>NC_091453.1:22898481-23207295 GCF_964237555.1 Oryctolagus cuniculus
TGAATGGTAAACAATTAAATGATACAGTAGTTAGAGAATGGCTCAACAATGCTATAAGCATCTATTGTATTTCAAGCCAGATGAAGCAAGGCTTTATAGTTAGGTTGACTACAAAGTTCACTATCCAAAGAAGGACTTTTTGGAGGATAAAATAAGACTCAGTTAATAATTGGAGTTGACAGTAAGATAAACTGGGGCAAATCCTAGCAAGCTAGCTCTCGCAATTACTGTTTTTTTAAATAAATAAATATTTATTTATTTATAAAGCATTTTTTTAAATAAATAAATAAATATTTATTTATTTATTTATACAGCAGAGTGACAGAGATGAGGAGACAGATCTACCTGCTGATTCACTTCTTCAGTGCTCACAACAGCCAGGTCTGTTCTAGGCTGAAGTCAGAAGTCAAGAACTCCATCCCCAGGGTGGCAGGGGCCCAAGTACTTGGGCCATCTTCCACTGCCTCCCCAGTTGTACTAACATGGAGCTGGATAGAAAGCAAAGCACCTGGTGCTGGAGCCAGCACTCTGATATGGGATACCAGCATTGAAAGTGGTGGCTTAACCCTCTATGCCACAATGCCAGTCTGACAATTACTGTTATTACACGCCCTAACAAACTCTTTGTTGATCCAAAGAGTAATGGCAAGTCATCAAACATTTTTTCACGTGTTTACTCACCTTAGGTATCTGTTTTTTGTGTGTTTTTTTTTTGTGAAATATTGGCTCATTTCTTGCCCATTTTGTAATTGGATGTATTTTATTTTGCCATTTTGTTTTGAATCTTTTTAAATATATTCTTGATATTTAAACCTCTTAACAGGAATTTTCATGGTGCTAGAGTTTTTCATTTTGATGAAGTGGAATTTATAATTTCTTTCTTTTATGTAACATCCTTCTTCTGTCATGTCTTAGAACTCTTCATCTGGCACTAAATCCTAAATACATTCTCCTGTATTCTCTTTCAAACTTTTTTTAGTGTTTTCAAACTTGACGTGATCAATTATAAATTAATCATATGTGGTACATGAGTAAGGTTAAGATTTATTATATTATTATATTATTTATTATTTTACCTATGGTGTCTAACAATATTTACCCTCCCTTGGGTAGATTTTTGCAAATTGTCAAAAATCAAGTGGATATATATATATATATGTATATATCCAATCCATATATATATTCATATATATTTATCCATCTCCATATATATATATATATACACACACACACACATATATATATATATTTGGTCTAATTGGGGTCTTATATTCTGTTCTATTTATCCTCTGCCAAAATCATACTCAGGTAGAGTGTTACCTTTCACGCTATTCTTCATTTTCAAAGTTATTTTAGCTCTTCTAGTTCTATTATTTTTTAAGGAAATTTAAGTATATAAAAAATCTTGTTTTATTTTCAATGGAATGTATTAAATCTGTGAATCAAACTGCTGACATTCAAAAACTTTGCTATTTTATTACATAACTTTATTTAATGTATCATAGTACATACAGTACATCTCTCCATTTACTTAGGTCTTCTTTGATTTCTTTCTGTAGCATTTTATAATTTTCATCTTGTACACCCTATAAAGTTTGATACATTTGTACACAGAAATTTCATTGTTGGAGTGGTTATAAATGATGTTTTTAATTTTAGTCTCCACATACTTATTTCAAGTATACAGAGGTACAATTGATATTTGTATGCTTACATTGAATCTTCTGAATTTGATGAATTGTTATTCATTCTACATACATTTTTTATTAAATTTTTAAATTTATATTAATGGAAAAAATTTCATGTATCTCATACATACAGTTTAAGGAACATAATGACACTTCCCGCCCCATCCTCCCTCATTCCCACCCTTCCTCCTACTTCCTTTCTTATTTTTCTTTTTAAGTTTTGCAGTAATATACTTTTTTTTCTTTGAGAGCAAGTTTTGTCATTAACTGAGGAAGCACCTAAGGAAACAGGCAATGTCACTGGGTCTTTAGGCTTAGCATTGATGTTTTTAAAAATAGTTATTTATTTATTTGAAAGACAGTCACAAAGAGAGAAGGACAAGCAGAGAGAAAGGGGCGTCTTCCATCTGCTGGTTCGTTCTTCAAATGGCCACAATGGCCATGCTCAGCCAGGTTGAAGCCAGGAGCCAGGAACTTCATCCCAGTCTTCCACATGGGTGACAGGGGCCCAAGTACTTCCTTCCCAGGCACATTTGTACGGAACTGGACAGGAAGCAGTGCAGCCAAGACTGGAATCAGCATTCTGATATGGGATGCCACATTATAAGCCACAGCTTAGCCTACTGTGCTACAATGCCGGCCCAATAGTGTTGCTTTTTCCTTCCTTGGCATTTCCGACACAGATAATCATGTCTTCCATAAATTGGGACAGTTACATTTCTTCATTTCTAAACCATACTGCATTTCCTTTAATGCCTTATGTTACTGGCTAAAACTTTCCTTTTATGCCTTATGTTACTGGCTAAAACTTTGAATAAGAGTGATGAGTGTGAACATTGCTTTTTCCCAAACTTATGTGGAACACATTCAGCCTTTCACCATTACGTATGATGTTAGCTATACTATTTTTAAAGTGATTTCTATCAAGTTGAGGATGTTGCTCCTTTCATATTATGTTCCTAGTACTGCAGAAACAAATTACTGTGGCTTTCAACAATACAAATTTATTATTTCACAGTTCTGGAGACTATAAGTCAGAAATCAAGATATCAGTGGTACAAGACTTTCTCTCTAGGCTGTAAGGAAGAGTCTGGTCCATACCCTTCAGCTCCTAGTGTCACTGGCAATCATGGGGGTCCATTGTCTTGTACATATGACACTCCAACCTCTGCCTCCACCATTATATGAAATACTTCCTTTGTGTCCCTCTCCGTGTCTCTTTTCCTTCTCATCTAAAGATGTCAGTCATCTTGTACTAGGACTTCCTCTCACCCAGGATAATCTCTTCTTAACTTGATTACAGCTGTCATGGCCCTATTTTAAAATGTGGTCATATTCACAAGCATTGGAGATGAGTACTTCAACATGTCTTTTGGGGAACAGAGGTCCCAATTTCTTTATTTCTATTTTCCTGAGTCTTTTCCAAGAAGGAATATTGATTTTTTTCAAATTCTTCTTCTGCAACAATTGATAATATCACAATATTTTTCTTTTACAACTTGTTGATATGGTGGATTACATTAATCAAACTTCAAGTGCATATTGAACTAGATTTGCATTTCTAGGATAAACCTTAGTCTTGGAATATATATATATATATATTTAGAATATATTTCTTTTTATGCATTAATTCATTTGAGTTGCTATAATTTGGTTATTATTTTTGTGCCTATGTTCCTAAGAGTTATTGGATGATAATTTTCTTTTTAAGATTTTTTATTAGTTATTTCTGTATCATTTACTCTTTATGTGTGATTTTACACTTGGGTAATGCAAAAATTAGCTGGAAAATATTCATTCTTTTTCCATTTTTTAGAAGATAATATTTAGGCTTGGTTATAATTCTTTAAACGTATTATCTGGTGAAATCATCTAGGTCTGAAGATATATTTCACAGCTTTTTAAAATTATGGATTGATTACTCTAATGATTACATGCCTACCCAGATTATTTATTTCATATTGGGTGAGAATTTATAATTTTTGCTTTTCAAGCAATTGTTTCATTTCTTCTGTATTGTCAAATTTATGCGTATAGAGTTAGTTGTTCCTAACATCCTCTTATTGTTCTGCTGATATCTGTGTGATATCCCTCCTTTTATTTCCAAAGTTGGTAATTTGCAGTTATTCTCTCTTTTTTTTTATTTTTTGCCAGGCAGAGTTATACAGTGAGAGAGAGAGAGAGAGACAGAGAGTTATAGACAGTGAGAGAGAGACAGAGAGAAAGATCTTCCTTCCATTGGTTCACTCCCCTAATGGCCGCTATGGCTGGTGCTGCGCTGATCCGAAGCCAGGAACTGGGTACTTCCTCCCGGTCTCCCATGCGGGTGCAGAGACCCAAACACTTGGGCCATCCTCCACTGCCTTCCTGGGCCACAGCAGAGAGCTGGACTGGAAGAGGAGGAACCAGGACTAGTACCCGGCGCCCCAACTGGGACTAGAACCGGGACTAGAACCCGGGGTGCCGGCACCATAGGCAGAGGAGCCAAGTGAGCCACGGCGCCGGTCCTGCAGTTATTCTGTTTTATCACTGCTAATTGTGTTGGAGTTTTCCAGTTTTGTTGGACATTTTTTAAAAGAGCTTTTGGTTTCACCTCTTTTTCTCTATTATTTTTCTGTTTTAGTTTTAATTGGCTTCTAGTCTTTTGTTTTCTTTCATTTATTTGACTGTGATTTTCTTTTTATCTTAATTTTCTAATTTCTTAAAGTCAGAGCTTAGTTTATTTATTTGAGGTCTTTCCTTTTCTCTGTTGTATTTACTGCTATGACATTCCTTCTTTTACTATTTTAGCAGGAAGACTTGAATTTGATATGTGTACTTTCACATTTATTCACTTTTAAATGTGTTTTTTATCCTGAGACTTCCTCTTTGACACAGGGCTATTTAGAATAGTGTCATTTAATTTACAGGTATTTGAGGATTTCCACTGTCTCTTACTGATTCTTAGTTTGGTTGCATTGTGGTCAGAGAATATATTCTGCATAAATTTAATCATTTGGCTTCTAAGTATTTGTTTTGTTGGTCAGAGGAGTCCATGGACAAAAATATACCTTAAGAAAACAGAGGAAGATGGAGTGTCCCACAAATGTCTATAGGAGCCGGTTGGTTCATGATATCATTCATTTGGTTTGCTTCCTTTGCTGATTTTCTGTTCAGTACTCCTATTAGTTGACGAGAGTCGGGTGTTGGTATTGCTGGAAATAATTGTGTATTTGCTAATGCATTTTTGAAGATCTGAAGTTTTTAGTCTAGAATATATACAAATTGTGTGTCTTTTGATGTATTTGCTATTTTATCATTATGTAGTGTCTCTTTCCTCCTACAAGATGTATTAGCCCTGAAGTCTGGTTTATCTGGTATTAATATACTCACTCCAGATTTTTATAATAATAAATGTCTATGCATTGTAGTGGTTTTTCTTCCTTCTACTTTTATTCTCCCTATATCATTACATTGATGTGGACTTCTTGTAGATAGCATATAATTGGATTCTTATAAAATCAACTCTTAATTTCTATTTATGTGATTTAAATAACACATTTAAAGTAGCTATGGATATATTAGGTATTGTTTATGCCATTTTAGTTTTCATTTTCTGCTTGTTCATTTTGTTTCTTGTTCTTCTGTTTCATTTTCTTACCTTATTTTTGGCTTAAGAAAGTTTTAGAATCCATTTTTATGTACCTACAGTGCTTTAATATATCTCACTGTAGAGTTGGTTTTTAGTTGTTGTCAGCAATATAGCATTCATATAGAACAAACCACAGTCTACTGCTATAAACATCTTACTACCTCATGAGAAATGTGGAAACCTCGCTTTCATTTGTGTCCCTTTATCCTCCCACATTTTAAATGTAAACCTCTTGATTATTTCTACTATACAGGTAGAACCCTATGTCTGAAGATGCTATAATTTTTACATCAATTTTCAAATATACTTTTATAAACTCAGAAGGAAAAATACAGTCTATTATAACATTTTTACCCATTCCATTGTTTTTTTTTTTTTTCCCTTCCTGAAGTCCTAGCCTTTTGTTTTCAGTTTTTGTTTGTTTGTTTAAAGAACATTCTTTAGGTATTTAAAGTTAACTCTACTGGTGACAGTCTCTCACCTACGGTTGCTGTCTTTATTTCTCCTTCACTGTTGAAGAATGCTTTTGCTAAATATAAAATTCATGATTCAGAATCTTTTCTTTCAGGATTTGAAAAATATTGTGTCACTTCTTTCTGACTCTCGGGATTTATTAGGAAAAATCTGTTGTCATTTGGGTTTTTGTTTCCCAATAAATAACATTTCCTTCTCTCTAACTTCTTTCAAGATGTTTTCTTAACTTTAGTTTTCAGAAGTTTGATTATAATGTGCTGGGCTGTGTAATCTGCTATCATTAGCTTGAATTCAGTGAGGGGTGGAACGCAGGCTCTCTTGTTCAGTGCTAGGCATTCCAGGGATGCTTTATAAGTATGCTCTGGAAGGCATGGAAAGCCAAGACACTCTGGCAAAAAAAAAAAAAAAAAAAAAAAAAAAAAAAAAAACCCTAAATAAAAGATCTCTGTGAGTGAGATCCCAGTGGAAAGAACAGGTCTTCAAAGAAGGAGGTACCTTTCTCTGAAGGGAGGAGAGAACCTCCACTTTGACTATGACCTTGTCTAAACAAGATAAGAGTCGGAGAACTCAAGGGGCTTCCATAGCCTTGGAAACTCATGCTGGAGCATAGGGAGATTACTGATACCATAAACAGGAGTGTCAATTGGTAAAGTCAACAACAGGAGTCACTGTGCACTTACTCCTCATGTAGGATCTCTGTCCTTAATGTGCTGTACACTGAGGCTTAATGCTATAACGAGTACTCAAACAGTATATTTCACTTTGTGTTTCTATGGGGGTGCAAACAATTGAAATCTTTACTTAATGTACACTAAACTGATCTTCTGTAAAAAAAAAAAAAAAGAAATTATCAATTCCCAACTTGACTCTCACTGGGATTAAACATGACAATAGGTCTGATCTGATTTCATCATCATTTAAAAAATCATCTATTATTTTTCACTTTATGTTTCTGTGTGGGAGCAAACTGTTGAAATCTTTACTTAATGTATGCTAAACTGATCTTCTGTATATTAAGAGAATCGAAAATGAATCTTGATGTGAATGGAAGGGGAGAAGGAGTGGGAAAGGGGAGGGTTGCGGGTGGGAGGGACGTTATGGGGGGAAGCCATTGTAATCCATAAGCCGTACTTTGGAAATTTATATTCATTAAATAAAAGTTAAAAAAAAAAAAAAGAAGTAGCTGACTTTCCAAAAAAAAAAAAAAAAGTATGCTCTGGAGCCGGCGCCGTGGCTCAATAGGCTAATCCTCCACCTTGCGGCGCCGGCACACCGGGTTCTAGTCCCGGTTGGGGCGCTGGATTCTGTCCCGGTTGCCCCTCTTCCAGGCCAGCTCTCTGCTATGGCCAGGGAGTGCAGTGGAGGATGGCCCAGGTGCTTGGGCCCTGCACCCCATGGGAGACCAGGAAAAGCACCTGGATCCTGGCTCCTGCCATCGGATCAGCGCGGTGCGCCGGCTGCAGCGGCGGCCATTGGAGGGTGATCCAACGGCAAAGGAAGACCTTTCTCTCTCTGTCTCTCTCTCTCACTGTCCACTCTGCCTGTCAAAAAAAAAAAAAAGTATGCTCTGGAAGAAGGAAAATCTCGATGGTTTAAATGATAGGTAAAAAATTACTCATCAATGTCTTCAGTGATTATTGAATATAAATTTCCATTAGGTACACTTAGGGACAAAATAGAATTGTAGCATATTTATTGTTTCTGGAGATCACTGCATATTTATTTCTTTATTATTCCTAATCAGGGATCTTGTGAAAGTCTTTTAAAACTATTTATTAAAGATTAGTCATTTTTGCTGTGGAAATTTACACCCTAATTTACTTCATAAAACCATTAGAACAATATATTTGGAGTCTTTTCAAAGCAAATTATTCGTAGTAATCAAAAGAAGTTTTTAATGGACTAACCAGTTCAAAATGCACACAGATATGCACATGATTAGAGCTCAGTAATTTATTAAGAATAGATGTTCTAGTAATTTATTAAGAATTTTTTACTTGTTGCTGTATAACTTTTCCAGTTTGGTCAGGTTAACACAATCTCTTTGCAATCAGGAGTGCAAAAACTGAAACTCTACTTATTTGATATGTAGTACCTTTTAATATCATACTTGTTGAATATGAGGAAACTGTGTCTTGGGGAGAAAATAAAATTTTCTTCATCTGCTTTTCTATATGCATCTGTACTCTACATAACACTCAGGCTTTACCCATAGACCTTGGAATTACAGATCTGTTTTAATATTCTACTACACGAGTTTCACACACGAATGAAAATTAGCTGAAAAGCTATGAGATAGGTCCCATCTAAAACATGAAAATGGAAACTTATTTCATATCTTATATGGGTCTTTAATGAGTAAAATTATCTCTCTTCTCTCTTGATTAAACAAAACATATTCATAGAGTTAATAGTAATTGAGCTATTATATCGCCTCCTTGTTAATTAATCACTCTGATATTACTCTAATTAATTTAATGAAAATGTAGGAACTAAATCCTTTGAATTTAAAGTAACATAAGTTCCATCTTTCACTGCCTCACTTGTGATTACTGTTGACAGATGAAATTAAATAATTAAATCATCAGTTATAAGAGATTGTAATAAAAGTCTCAAATTTTATATGACACACACAAAAGAAAACTCTCAATAAAGACAAAATGAAATGTATAAGTTTCCCAGAAGAATGCCATCATGATTATTTCTGTCTAATATGAAAAACAAATTATTTTCATTAGTCTACTTTGTTTATAAATCTAATTGGAAACTGAATGAATTTACTTGAATGGAGACATAGATGAAGGACTAATAACAGAAATAGGGTAGAATCAGGCGGCTATTATCTTCTTCTGAAAATCCAATTTAATTCAGATGCCAAAATGATTCATTCTCTCATGATTTTGATCAACATCATCCTAATTTGTGTAGTGTCTGACCATAATAATATTAATGTTAAAGTATTACAGATATGCTGAACTTAATATTTTTTAATTCTTATGATAAAAGGACAAAACTGCACCCATGTCTCAGTCATCTCAGAGTAATAAATTAGGAATTCAATTCTCACTTCCTTGATTCCCCTTGGAGCACATCTTTACACTTTCACTAGGACTTTTGAGAAAAATGAGACAATCATAAAGTCAGTATTTTCTTTTTTTTAATTTTTTATTATTTTTTTTTGACAGGCAGAGTGGACAGTGAGAAAGAGAGACAGAGAGAAAGGTCTTCCTTTGCTGTTGGTTCACCCTCCAATGGCCGCCGCGGCCGGTGCACTGCACCTATCCGAAGGCAGGAGCCAGGTACTTCTCCTGGTCTCCCATGGGGTGCAGGGCCCAAGCACTTGGGCCATCCTCCACTGCACTCCCGGGCCACAGCAGAGAGCTGGCCTGGAAGAGGGGCATCCGGGACAGGATCAGGCGCCCCGACCGGGACTAGAACCTGGTGTGCTGGCGCCGCATGGCAGAGGATTAGCCTAGTGAGCCGCAGCACCGGCCTTAAAGTCAGTATTTTCATAAGATGTCTTGATTTTTACATGTATTTTAAGTTATTGTTTTGGCTACTACCAGAAAAATATATGACACATGATTTAGATTACTACACAATTAGATCTAATTCAATATGCCTTCATCCTTTATTAAGTTCTCTCCTCCCTTCAGAGGAAAGTACCTCCTTCTTTGATGGCCCCTTCTTTCCACTGGGGTCTCACTTACAGAGATGCTTCATGTAGAAAATTTTTCTTTGCCACAGTGTCTCGTCTTTCCATGCCTAAAATGCCCTCATGGGCTTTTCAGCCAGAGCAGAATGCCTTGAGGGCTGATTCTGAGGTCAAAGTGCTACTTAAAGAGATTGTCATTCTATGAGTCTGCTGTGTGAACTGCTTGCTATGTTCCAGCATTCACTACTTTTTAATTCTATTATTATTACCAAACATTTAATCCTATTTATATGATCACTTTATCACTGAATCCTATCTATATGCTCACTTTAAAAATTAAAATACTATTTTTTCCACCGAGCTTAAGGGGATTTGGGGCCACATGGCAAATTTTTAAACTGTACCCTTAGAAGTAAGTCCAGAGAAATATATGCAGAACTATACAGCTTTATATTACAAACCTCATACATTTCATGATTACAACATTAGGAACATGATGATTCTTCCCACTGTGTCCACCCTCCCACCCAGAATCCCACCCTACTTCCTCCTCCCTCTCTTATTCCCACTCTTTTATTTTTAAAGCTTTATTTTAATGAATACAATTTTCATAGGTACAACTTTAGGAATACAGTGTTTTTTTCCCCCCATACCCGCCCTTCCTCCCCCATTCCCATCCTACCTCCTACTCTCTCTCCTATCCCATTCTTCTTTAAGATTCATTTTTAATTAACTTTATATACAGAAGACCAACTCAATACTAAGTAAAGATTTAAACAGTTTGCACACATACATACACACAATGTAAAAAGTACTGGTTGAGAGCAAGTTTTGCAGTTAATTCTCATAGTACAACTCATTAAGGACAGAGGCCCTACATAGGGAGTAAGTGCAGTGACTTCTGTTGTTAATTTAACTATAAAAACTCTTATTTATGACCTCAGTGATCACTCCCACTCTTATTTTTTACCAAGATCTATTTTCAATTAAATTTACACACATATGTTCTATGTTAAGTAAAGTGTTCTGTCGCTCCCCCTCTTCGTGGAGGAACGACACAGGACCCTGCGCTGTTCTTTTGTCTGCTCGGCCCTCCCCGGGTTTGCTGCTGGTTCTTCCCGGGTTGGCTGCCGTCCCTTCCACCTCCGTGGAAGGGCGGTTCCCCCAGCCACTTTCCCCACTTCCGCGGGGGAGCAGCACACCGCCGGCCAGCTCTCTTGGGGGCTGCACAGGTGTTCCTTCAGATAGATGTTCCCCTTAGATGTTCCTGGTGCATGTTGTCTCTCTCCTCCTTTATAGTCCTCATCTACCAATCCCAACTCTGCTACCCACACGCCGAGCACACAGCTCTCCTCCAATCAGGAGTAAGTCCTACAGTTTATTGGTTGAACTGGAGGCAGCTGTGTAGAAGCTGTTTCTCCCTTCTCAGCGCCATATTGTGGGAGAGCAGATGCATAGAATAAGTCTTAATTCCAGTAACTTAGTCTAGTCCGAGTTGCTCCCCACAGTGTTCAATAAATAATATGAAGAAAAAAAAACCTGTTCCTCAACAGTCAACATAAGGGCTGTTCAAAGTCATTGCTTCTCAAAGTGTCAATTTTACTTCTAGAGATTGCCTTTTAGGTGCTCTATTAGTTATCACAGGTCAGGAAGAACATATGGTATTTGTCCCTTTGGAACTGGCTTATTTCACTAAGTATTATGTTTTGCAGTTTCATCCATTGTGTTGCAAATGACAAGATTTTGGTTTTGTTTCTGTTTTTTTTTGTTTGTTTGTTTGTTTGTTTGTTTTTTACAGCTGTGTAGTATTCTGTGGTGTACATATCCCATAATTTCTTTATCCAGTCTTCAGTTGATGGACATCTGGATTGATTGCATGTCTTAGCTACTGTGAATTGAACTGCAATAAACCTGGGAATGCACATAGTTCTTTCATATGCTGATTTCATTTGTCATGGGTTAATCCCCAAAAGTGGGATGGCTGGGTCATATGGTAGTTCTATATTCAGATTTCTGAGGTAGCTCCATATTGTCTTCCATCATGGCTTTACTAGTTTACATTTCCACCAGATGTGGATTAGGGTACCTTTTTCCCCACATTCTCACCAGCATTTGTTATTTGTTGATTCCTGTATAAGAGCCATTCTAACTGGGGTAAGGTGAAACTTCATTGTGGTTTTGATTTACATTTCTCTGACAGCTAGTGATCCTGAACATTTTTTCATGTGTCTATTGACCATTTTATTTCCTGTTTTGAAAAATGCCTGTTCAAGTCCTTTGCAAATTTCTTTTTTTTTTGTTATTTTTTTAAACTTTTATTTAGTAAATATAAATTTCCAAAGTACAGTTTATGGATTACAATGGCTTTTCCCCCCATAACTTCCCTCCCACCTGCAACTCTCCCATCTCCTGTTCCCTCTCCCATTCCATTCACATCAAGATTCATTTTCAATTATCTTTATATACAGAAGATCAATTTAGTATATATTAAGTAAAGATTTCATCAGTTTGCACCCACACAGAACATAAAGTGTAAAATACTGTTTGAGTACTAGTTATAAACACCTAAGAATAATTGTGTGTTAATTACAGAGTTCAACCAATAGTATTAAGTAGAAAAAAATAATAAAAGGGATAAAGTATTACATTGTACATCAACAGTCGGGACAATGGCTGATCAAGTCACTGTTTCTCATAGTGTCCATTTCACTTCAACAAGTTTCCTTTTTGCCAATTTCTTAGCTATGTTATTTGTTTTGTTGTTGTTGAGTTTCTTGAGCCCTTTATAGATTTTGGATATTAATCCTTTATCAGTTGTATAGTTTGCAAATAATTTTTCCCATTATGTCAGTTGCATCTTCACTTTCCTGACTGTTTCTTTTGTGGTGCAAAAACTTCTAAATTTGATGTAATCCCATTCGTCAGTTTTGGCTTTGATTGCCTGTGCCTCTCTGATCTTTTCTGAGAAGTCTTTGCATATGCCAATGTCTTGCAGGGTTTCCCCAATGTTCTCTAATAATCAGGTCATAGATTTAGGTCTTTAATCAATTTTGAGTGGATTTTTGTGTAAGGTGTAATGTAGGGGTCTTGCTTTGTACTTCTGCATGTGAAGATGCAATTTTCCCAGCACTGTTTGTCGAAAATGCTGTCCTTGCTCCAGGGGGCTGATTTTAACTCCTTTGTCAAAGATAAGTTGGTTGTAGATGCTTGGATGGATTTCTGGCATTTCTATTCTGTTCCACTTATCTATCTATCTGTTTTTGTACCAGTAGCAGGCTGTTTTAATTATAAATGCCCTGTAGTATGTCTTGAAATCTGGTATTGTGGATGCCTCTGGCTTTGTTTTTGTTGTATACAATTGTTTAGCTATTTGGGGTCTCCTGTGTTTCCATATGAATTTCAGCATCATTTTTTCTATGTCTGAGAAGAATGTTGTTGGTATTTTGATTGGTATTGTATTGAATCTCTCAATTGCTTTCAGTTGTATTGACATTTTGATGATAATAATTCTTCCAATCCATGAATATAGAATATTTTTCCATTTTTTGGTATCCTTTTCTATTTCTTTCTTTAACATTTTGTAAGTCTCATTGTAGAGATCTCAAAAATCCTTAGTTAAATTTATTCCATGGTCTTTGATTTTTTTGGTAGCTATTGTGAATGGGATTATTCTTAGAAGTTCATTCTTAGCTGTGATATTGCCTGAGTATACAAAGTCTATTGATTTTTGTATGTTGATTTTATATCCTGCTACTTTACCAAACTCTTCTCTGAGTTCCAATAGTCTCCCAACGAAGTCTTTTGGACCCCCAATATAAAGTATCATGTCATCTGCAAATAGGGATAGTTAGACTTCCTCCTTCCCAATTTGTATCCCTTTGATTTCTCTTTCTTGCCTAACGTTTCTAGCTAAAACTTTCAGGACTATTTTGAATAGCAAGCGTGAGAGCAGGCATCCTTGTCTGGTTCCAGATCTCAGTGGGGATGCTTCCAACTTTACCCCATTAAATAGGACACTGGCGATGACTTTGTCATAAACTGCCTTGATTTTGTTGAGGGATGTCCTTCTATACCCAATTTGCTTAAAGTTTTCATCATGAAAGGGTGTTGTATTTTATCAAATGCTTTCTCTGTATCTATTGATATACTCATATGGTTTTTGTTCTTCAGTTTCTTAATGTGATTATCACATTGATGATTTTTGTGAATGTTGAACCATCGCAGCACACTAGGGATAAATCCCACTTGGTCAGGTGAATGTTCTTTCTGGTATATTGTTGGATTCAATTGGCTGGTATTTTGTTGAGAATTTTTGCATCTATGTTTATCAGGAAAATTGATCTGTATTTTTTTCTCTGTTGTATCTTTCTTGGGTTTAGGAATTAAGGTGATGCTGGCTTCATAGAATGAATCTGGGCAGATTCCTTCCCTTTTAATTATTTTGAAAAGCTTGAGAAGAATTCAAGTTAGTTCTTCTTTAAATTTCTGGTAGAATTTAGCAGTTAAGCCATCCAGTCCTGGGCTTTTCTTTCTCGGGAGGGCCTATATTAATGATTCAATTTCTGTCTCGGTTGTGGGTCTGCTTAGGTTTTCTGTGTCTTCATGGCTCAATTTAGGTAGGTTGTGTATGTACAGTAATCTCTCCATTTCTTCCATGTTTCCCATTTTGTTGGCTGTTGGCATACAGCTTTTTGTAGTAATTTCTGATGATTCTTTTTATGTGTGTTGTGTCTGTTGTTGCATTTCCTTTTTCATTTCTAAATTTGTGAATTTGGATCTTCTCCCTCCTCTTTTTGGTTAATGGGTCAAAGTTATATCAATTTTGTTTATTTTTTCAAAAACCAGCTCATTGTTTTGCTGATCTTTTGTATATTTTTTTTCAATTTTGTTTATTTCTTCTCTATTTTAATTATTTCTTTTCCTGTACTAATTTTGGGTTTGATTTTCTGTTGTTTTTCTAGGTCCTTGAGATGTGCTGATAGGTCATTTACTTGGTGCCTTTCCAATTTCTGGATATAGGCACCAATTGCTATAAACTTTCCAATTAACACTGCTTTTTATATATCCTATAAGTTTTGATGTTGTATTGTCATTATCATTTGTTTCCATAATTTTTTTTATTTCTTCAGTGACCTACTGTTCATTCAGGAGCATATTGTTCAGTCTCCATGTGTTTGCATAAATTCTATAGATTCTGGAGTTGTTTATTTCCAATTTCATTTCTTTTTTTGTCATAGAAGATGCATGGTATGAGTTTGATTCTTTTGAATTTGCTGAGACTTGCTTTATGGCCTAGCATGTGGTCAATCCTAGAGAAGGTTCCATGCATGCTAAGAAGAATGCATATTCTGCAACTGTAGGATGGAAAGTTCTGTAGATATCTGTTAGGCCCATTTGATCTATAGTGTTGATTAACTCTATTGTTTCCTTGCTGATTTTCTGTCTGGTTGATCTGTCCATTGCTGAAAGTGGGGTATTGAAGTCCCCCATTACTATTTTATTTGAGTCTATGTCTTCCTTTAGATCCATTAACATTTCTTTTAAATACCCAGGGGCCCTGAAATTAGATGCATATATGTTTATAATAGTTATTTCTTCTTGTTGAATTGATCCCTTAATCAATACATAATGCCTTTCTTTGTCATTTTTTACTATTTTGTGTTAAATTCTATTTTGTCTGATATTAGCTCTTTTTGGTTTCTGTTTGCGTGAAATACCTTTTTCCATCCTTTAAATTTCAGTCTGCATGCATCTTTCATGGTGAGTTGTATTTCTTGTATGCAACAAGGGTTGTTTTTTTTTTTTTATCCATTCAGCCAGTCTGTGTGTTTTAACTAGAGAGTTGAGGCCATTTACATTCAAGGTGACTATTGATAAGTTATGACTTTGCCTTGGCATTTTTCCATAATATTCCTATTTTTTACTTTGGATTTCTTTGTAATTTTATTGGGAGATTTTCTGCCTTCACCTTCTTTCATAGTGATGACCATGGTTCTATGTGTAGCACATTCTTAAGCATGTTTTTTAAGGCTAGACAGGTAGTGATAAATTCTTTCAATTTGTGTTTGTTATGGAAGGCCTTTATTTCACCTTCATTCATAAATGAGAGCTTTGCAGGATACAGTATTCTGGGTTGACAGTTGTTTTTCTCCTAAGACTTGAAATATATCTCACCATTCTCTCATAGCCTATAGGATTTCTGATCAGAAGTCTGCTGTGAGTCTAATTAGAGATCCTCTGAAAGTATTCTGGCATTTCTGTCATGCACATTTTAGAATCTTTTCTTTATGTTTTGCTGTGAAGAGTTTGATTACAATGTATCATGGTAAAGATATTTTCTGGTCATGTCTATTAGGAGTTCTATGTGTTTCCTATATTTGACATCCATTTATTTCTCCAAATTAGGGAAATTTTCTCTTATTATTTCACTAAAAAGGCCTTCTAATCCTTTCTCTTTCCACACCTTCAGGAACTCCTAGGACCCATATGTTGAGTCATTTGATAGTATCTTCTAGAACTCCAACAGTGTTTTTTAGTTTTCTAATTTCTTCCTGTTTTTGTTCTGACTAAAATTTCCTGAAATTTGTCTTCTAAGTTGCATATTCTTTCTTCTGCTTCACTGATTCTGTTGTTAAGGCTTTCCACTACATTTTCAATTTATTCTATTGAATTCTTCATTTCTAAGAATTCATTTTGATTTCTCATTAAGATCTCATTTTTGTGGGAGAAATTTACTTTCATGTCATGTATGGATTTCATTAGTTTATGGATTTGCTTCTGATTACTTCTAATTAATCCTATGATCAACTTATTGAATTCCATTTCTGGCATTTCTTCAGTCTCTTTGTCTTCACTTTCTAGTATTGAAATGTTGTATTCTTTTGGGGATGTCATTTTGTCTTATCATTGTTTCTTAAATTGCTGCATTTATTGTTCGGCATTTGTGGAGATACTCTTTGGTTTCTTGTTTGTTTTTTTTCCTGTGATGGCTTTTATCTTTGGACTATTCCTCTGTGGATTAGTGGAGTGTCTGCTTTTTCAGTGAATACCTAGAGGTGTGTGCTGCGTTGGCCAGGGAGCTCTGGGTAAAGGGAATGTCCAAGGTAACACCCAGTTTGGGCATGGTAAATCTCTCTCTCTTTTTTTTTTTTAATCAGAGGGAAGTTTTGTTCATCTCTGTTGACATAGTCTCAGCTCATTTCCTCTACTCAAAGGAGACCGGTGCCTGGGTGCTAGCCTCAATGGGCATAACATTCATCTCTACTGTCACAACAACTACACAGAGGATCTGTGCAGTCCTTGGTATAAGCATAGATTCTGCAGCACTGACCCTCACCAGGGAATCAGGGAGACCTGAGCATGTGGAGTCTCCTGCAGTGATTGCCCAAAGTCCAAGCCACACCCTGAGCCCTCCCATGCAGCCACAGTGTTTTTATAGTCCCAGCACACAAGCCTTCCACATTCACGAGCACCCAGCCCCCTGTTAGTTCTCCCTACCAGACTCAGGCATCTCTGCTTGGCTCGTTACTGGGCACATGGACATAGTTGGCACAGCTGTCACATGTGTCCAAGATGATGCCTGCCCTCTATTGGCTTGTTACAGGACACGGGTGGCAGTGTAGTTGGGAGAGAGAAACAAGTCCCTCTCTCCTTTTTTTTTTTCTCTTCTAGTTTGGCTGCACACTGTCCCCCACAGGGCTTTATTCCTGCCAAGCTCTTCCCCCAGCTTTGTCGCCAGCGGCTTGGGCTGCTGCAGTCTGGTCTCACCTCATTCCAGAGCTGGTTCTGAGGTTCTCAGCTGCTGGAGTCCTGAGTTGTGCATGTCTATACCCTCCATGCAAGTCCACAGTGTTCCTCTAATTTATGTAGAGTTTCCTCTGCTGTTTTTTCCCTAACCTTTCCATGAGACCTCACTCTTTCCACTTTTTAAAAACTATCTTCTAGACTAGAACAGTAAGCTCCCTCCCTACTCCACCATCTTTATTATTACCCAGTAAAAAATCTTCTTACAAGGAATTATCCCTTGCCCTGGCCACTGTATCTTTTTCTTGTTTGCTGAGGCTGTAGTAAGGGAAGAGTTGAAAAAAAAAACATGCATGGTGCTCCTGGAAGTGATAGCTTCTCTATCTCCTGAATTAAATATGTAAAACATTAGTGTTCCTAGGAAAAGAGGAGACATGAAAAGTGAAAGAATGTTGCTTTAAGGAATACATTTCATTTTATATGTTTTCATTATTTAAAATGACCACAATTTATCAAGGATGATTTTAAGCATCACGATTCAGTGTTGTGAAGTATTCTGAACAATTAGGATAAAAACTAGTAGAGTTTAAGGGATCAAAACTGCTTACATATTAATTTTTATTTAAAAATATTTATTTGCATTTAAGTGATTAGTAACAAAAGTTTCGAGACATTTGATTTTCTTATTTTTTTCTGAATATCTTATTTTTCACCCACATGTGCTATTTGTGATAACATTTAAAAATCTGTCTCTTTAAAGTGAATGAACTTTATGAATTGTACAAAGGCTTATATGTACATCTTAGGAAATGAGAATGTGCCATCTCCTGGTCATTATCACTAATTACAGCTCAGTTTTGATAGAGTGTGCAAATTAGAAAGAAATGAATTCCTAATTAGTATAAGTTAGCCATTTTTAAAAATAGTCATGTGAATTACTCTATGTAGCAATTTTCACCTTACAAAGTGAGCATATACTGCAGATGAGGATTTTGATTAAAAGAAAAACTGATAATGGCTTGTGTGTATTTAGAAACACACATATATTTATACATACACACAAAACATGCATGAATATAAGGGTGCTCAAAAACTTTATTCAAAAATTGACCTAAAAGTTAAGTTTGTTGATGCAAAAAAATTTTAATTCATGCATAGTTTTCCATAATGTGCATTTCCATGGGCTCTTTGAAGATGCTCCATGCATACATATAATTTGAGAAGTCTTTAGTGAATAATGCTACTCGCATGACTTAAATCATCTCTGACTCATCAACTATCTTCTGCCACAGCTGGATTTCCATTTATTGCTAACAATAACAATAAAGCTACTGTCCTTAAAAAATGATGACATATAATGGAAGCTTGATGAATTTGTTTTGTAAGCAGTTTTCTCAAAGACTTTCTACTGAAATAAATGACTTTCGTATGTTCCAGATGGAGGACAAAACATACATTTAATAGCTCTTTTAAAACTTCTAAAACTAAAATCTAATATCTCTCCTGTACAAATTAGCTTCATCTCTCTAGAGTCAGTATTTATTCGAGCAGCTATTTTAATTTTCTGAATACAATTATTTTTATGTTTGAGAATGGCTGCCATATTCTTGTCACAAACATATGGAATGGATATTTCCCCACATACAGTTATTTATTATGCTCTACCAAGAAAACTGAAAATAATTTATATTCAGTAAATATCAGATCTGTGTCAAATGTTGGACAATGAGTCCACTTAAGTGATTATTCATGATCACGAGTTTCCTCATTCCCTTTTTTACCTGACCTAAGAACAACACAGGAATAACAATAGTAAATGTTCATTGTGTGCTTAAGTACTTAGAATGTATAGAATTATTTAATTTTATATTTATGTTACTATGAAGTGGATACCATTGACTTCAATTATGTACACACACACACTCACACATACACATACATATACACATACATGTACACCCGTAATTATACAATCACAGTGAAGAATGAAGTCAGCTACCAGATTTTGCAGTGCTTAGTGAATAGGGTATCAGTTTAGGTAAGATGTTTCAGCTTTATCCTCTCCTCCCTCAGATCCCATTTCAACAGAAAAACCTTTGTTCACATCTGTACCTAGCTTGGTGTCTTGTGGACATTAGATTCAAATAATTCTAAACTGTGATAGTCTGATGAACACGGCACATTTGTCCAGATACACTTCCAATACAAACAGTCTTGATAAAGCTACTAAATATTCCTGCTCTTTTAGATAATTATATCTAGCATTAGCTTTGACAGCTGTAGACAAAATATACATCATACTGGGCAGCATAATTTGAGGAACTCCACCTACAGGAAAAGGTAACTTGCTTTTCTTAAATTTTTAAAGAAATTTGAGTGTAAAAATGTGTGGATGTCATATCATTGGGCATTTAGTTATAAATATTCCTTCACCAAATCATACCATGTAAATGACAATACACTCTTCTTTCTCTGTTATAATCATTGTCATGAATCCTTCACTCTATGATTTTTTTAAAACATTTATTTATTTATTTGAAAGTCAGAGTTACATGGAGAGAGAAGGAGAGGCAGAGAGAGAGAGAGAGAGAGGTCTTCCATCTGCTGGTTCACTCCCCAAATGGCTATCATGGCTGGAGCTGCCCCTACCCTAAGCCAGAAGCCAGGAGCCCCCCCACCCTGGGTCTCCGACACAGGTGCAAGGGTCCAAGGACCTGAGCCACCCTCCACTGCCCTCTCAGGCCACAGCAGAGAGCTGGATCAGAAGAGGAACAGCCAGGACTTAACCAGCGCCCATATGGAATGATGGCACCTCAGGTGGCAGCCTCACCCACTATGCCACAGCACTGGCCCCGACTCTGTGATATTAACATCCTTATTTTCAAGAAAAAAAATAGTATTTAAATATATGTATATTATACCTACATTTAAAGTGGGTATGACAAAATATTGAAAAAATTACAAAATAAAAACATTTTAAAAACTAAAAAAAGAAATTTATTTGAAAGGCAATGACACATGGAGAGAGAGAGAGACAAAGGCAGAGAGAGAGAGGGAAGAGAAAGAGAGAAAGAGAAGAAAGAGAGGAGAGGAGAGGAGAGGAGAGGAGAGGAGAGGAGAGGAGAGAGAAATAGACAGTGAGAGATCTTCCATTGTCTGGTTCACTCCCCCAAATGCCCACAGGAACCAGCACTCAGCCAGGCTAAATCCAGGAGCCTGAAACTCAATCCGGGGCTCCTACTTGGGTAGCAGGGACCCAAGTGTTTTGGCCATCACCTGCTGCCTCCTAGGGTCTGAATTAGCAGGAAGCTGGAATTAGAAGTGGAGCTAGGATTTGTACCCAGGCACTCTGATATGGGATGCAGACATCCTAAGCCGTGTCTTTAACTCTGTGCTAAATGCTTTTTCAAGAAAGAAATAAGTTCTATAAATATTTGTTGTGATTGGTATCTGGAATTCTCTTATCTGAGTCTTACTGTTTTAAAATTAGTGTTATTTTTAAACCATGCACTATATCTCTACCCTAACCCAACACTGCAACACACACACACACACACACACACACACACCCTTTGTACCAAAAGAGAAAAATTCTGTTTTCATATTGAGTGTTCATTTCTGCTTCTATGTAAGTTTCTTGAACACAGGAGTCCATGGAGAAAACTATGAATCAATAGTATCAAATTCCTGCAAACCATTGATGAATAAGAACCTCCTGGAAGTCCCAGCAACCCCAATTAAATTGAACTATTGGAGCTATGTCACTGTCTTGACATGCAGATGTGTATAGAACTTTACATATTTGAAAGCCACATAGTTGAGGTGATGCCTACAAAAAGAAAGAAAATGAGTTTTGTAACCAGGTCCAGTGATTCTCAACCAGGGGCAGTAACATTCCCTTAGGTGGTATTTGCAGTCACAGGAACTGAAGGAAAAAAATTGCCAAGTAAAATAATTTGGGATAGAATGTACCCTTGATACTCTAGATGGAAATGTTTTTAAGTCCTCAGAATTTCAAATTTGTGAACACAACTCTATCATATCAGTTCCTCTTCAATATATACTAATGCATAACTGAAAAATTAAAATCAATCTCTTAAATATCAAATAAATAAATAAATATAGGGTATAAGTATCTTTCATGAAGCTACTAAAATATATTTTGAAACTACTATGCTTAGCTTTAGAGTATTTAGTAATTCTGCTAAGGTTAAGCATGAACTTTGATTCTAATTAACTAGAAGTGATGATGCTAGAATACCTGCAGACTGCCTCTTGCGTTGTATTGCACTTGAAACCTGTTCAGTTCTTGGACTTCAAGTTAAATGAATCCTCACTTTTCACTAATGTCTTCTTTTTTGCATTGGATAAGTATATATTTTATAGATCAGAGAATTCACTTAAGTAATTTCAGGAAACTCTTTTTCTTATTACCACATATAACCTGTAGGAGGCCCATTCACATCATAAATCACAAGTCGAAGGTCTTGCTTCAACACTGCCTTCTCTAATGAAGTCAACATTTTTTTCTTCTAAAAGTCATTAGTTTTATAGATTGCTTCAATTTTAGCCTGTGCCATCAGCAGCAATGGCTGACACCTTTAATTTTTAATGTAATTTTCAGAATGAAATTTTGTTTTTATCATCACATATAGAATTGACTAAAATGATGACAACTAAGGGAACATTTTCCTGAAGAAGCTCAGGGGTAGAGCAGGCTCAGTGACTTGCAACCTCACCTCTGGTTTATGTAATTTAAATTGATGCCTCTGTGAAATTACAATTAATCTGATAGTATAATGTCAGTGCTTTCATGAATATTTGAGGCAACATAAGCCACCTGTGTCAGTACCAGGGATCAAGGGTGTGTAATTGGAAAGACAGTTTAAAAGCAGGTATTTAAAAAAGATTTATCTCACAAAGAAAATGTAGATCATTATATTATTAAGCAATCAAGCCTGAATATCATAGCAAGGAAACTATAATGATAATAATGAATGCACTGGTAGTCATCTATATGACAGGGAGTTTTGTAGGTATTGAATTTAAGAACACAGGCCAGATATACGAGGGTATTTGAAAAAGTCTGTAAAAAATAAAATTGAAAGAGAAGTTTATTTTGTTGCAAAAAATATTTTTAAATCCATGCATACAAGGAATCTTCAGAAAGTTCATGAAAATGTGTATTATGAAAAAAACATATGCATGAATTTCAAAATGTATAGCACATCTCTTTTTATAGATCTGAGCCCCTTGCATCTCCCATGTCTGCCTCTGTAAGGAAATATGTCTCTGAGATGCCTCACGTTTTCTACCCTCTTTCCCTCTCGCGCTGCCTTTTTTCTGCCTCAATGGTTCTCCTGCAGGTCCAGTGGGCTTCCTGACATGTTCATGAGCCACTCACATTTCTGTCTTCCTCGAGCCTAATGCAGGCTTTTCTCAGGCTTGTTGCTCCTTGGATGCTGAGCCCTGCTTCCAGTGGAGCAAAGAGAAGCTGGCCTACATGTAGCATCACAGAGGAGGCAACCATGGGACACTGGGCTACCTCAGTTAGGTAGTGACTTCCCCCCAAGTAGCAATGACTATGTTCCCAAACAGCATACGTAATTGTGTGTCAAGGGTGAACAGCCACACTACCAGGATGGAAGTAGATCTGACCCAATCAGCACTTTCATATCAAGAGAGCAGGCTTTACAGCTACTTTCTCCATGAAGGATCCCTCTTCGTTCTCAGGGAATGCAGTTCTGGGCTCCAGGCTCCTGTCTTTCCTGTTCCCTCCTGAAAGTCAATTTAAAGCCTTCTATTTTCATTAAAATCTTTTCTCAAGTTTACTTAATAGATCTGATTGAAATCTGATGTGACAGAAATTTAATAAATATTGACTATCATTTGTATATCCCATGCATAGAGCCACTCAACGATATTTTTCCTCAGTTCAAGGCCCAGCTTTAAGTTTTATGTAAATTTTATTTTAAAAATGTAGCAGTCTATTAAAGATGAATAGATTACATATCATACTGCTGGCCACAAGCATTTCTCCCAGCAATCCCAGACTTTTATTCCTGCACATCAACTTTAGAAATACAGGAAAATGGGTCATAATTTTCTACAAGAATTTTCTCTTTGGAACTATACCACGTTTTAAGCCTTCTGCTATAAATAACACAAAGTGTCTTTACTAACAAGTTAATTTTTTAAGCCTTTCATAAAGGAGCATTATTTCCTGAGCTGATTATACAGCTGTGCTACACTAATTCACCAACTGCATAAGTATCTGAATATAGCTCCAATAGCTATAATTTTTACATCACTAATAATTATGCTCTAGAGCTATAGGACATTAAACCTCCAAATTTTTAGAGTTAAGATTTTATTTTATTGTTTCAGCTTCATGAATATTTTTGCATGTTTTTGTGGGACTGTAAAGAAGTTGGAAATCAAAGATAATGAAGTCAGCTCAGCAACAGGGAACTGTCTGCATTCCAATTTCTAAAAACATTCTTGAAAAACACTAGAAAGCATTTAGTTACTGGAAGCAACAAGCTCAGTTCTTAATGATCAGATAATTAGAAACAAAAAGATAAACGTTAGGACGGC
This sequence comes from Oryctolagus cuniculus, assembly GCF_964237555.1. Lineage (NCBI taxonomy): Eukaryota > Metazoa > Chordata > Mammalia > Lagomorpha > Leporidae > Oryctolagus > Oryctolagus cuniculus. The sequence goes on from NC_091453.1 coordinate 22,922,270, forward strand.
ACAATATATCCTGGTGGATGTATTTTAAAAAGATTTTATTTTATTTATTTGGAGGCCGAGTTACAGAGCGAGAGAAGGAGGGAAAGAGAGAGAGAGAGAGAGAGAGAGAGAGAGAGAGATCATTCTTCCATCTGCTGGTTCACTCTCCAAATGGCCATAATGGCTGAGGCTGTGCTAAGCTGAAACCAGGAGCCCAGAGCTTCACCCAGGCTTTTGTTGTTCTCAGAGGCCTCCAGGAAGCTGGAGCATGCTAAGCCCCATCAGCACTCTGAGACGGGAAATTCAGAAAGGAGTCCCTGCGGCAACCCCCTTCTAAAGTGAAGACATTAAGCACCTGCCAGGTGACACCATGTCAGAGGAGGGGATTATGGCAAGAATTTTCCTATTGGCTTCTGTGTGATTTATTTCATATTCAACTGTGGTGTAGAAGGAGCCTCTAAATTGATTTCTGGATTTGTCACGAAGGGAATTATTCCATCTATTGTTGCCGATTCAGTGTCTCCATTAGGGGAAAGAGGATCTAGGAGTTTGTGTTCTGCCATCGTGCTAATGGAATTTCCCATGGACACTCCGTCTTCTTCAGCTTTAATTTATTGGGTCATTTATCATTGCCTAGCACTGATAATAAAATATTTTCAAACAACAGTGATAATGGTAGTATTGTCTAATCTTTCTAAAGCACCTTCGAAGTCTCATGCATTGATTTAACGGCTTTACAGTAGCTATCAATTTAAATAATGATAAAACTGAGGTACAGAAAGGTTAAATAAATTAGCTGAAGTCATGTGTCTATATAGAGGTATTATTTCATCCTAAGCCATCTGTATCCATAGTCATGTTCTCAAATCTTCTGCACGACACTCAATATTTATTTGTTGAGTGAATCAGTAAATTGCAATCTAAATATTCCCTATGTCTTCCACATTTCACTGTGAATTCTGTTTGTAGAAATTGCATTTGACCTTTTACCTGCATCTTCTCTGTCAGTTTGAATTTTAGATGCCTCACTTGCAACCCCTAATGTAGTGTGCCTCTCTCCTGCTTTAGTCTACCAAGAAGTTCCTCAATTTTCTTTAGTCTTCAATCTTGACATAAAGATGGTCACTGGAATCTTAAACATTAATCAATTCACCACAGATCATTGCAACCCATCTTTAGGCCCAAGAATCTTTAATGAGACTGCAAGGTGCTTTCATCTGCCTTAGCAAATGGAGAGTAAGCAAATAAAATGGAATTGTAGTAGAAACAAACTGCTCTATGATAGCTTTAGTGGTCAATCATTTTACATAAGAATTTATTTTCAAATGGCTGAATTTTCAATTGGGATGTTGAATTCTTCCAACTTTTATAGAGACAACATTGTTTCTTTGAGTATTGTACATAGAGGATGTCATTGAGCAAAAATTATAGAATTCTACTTTACCACACTAAGAAGAATGGCATTTTCCTAGTAATCCTAAAAAAATGCCTCCTCCCTATCCAATAAGCAATTCGCATTAATGTTTAACTGCAGGCTTATTTTGCCAGAATTCAAACTTTATTCATGAAGCTCTCACGATGAATGAAGTAATGATCACGTCTAACAAGTTGATATTTGTATTTTTGCTGCAGATGTCCTGAGCCATTCACCACATTCTTCCTACGTGGCAGTGATCGGGAGTTTTTCGTAAAACCTCAGGCTGGAGAACTTCCTTCTTGTACCAGTAAGGGAATTCTCTTTACCGTAGGATTTACTCCCCGAATGTACAGTAAGAAATACAAAGCCACATTAGTAATACAGGTGAGTTCCATAAGAGCAATAATAAAGGATTCTTGATGTCACTAAAAACATTATAATGAATGAGGAAAAATATTTCACTCAGTGATCACAGATCAAGAATACTTATATTACCATGCAAAAGTCAGCTTATTTCAATTGCATTATCTTACTTTTGTTTTGTCAAACAACTTAATTTAAATATGAAATTTAACCAAAAGGTTATCAACATCAGGTAAAAGTAAGTAAAACTGCCTTTCATATTAAGGACTTTTTTAACTTTTGGTTGTTTAAGATGGAGATTTTAGAACTTTTGATTAAAGCATAGAGTACTATCAAAATGTTGAAGTCTAAAATGAAGAAAATGAAATAGAAGAAAAAAGTTATTTTAAAATGGAAGCACAGTATGTGAAGCAGATCATTTATATAAAAATCTGTTAAGCTGATCATTTATTAACAGTTAAGGTAAATATTATTTTGAAAATTTATCCAGTAAAAAAATTTCTCTATAAAATTTTTCACATATTTTATAGTAAGAACATTCAGGCTAAAGACTACTTTAAATTTCTGAAAAGAAATCTGCTATCATTGCCTACTGTCAGTAGTAAAGGTAACAGAGAGCATGTTGTCATATTATAAAATGCAATTCCTGGTGCCAACGTGATTTCTAGATATCTAAATTAAACAATAATTAGGTAATACCAAAGGCAAAAACTTTTTTTTTTTTTTGGTGAACAGGGAAAATAAGATGATGTTTGAGAAAGTTCTTTTTATTTTTTTTTTACCAAGAATGTCTGCAACCTAGGTAATAAGAAGACAAAGCTTCCAGTGTCTTGCTGTGCATACTCTGCTGCCTGCAAGCATGCTTGCTTTGAAGTGATCATGACATGCTAGCTTGATAACTCTAAGGGGATTAAGTGACATCTTTAAAATATTTGAAAATTAAAATGATAGTTATTTTATCTAGCATATAGTGGACATTTCTGGAATTAACTATTTAGCAAGCTATACCAGCAAACTCTACTTGTAGATTCCCTGTGTTGACTTGACAATTAGATGCCTAGTAGCATTATTAAAAGTTTTAAATGAAAGTATATATGATCAATGGCCAGACAATAAGTCATTTTCAGTTAGTCTGAAATGGTACAATTTGATAAAGCTCATGGGGGAAAATTAAAAATGTAACATGTTTCATAACTCACTATTTTTTCATCCAATTTTTCTTATTAAAAATTTGAAATATGTGCATAAATGGAATAATTAATCACCATGCACTCCCTATTCAGTGTAAACACATCAATTCATGGCAAATCATACTTCACCTATATGCTCACCACCTTCCTTAGTATTTTAAAGGAAATCCCAGACATTTATTATTAGAAAATGCTATGAAAACTTCCCTTAATTTCCTCCAATGGTGAAATGTCACAAGGGTACTTCAAAAAGTTCATAGAAAATGTGTGTTCTGAAAAAAAAAAACCTATGGATGGATTTCAAATTATTTTCCCCAAAATAAATTCATCTTTTACTTCTATTTCCACACAAACCTTTTGAATTCTCCTTGTATATCACTAAAGTAAAATATCAACACAAAGAAATTAATGTTGGCAAAATACTACTAACTAGATCAGAGACCTTATTCCATTTTTAAGGTTTTTCACATTTATGTGTTTGTGTGTGTTTCTAAGCAATTTAAACCCAGATACAGATTTATATAACTATAAGCACAACCCAGATACAGAACTTTCCCAGCATCACAGAGGAGCTACTACCTTCAAACCCTACCGCCCCTTTTAAAGATTTGTTTATTTATTTGAAAATTGGAGTTACAGAAAGAGTGGAGGGAGACATACAGAGAGAGAGAGACAGAGACAGAGATCTTCCAACTGCTGGTTCACTCCCCAGATGGCCATAATGTTCAGGGCTGGGCCAGGCCAAAGTCAGAAGCCTGGAGCTCTATCTGGGTCTCCCTGGTGAGTACAGGGGCCCAGTCTCTCAGGCCATCTTCCATTGCTTTCTCAGGCACATTAGCGTTAGCAGGGAGCTGGATCAGAAGTGACTCTAGCCGGCACCCATACGGGATGCCAGCACTGTAGACGACAACTTAACCCACCATGCTGCAACACTGGCCCCTGTGTAACTTGGCTTTGAAATTGCCTTTTTATGGTAAATGATTCATAAGAGTCACTGAATATCAAACCAATGATCTTAAAATCATGGTTTAAATACTGTTTGACTCCAAAAACCCAGCTCTTCATGACAAGATCATGCTAATTCACCTGATAAATGTGAAAACATTTAAGAGTATCATTATACTCTTAAAACTGTATATATGAAATTTTCCCCTTATAAAAATAAACAAGTAAAACAAAACAAAAAACACAGAAAACAAAATCTAAATGAAAATTATTGGTTACTTGTCATCATTCTATTTTTAAATGATTGATTTTAAGTATTAAGTCAATATTTACGATACAGTATTGATTGTGCTTTACTTGGAAACAAAAACAATTTGTAAAGAACAGTTTAATTAAATAGTCTAAACAAACTTCAACAATCATGCTATCAAGTTTCATAATTTCCCATTCAATGAAATCACATTTATAATTATTAAAGTCCCAAGTGGCATCTGAACCCTGATGCCAAATGTCTACCCCAGACGGCCTTGTTATAACTAGAGACATAACCAGACATAGGTAACATTTGTATAAACACAGTGCTTTTAAGGAAATCTTTCACTAGCTTGAAATAGTAGAAAATACTACTATAAATATATATCATGGTTTGTATTTTTTCAGAAGCAGATAGTCAAACAAGGATTCAAATCCAAGTAACATATCAGCCGACTAGTCCCAAAACAAAGATGTAGGGAAGTTTGGATATGAGATAGAAAAGGAAAGGAAATCAATAAAGCGTGTATTATGAAGGCATCCGTCACAGAGAAAACTGGAAATTAAACACTTGGGAGACATCTGGGAAATGGTATGAAATGCACATCTCAGAATTTTCAGTGGCCTACACTTGGCCTAGGGATTAAAACACCAGGTTGAGATACCTGCAATCCAAATTGGATCCTGGGGTTCTTGTTTCAGCTCTGGTCCCAAATCCAGCTTCCTACTGATGTGTACCGTGGAAGGCAGCAGGTGATGGCTGAAGTAGTTGAGTCCCTGCCGCCCACATGAGAGATCTGGACTGTGCTCCTGTCATAAAGATTTGGCCTGAGAAAGTCCTGGCTGTTGTAGGCTTTAGAGAGTGAGCTGGTAGCTGGAAGTGCTCTCAATCTCCCCCGACCTGTCCCCTATTTTTTTAAACCAAATTTTGCTATCTGAGAAGGTCATAAAGTTGGGTTATTTATAACTACCTCCACCATTCTGATTAATGAGGAATGCTCTTCCTGATTGTTAAGGCCAGAAGTCTTCTGGGGTTTCTGAAAAAAATCCCAAGTGAAAGAGATGTAGGTTCTGGCAATGGAAAGTTGGGGCAGGCACTGAAATGGAAACAACTGAAGGATGTGAGTTGGCACAGGCCACATTTACTAATAAATGATTATCAATTGCTTCATTCATGGACTTATACCCTTAAAAATATAGCTTTGGTCACTATTTCCATGAGCTCATTGGCTTTGGCTGATCTCTTTTCAGAACACAGAAACACTACTTAAATCTAGAAATTTCATAATTTTTAATTTTTTTAAATAAAAGTTGAGTTTAATTGTCAATTTGGTGTTCTTTTGTATAAAATCAACATTGATTCTATGAAACATTGGTGATATGGAGATATTAATTTATTATTTTAACTTCTGTTTTTTATTTGTATTTTCAAGAGTTTGGGAATAGACTGTATAGAAATATTTATAAGTGTTTTGAAACAAAAATTGATAATAGTTTTTATTCAAAATTGTATTGAAGAAATTTAATGATGGATAAAGGAACTGGAATGTTTAATCTTTACCAATAAGCTTATTCTTTTTAATATATAGCATGATGGAAAAGGGGGCATTAATGACTCCTTTAAAAAGCATACACACAGCAAAACTTATTGTAAAATTACTTTAATCTTATTTCAAATGCTTGAAATATATTTGACAATTTTAAAATGAGTACCAGGTGAAGCTATAAGTCCCTACTTGTAGTTCCCATTTATATACACAAGTTGCTGGGTGAGAAGTGTTGATTCCCTCATGTAGCTCACTCCTGTATTTTCTCTTTTTTATAAAGATTTATTTATTTTATTTGAGAGGCAGAGTTACAAAGAGAAGGAGAGACAAAGAGAGAGGTCTTCCATCTGCTCATTCACTCCCCAAATGTCTGCAACTATCAGAGCTAGGCCAATCCAAAGCCAGGAGTCAGGAGCTTCTTCTGGGTCTCCCATGCAGGTGCAGGGGTCTAAGCACTTGGGCCATCTTCTACTGCTTTCCCAGGCCATTAGCAGGGAGCTGGAACAGAAGTGGAGCAGCTGGGACTCGAACCTGAGCCCATATGGGATGCCAGTGCCACAGGTGGAAACAACTTACTACGCCATGGTGCCGGCCAGCATAACCTACAAGACAAGGCTCCCGCTGTGTACTCTTAAGTGCCAGCAATGAATACTAGTCATTTCATGCAGTTCACACATTTGTACAAAATGGCAAACATGGTGCCATTTGACTCATCTGACTCACTGAATTGTACCCATGTGGTGGGTCAGCTGTATTGGAAAAAATTTGACATATACACAGTCATTAAAATGTAGCTTTGTTTCTCAAATTGAACATACTTACGTGAGATAAACTACTTTTTAACTCAGTTGCATTACATTTCTTGGTTTGGTCTGCTTTGACTTTTGGATTCTGAATACATAATTACTATAAACATTTTATAAAAGGGCCAGATATGATTAAAATAAGGCCATGTCGGATTGCAAGAAATTTCTGCATTTAAACAATATTTATCAACATAGATTGCATAACACATCAAGCCTACTGTACTACAATAATTGTTTGTCCTGCATTTATCCTTAATGAGTTTTCTGGGCACATATGGTGTAAAGCCACCACAAAACACTCCAAACATGGGAGTAAGGGAAAGGATTTATTGACGGGGGGGACTCTGACAAGCCAGAGGGTGAGACTGAAGAAAAAGAGGACCTGGCTCAGAAAGTAGGCCTTGCTATGCACTGGCAGGGGTAAGGGAATGGGAACAAGAAATCCCATTAGAGTGGGGGTGGAGTTGCCACTTCTGGGTGGGCCATTTGCTCACCTGACTCCTAGTAAGCCAGGTTGGGTCCTGGAGAGGCCAAGATGGCGTTGGGGCCTGAGATGGGGCCTTTAGATAAGATGACGCCATTTCACTAACATGTGGTACAAAATCTTAGTGCAAGGAGAAGGCCTATCTATATAAAAACAGGTAACTTCAAGAAATTCTTCAAGAGCAATGCAACTCAGCATGTTTATGTTGAGTTGCAGACATAAACATACAGAAAACACAAGACTGCCTAATTCAATGTGGTTTAGGAATTATGCTTAATTCCTATGCATGTATACTGAAGAAATGAAGGATTAAAAATCATCATATAAATTGTGCTGATTTGCATTTACATTAAGAATGTCAAGCATGATCTTATACCACCCTTGGTATATTCACATAGTTATATTACATATTTTCATAATCTTATAAAAGAAGCTCAGTTTATTTGACCAGTCATTTCTATGACTACATTTGAATTGTCATGTATAAATACATTGTGAAAGGTATTGTTTCTATTAGTTATAGTTCATTCTGGCAACAAATAGTTTGCTTTCCCTTATGTGAGATGGATGCTTACTTAGTTCACCTTAAGGAAATGGTTCTTAATTCATAGAGTAAAATGCTTTCCTTAATTTGTTTTTTCATAGGTATTACTTGTCAGTATAAGTGAAAGTTTCAGTTTTATACCTTTTGTACATCTTATTTTTTAAAGAAAATTTATTTATTTATTTGAAAGTCAGAGTTACACAGAGAGAGAAGGAGGGGCAGAGATAGAGAGAAAGAGAGAGAGAGAGAGAGGTCTTCCATCCTCTGGTTCACTCCCCAACTGGCTGCAACTGCCTGAGCTGTACCGATCCAAAGCCAGGAGCTTCCTCAGGGTCTCCCATGTGGGTGCAGGGGCCCAAGGACTTGGGCCATCTTCTACCACTTTCCCAGGCCATAACAGCAAGCTGGATCAGAAGTGGAGCAGTTGGAACTCGAATGCCCATTGGAATGCGGGTACTGCAGGCAGCGGCTTTACTCGCTACACCATAGTGCTGGTCCTTTGCACATCTTATATGGGAAAGTGAAGGTGTTAATTATAATAAACTTTTCCATATATTTTTCTGAGTTCCTGAATATTGCATATAAAATATCTCTCTAATATCTTTCCCTCTCCCTTCAGACAGCAAATATGTACTGGTTGTATGAGATCAATGGATTACCTCAAGAAACTATTCCACCAACAAATGTACAAGCCAAAATTAAATCAACTAACCAGAAATGCTACAGCATACCAATTGTTCAGCGCAATTTTGTCCGTGAAAATGCTGAGCTCATAAGGACAGGAGTGTCTTCTACTATAAAAGGTGCACCTTTGGTGACAAAGAACAAATAAAATTTTCCAAAATATTCCTTAGTCTTACATATTTTCATTGTTGTTTCATCTTTTGGACTATTTCTGAGGAATAATGGCTTAATTATTATAGGTATTCTATGTTTTCTTGACTTTTCAAATGCTGGCAGTCTATTCTCTGAGTATGTCATATTTAATTTTTTAAAGATTTATTTATTTATTTATTTATTTATTTATTTATTTATTTGAAAGTCATAGTTACACAGAGAGAGGAAAGGCAGAGAGAGAGAGAGAGAGAGAGAGAGAGAGAGAGTCTTCCATCCGATGGTTCACTCCCCAGATGGCCACAATGACTGGAGCTGCACCGATCTGAAACCAGGAGCCAGGAGCTTCCTCTAGGTCTCCCACGCGCGTGCAGGGGTGCAAGGACCTGGGCCATCCTCTACTGCTTTCCCAGGCCATAGCAGAGAGCTGGATCGGAAGAGGAGCAGCCGCGACAAGAACTGGCACCCATATGGGATGCTGGCGCTTCAGGCCAGGGCATTTACCCACTGTGCCACAGCGCTGGTCCCCTCATATTTCATTTTTGAATTATGTGTGCTTTTAAAAATGGACTGTAGTTGCAAGTACTGTGATTGGTATAAGTTTAAAGTGCAGGAGTACATTTACAGTAAATCCAAAACACAACTTCATTCATAATAATTTGAATGTCAATGTTACTATGAAAGCTCAGTGCGTCACATAGATGTTGCTTGTGAGTCTTTAAAACATCAGTGATTAAATTAGCATAAACACTATTCACCTTTTCTTACATCTGCTATTCAAAATACTGTATGTTATTTAGTAAATAATTAATTTTTAAATCAATACACATATGTGTATGTATTCCAAATGTTCCTATATTGCGACCTGTAAATAATATAGGTATTAGAAGGATACTTCAAAAAGTTCATGGAAAATGGAATGAAAAGATAAGTTTATAAAAGATAAATTTTGCTATGGTGCAAAATTTTTTAAATCCATTCAATTTTTCATAATTCACACTTTCCATTAACTTTTTGAAGACCCCCCTCATATGTTTCAATTTCAAAAATGTTTTGCATCAAAATAAACCATGACTTTCTTTTTCCCTTTTCCCTGAAGTTTTCAACATACTCTCATATCTCAAAATGTTGTAGGGGAAAGTTCATTTTGATGGGCATCTAATCCTTGGGTATGAATCAAAAGAAAGAACCAAAAGAAAGCATGTTGCTTTGGGACCTGTCTTGTGGAAAATATAAAAATAAACAGCAGGTGTGGACCAACCTTAAGACATTTTGACACAAAAAGACAGACGTTGCACATAAACCATGATTTTTTTTTAATATTTGTTTTATTTATTTGAAAGAAAGAGTTACAGAGAGAGGTAGAGACACAGAGAGAGAGGTCTTCATCCGATGTTTCACTCCCAGATGGCCGCAACGGCCAGAGCTGCGCCAATCCGAAGCCAGGAGCCAGGAGATTCTTCTGGGTCTCTCACATGGGTGCAGGGACCCAAGGGCTTGGGCCATCTTCCACTGATATCCCAGGCCATAGCAAAGAGCTGCATAGGAAGAGGAGCACCTGGGACTAGAACCAGTGCCCATATGGGATGCTGGTGCTTCAGGCCAGGGCTTTAACCCGCTGCGCCACAGTGCCAGCCCCAAAACATGATGTTAAATAAGGGTAAGGTGCTTCCTCTTTTTGCACCCTATATTCTTGTGTGCAAAATGAAGGACCTGTACTAGGGCAAGAGCTTGCCAACTATGACCCATAGGACAAATCTAACCTGCCAGATATTTTTATATCACACACAGCTGGGATCAATTTTTACATTTTAAATGTTTTTTAAAAATCATTAGAAGAATAATGTGTGACACAAGAAAGTATATAAAATTTAAATTTCATTTTCTATAAATAAAGGTTTATTGGAACACAGCACAATCATTTCTCTGATATTGTCTATGACTGCTTTTGCACTAAAACAGCAAAGTTGAATAGACAGAAACCAGACAGAAGCCAGATAGTTACAGAGTTTAAGCTATTCTCTGGCTCTTTACCAAAAACAATATTTGGTATCTTCTATATTGGGCCAAGAATGGCTTTTAAGAACCACTGTGAATCTCTTCATCATATTTCTTTTACATGATGTTAGGCAGAATTTTTGGGACACAATAGGATTAGTTAGTATTGTCTGTAGTGCAGGTAGAGTGGAGTGGAGGCCCATATGCCCTGTATCTGTTACCCCTAAAAAGGACAAGAGCTAAAATTCTGTTGATTTCCAAAAGTCTTCCTCATTCCCATCAAGATCATTCTTTAAGCCATAGATCATTTGTGTTCTTTCCTTTGCTGTGTATAGATGTCTCAGGAACAAGATATCCAGTCTCTAACATATTTCTCACAAAGATTTTGTTGTCATCTCTCAAATCCGTTAGGAAAGTAAAATCACCTTTGACATAAAAACACTTAGAGGTCTAATTGCTTTTATGTTTTTGTGTTTATAGTAATACATGATATTTAAATAATCTTAAAGTTTGTTTGTTTTTTTTTTTTTATTTTGGGTCTTCTGAGCATCACAATTCTAACTGAATTGCTCCAATCATTTAAATTAAAGTGCCCAGAATGGAGTACCTTTTAATTTGACTTTTATCTATCAGAGAAGGAAGTGAGGATGGGCTCATAGGAGATATTCTATTAATAATATCATGCTGTACATATTCCAAAAATACTTAAAATTATGATGCTAAGTTATTATTTCACATTTTATCCTTGTTGTTATCTTCTTAGATCTTTAATTTGAAATGTAGGTTCAAGTTATTGTTAGTCCAAAGGAAAGTAGGGAGGGGGCAACTCAAGTAGACACAACTGAACAGTGAATAAAATTCAAGAAACACGGGAGAATGAATTCTGATCAAATATGTTTCGGAATCAGAAAGAGGAGTCACAGAAGTAGCCCTGCCCATTTCTCCATGGCAGCCACTGTTTCCAGGTGGACAGTGGATTTCTGTTGCAAACGCTTGTGACTCCCTGCCTCTGAAGTATCTTCGGCCATAGGAGCATGCTTGACATGAAAGGGCAGAGTCAGCCAAGAAGTGACAGGGAGCTAATGCTCCTGGGAACATCCCTTGATGAGTAATGGATGGATAATGGGCATGTGGGAGTTAATCCTAGTTCTTTGGGTGGAATGACTCTGGCATGTTCTCCCCACAGTCCCCAGCAAGATTTGACCTCCATTGTCTGCCATAGTAACCTTCTTAATAGTGTGTCCTAGATTCACTTTCTACCCTTCCCATTCCCCTACACTGTCTTTTGTAGTCACTCCCAACTAAACTATCTGCAATAAAATTTTTCTCAAGGACTGACTTAGAGAATACCAATCAAAGACATTTCTAAACCTTGACATTCAAAAACAATAAAGATAACTCCCCCTTTTACAAGGCCAGTGGGCAGGATGGCATCTAGATCTGTCATGTTAGTTGATTTGTAGTTGCTTTCACTTTCCATTATATTATGTCCCTAAATCCCAAAGGAGTTTTCGCAGGACCTAAAGACTCAGCAGTAACTGAAATAATAGAGAAACAGGAATAGTTAACAAAAATTAAAACTTGATAACTATGATCCTCTATAGTGACTCTAAGCAGGAAAGTTACTCACAAAATCCAAATAAATAAACAAAGTGAGTCATAGATGTTGGGGGTATAAGGAAATGGATTTATCTTTTAATAAAGGTTCAAGAAATTTGCACCAGTGTCTACTTAACACCTTCTGAAAATTTCACAAAGAGCTGAAGTACCCAGAATCATTCTAGTTCATTTTTAGCAACACTCAGAGAAGCACACAATCAATACATGTTTGTTAACATTGATCCTATATTTCCAGTGAAAACATTGTTAAAATTAAGAATTTTCCATTTTCACAATGTTTTGTCACCTCTGTTTATTGAATGTTACAAGTTTGATTGCCACAGTATCAGATCAAATAAGACAACCAGGAAATGCTAGCTGTCATTAAGGGTTTTAAAAGTGCCTCAGGTTATTTCATACACTTTGATGGCATAATTTCAGAGATCTCCTAGAAAACATGAAAATAAAGATAACACAAGGAATATCTGCACTGAAACCATACTTGAATGCCAGTGTTGTGGCACAGTGAGTTAAGCCCCTGTTTGCAATGTTGGCATCCTCTATGAAAGCCAGTTCAATTCCCAGCACTCCACATCCAATCCAGCTTCTAACCTATGTGGGTAGAAGGCTGTTGAAGAGGGCCCAAGTATTTGGGTCCCTGCCACTCACTTGGGAAACCCGGATGGAGTTCCTGGCTCCCAACTTCCCTCCGGCCCAATTCAGCTATTGCAGCCATTTTGAAAGCGAACCAGTGGGTGGAAGATCTCCTCTCTCTCTCTCTCTCTCTTTATGTCTCCCTCTCTGTCACTCTGCCTTTCAAATAAATAAATAAATAAATAAATCTTTTTTTTTTTTGACAGGCAGAGTGGACAGTGAGAGAGAGAGACAGAGAGAAAGGTCTTCCTTTTGCCGTTGGTTCACCCTCCAATGGCCGCCACGGCCGGCGCGCTGCAGCTGGTGCACCACGCTGATCCGATGGCAGGAGCCAGGTACTTATCCTGGTCTCCCATGGGGTGCAGGGCCCAAGCACTTGGGCCATCCTCCACGGCACTCTCGGGCCATAGCAGAGGGCTGGCCTGGAAGAGGGGTGACCGGGACAGAATCCGGCGCCCCGACTGGGACTAGAACCCGGTGTGCCGGCACTGCAAGGTGGAGGATTAGCCTATTGAGCCGTGGCGCCGGCCAATAAATAAATCTTTTAAAACAAGAAAGTATACTTAAAGATCATAGTCTAAATCCTTAATTTATCACAGAAATTTGCAATTTTTCTTTATATTTACTAAAAAATATCTTTCAAACAAAGTTGCACACAGAAACCCAGTAATACATACAGTTAGTTGTAGAGACTCATTCATGAGACTCTCCTTCAATCCAAGTTGATTCTTGTAGCACTTTACAGAACCAAACCATCTATCCACATTTTTGAAGCCACATATTTAATAGCTGCTCAGGAAAATGTTCATTTCTCTCCTGATTACTTTTACGACAATTGTATGACAAGTTCTATTGATTCATTCTCTATGGAGGGCTATTTAACTACCCCTCCTTTTTTGACCTGTTACAACTGCCCTGTTCACATACTGTTCAAATGGCTGTAGGTTGTCACTCTCCAATACATTCACAGAATGTTTTTGTTTTCCTTTTTCCTCACATATTCACAACCTCGTCAGTTACTTCTAATGGATTACAGAGTAGATCATCATTCTCAGCTTGAAATTCAAAAGGTTAAACAATCTGCCCTCCTCTGCTTTACTGTCTTATCTCCACAATACTTTGCATTTTCTGCCTCAAAACCGAAACTGGAGCTTAAGTTCCACTGAATTCTTTTTTGAAAGGATTTATTTATTATTTATTTGAAAGTCATAGTTACTGAGAAGGAGAGGCAGAGGAAGAAAGAGAGTGAGAGAAAGATCTTCAATCCACTGGTTCACTACCCAAATGGCCACAATAGCCAGGGCTGAGCCACACTGAAGCCAGGAGCTTTATCCAGGTTTCCCACATGAGTGTAGGGTCCCAAGCACTTGGGTCATCTTCCAGTGCTTTCCCAGGCATGTTAGCAGGGAGCTTGGTCAGGAGTAGAGCAGCTGGGACTCAAACTGGCACCGATATAGGATGCCTGCACTGCAGGCAGTGGCTTTATCTGCTACGCCATAGTATCAGTCCCAACAACTCTGTCTCAAATTTCATCCTTATGTATAATAAAAAGGAAGGCTCCCTCTTCTTCAAGTGTCATCTCTCCTGAAGGAATATGGGGGTGCTGGGAGTAGACCACTGTGTGATAAAAAGAAACAATGAAAATGGGTAGGGGATGTTGTCAGGGGAGAAATCAAAATCAAAACCCAAGTGGACTACTAATGTCTCAGTTCAAAGAAGATACTCAGATGTCAGAATGGCAGGTGAGTGACAGTAGCAAAGACCTCAGAGAATCCAGGCAAGATTGGCTGTTAGAACTCTATGCACCACTAAGTGTGAAAGTGCCTGGGGGTTGAGAGGGCAGGGCATTGTGGGAGAGTTGACTGAATCAAACAGAGCTGTGGGCCATTTCACCCTGTGCTGTAGCTGAACTGGGGAAAAGCAGGGGAGGTTGAAGAACCAGCGTTTACTATATCCCAGAATTGCAGTGTGTAGAAAGAGCACTGGACTAAAAATCAAGTGAGTTCCCAGGACAGCCTCTGTTACGAGCATGAATATCAAAATGTACCTGGGAAAGCAGTGGAAGATGACCCAAGTCTTTGGGCTCCTGCACTCACATGGTAGACCCAGAAGAAGCTCCTGGCTCTTGACTTCAGACTGGCCCAGCTATAGCCATTGCAGCCATTTGGGGAGTGAACCAGTAGATAGAAGGGCATTCTGTGTGTGTGTATGTGTCTAAAAGTCTATCTTTCAAATAAATAAATCTTTTTTAAAAACAAATGAAATTCTAACCTTAATATGTGGGCCACCAAGGGGACACAATCTTGGTATTTGACACCATTTTTATTTAAAAAGCCTTTCTAAACTGGAGCTAGGTGTGTGTGTGTGTGTGTGTGTGTACAAAGAAAACAAGGTGTGAAAATAAATTGAAGACAAAGAACCGGTTATAAATCATGCAAAGACTCATAGCGAAGTAGAAAATCCAGTGGAGATCAGGCATTGATGTGGAAAAGCGCAACACCATCCATGCAGGCAAAAGTTTTTGGGAATCATGCAAAGTTGTAGCCTTTTTGTTATTCTGTGATTATTACCTAGACAAGAAACAGTCAAATTGCAGTCATTTTTCCCTCCCCTTCTCTTCCCTCCTTTCCTCCCTCCTATCCTTCACCCTTCTCCCTTTCTGTTTTTTTTTTTTGAGATAACATATTTTAAATTTACATCACAGTAAAAAGGCTTAATACTTCACCAAATAAGTTTAATAAGTAACAAGCTAATTTAGTAGAAATATAGACAATGGCTATAAACAATAATTGAATGAAAAAATAACCATTTCATCCTTACACACTAACACTGCAGTAGTACAACATTCTTAACCATTGGTTTCACAAAAGTATAAAACAAAGTTTTACAAAACTATATTTGCAGCAATACTGATACTGATACACACCATTTCTTTTTTCTTTTTTTTTCTTAAATTTTAGCTCCCACATGTAAGAGAGAACACGCAATATTTGTCTTTCTGGGTCCAACTTAAAAAATTGAATTTAAAAGTTCCCAAGTTTCCCTAGTGAATTTCAAGTGCTCATTTGTCATGCTCAATAGTGCGAAGACAGAGAAAGAAGTAGTATTTCCCACACCATCCACCATAAATGGAAAGAAATTTTGTACTTGGGCATCATTAAATTCGTTTTCTTCAGTGATTACAGAGACAATCTTGACAGATCACTTCTTGGTTGCAGTGAGGTGGTCATTCCTCCCCATTGTGGTTAAGAACTCATTTTGTGCATCCCTCCTACATTGGGAGGGTCTTCATTGCTCTAATTCTAGAAACACAGGGGGGAAAAATCCAGCAGCAAAGACCAAAAAGCCTTTTCAGGTTAACACCTGATTTTCACTTAATATTGTGTTTATACAAAATGAAAGAGACTTTGTTGAAATATTACTAATCTCTTTTGAGATGAGTCCCTCTCTTATTGAAGGAAAATTACCAATTAATTTAATTTAGGGCCTTGTACAAAAGATGCAGGCTTCAATAATGTTTGTTCAAAGACTTCAAAAGATAGTTTTCTGATAAATATCTCACTGGAAAGTATAATGTAATATGTTGATAAATTTAGATTTTGATTTTTAATGTTTAAGTTAAATTTCATTCTGTAGGATATACCAACATCCTGTCATTGTTCTATATATAATTTCCTTTATTGGTTTGTATAAGCATTGTTGGGATAAACATCCTCATGTTTTCATATTTGGACATTTTCTTTTTCAAAAGACAAAATATATGCACAGGAGAGAAAGTCTTTCTATTCAAGAAATTGATCTGGGCAAAGATTTTTCTTTGATATGATGCCAAAAGCGTGGGCAAGAAAAGCAAAAATAATCAAATGTGATTATATCAAACTAAAAAGCTCCTGAATAGCAAGAAATAAATCAACAGAGTGAAGAGACAAATTGCAGAATGGTAGAAAATATTAGGAAACTCTTCATCTTACAAGGAAGCAATAACCAGAATATATAAGACATTCACATAACTCAAGAGTAAAATACCAAAATAATTTGATTAAAAAATTGGAAAATTAAGGCCGGCACCACGGCTCAATAGGCTAATCCTCCGCCTTGCGGTGCAGGCACACCGGGTTCTAGTCCCGGTCGGGGCGCCGGATTCTGTCCCGGTTGCCCCTCTTCCAGGCCAGCTCTCTGCTGTGGCCAGGGAGTGCAGTGGAGAATGGCCCAAGTGCTTGGGCCCTGCACCCCATGGAAGACCAGGAGAAGCACCTGGCTCCTGCCATCGGATCAGCCCAGTGCGCTGGCCACGGCGGCCATTGGAGGGTGAACCAACGGCAATGGAAGACCTTTCTCTCTGTCTCTCTCTCTCACTGGCCACTCTGCCTGTCAAAAAAAAATTGGAAAATTATATGACTATATTATATGACCATATATTATATATTTATATATTATATATTTATACTTATATAAATACAAATTTATATAATCACAAATATTTATATATAATGTTTATATTATATAAATTATTTATTTTATGTAAATTTATATAATTTTATATAAATTATAAATGTATTATAATAAATTGAATGCATTTATTATATATTATATATAAATATATATTTTATATTATATATAAATATATATTTATATATTATATATTTATATATATATCAAAGATATACAAATGATAAGTCATTGTATGGAAAAATGTTCAATACCAGTAATTATCAGAGTAAGATGATTCAAAATTCCAATGACATACCATCTCACTCCAGTTATACAGGCTGATATCAAAAAGATAAAAAACAACAAATGTTGGTCATGGTGCAGACTAAGGAGGACTCTTGCACCCACTGGTTGGAATGTAAACTAGTGCAGCTATTGTGGAAAATAGTATGGAGGTTCCTCCAAAAACTAGCATATCATTTCACCCAGCAACACTGCTATTGGGAATATATACCAAGGCAGGGAAATTCGTATATTGAAGGGATATCTGCACTATGATGTTTATTGAAACATTGTTCACACTGAACCTAAGTACCCATCAATGAACGAACAGAAAAAAAAAAAAAGTGTGATGCATACTATTCTATAAAAATGCAAGTCTATCATTTGTGTCAACCTGAATGAAACTGGAGAATGATGTGTTAAGTGAAATAATCAAAAATAAAAAGAGACAAACACTGTGGGCTCTAATGTGGAAGCTGAAACACATTGAAAACATAGGGGTGAATCGAACAGTAGTTATCAGAGGCTGGGAAGTATAGAGGGGAGAGGATTTAGGGAGAGGTTTGTTAATTTGTACTGTTAGGAAGATTAAATTCTATGATGTAGAGTGTAGAAACATGACTGTAATTTTTTTTAAGATTTTATTTATTTTATTCGAAAGTCAGAGAGTTACACAGAGAAAAGAGAGGCAGAGAGGGAGTTCTTCCACCCAATGGTTCACTCCCCAATTGGCCGCAATGGCCAGAGCTGTGCCAATCCGAGGCCAGGAGCCAGGAACTTCTTCCAGGTCTCCCACGTGGGTGCAGGGGCCCAAAGACTTGGGCCATTTTTCACTGCTTTCCCAGGCTAAAGCAGAGAGCTAGATCAGAAGAGAAGCAGCCAGGACTAGAACCTGTGCCCATATGGGATGCCATCACTTCAGGCCAAGGCGTTAACCCACTGCACCACAGCGCCGGCCCCAAAACATGACTGCAATTAACAATAATACTGTACACTTCAAATTATCTTGAATAGAACATTTTGAATGTCTAACACATGGAAAGATATATATCTGAGATAGATATGCTAATTACTCTGATTTGATCAATACATATTATGTCCATTCATATCATTCTGTGACCCATAAATACAATTATTTTGTGTTAATGAAAAATTCCTTCTCTCTCTCTCTTTCAGATAAGAGAAACATAAATGAAATAATAAATAAATAAAATCTTGATTTCTTAAACAATATTGTCACTGAATATAAAATTCTAGGTTGAGAGTTCTTTGGCAATTAAAAAATATCATGCCACTTTCTTTTGCCTCCATGATTTAGAAATACGAAATATGAAATATGTTGTTAGGGCCAGCATGGTGGTACAGTTGTTACCTCCTATGACTCCAGCATCCCATATGGGTGCCACTTCGAGTCCCAGCTGCTCCACTTCAGATCCAGCTTCCTGTTAATGTGCCTTAGAAAGCACCAAAAGATGGCTCAAGTACTTGAGTCCCTGCCACCCATGTGGGAGACCCAGATGAAATTCCTGGCTTCTGGCTTCTATGTGACCCAGACCCTACAGCTGTGGCCATTTGGGGAGTAAACAAGCAGATGGAAGACCTCTTTCTCTCCCCCGCCCCCCTCTGTTACTCTGCCTTTCAAATAAGCAAATAAATCTCTTAATAAAATTTAAAAAAGAAACCCATTGCCATTCTGTTTTTCCTTTCTCTGTAGCTGCTTGTAAGATTTTTTTTGCTTGTTTTCAGTTATCAAAAGTTTGATTCTGATGTGTATTGGTTTAGATTTCTTTGGAATTTACCTATTTGGAGCTCTTCTCAGAGCTGAAGATGGATGTCCTTTGTTAAATTTTGGAAATTTTTATTATGTATTCCTTCAAATACGTTTTCAGCCCTATGTTTTTTCTACTCTTCTGCCAGGACTCTGATGATATAAATATTTCATATTTCTATATAGTCCCCAAAGTTTCTGAAGCTCTGTTCTCTTTTCAATTCTTCTTCCTCTGTTATTCAGTTTTGATATTTTGTAATGTTCTATCTTCCAGTTCATTGATCCGTTTTTGTCTCATTCACTTTTGTTACCCTTATTCATTGGGCTTATTATTAATTTATCGTGTTTTCTTTTTAAATTCCAAGAATTTCATTTCTTTCTTCCTTATATCTATTTCTTTGCTAAGATATTCAGTTTATTTGCTGATACTCTCTGTTGTTTTCATATGTTTCAAACACATTCATGGAGATCAATGAAATAAGTCAGACACAAAAAGACAAATACCATATTTTATCTCTCATATGTGGAAGCCCCTCCCCTCAAAAAAAAGTCCTATCTGGGACTGGCATCGTAGCACAGTGTATAAAACTGCTGCATATGATACTGGCATCCCATATTGAAGTGAAAATTCAATTCCAGACTGCTGCACTTGCAATCTAGCTTCATGCTATGCACCGGGGAAGGCAGCAGAAGCTGGCCCAACTACTTGAACCTCTGATACCCATGTGGGAGACCAGAGTGGAATTTCTGGCTCTTGACTTTGTCCTTACCCAGACCTGCTGTTGTCATCATTTGGAGAGTGAAACAGCAGATAGGAGATCACTCTGTGTGTGTGTGTGTGTGTGTCCCTTTTTCTTTATGTTGCTGTACCTTTCAAATAAATACGTCTTTAAAAGAATTTTAAAAATGTCTTATTTTTTTAAATTTTTTATTTTTTTGACAGATAGTGTTAGACAGTGAGAGAGAGAGAGACAGAGAGAAAGATCTTCCTTCCATTGGTTCACCCCCCAAATGGCCACTACTGCCGGAACTATGCTGATCCGAAGCCAGGAGCCAGGTGCTTCCTCCTGGTCTCCCATGCGGGTGCAGGGGCCCAAGCACTTGGGCCATCCTGCACTGCCTTACCGGGCCACAGCAGAGAGCTGGACTGGAAGAGGAGCAGCCAGGACTAGAACTTGGCACCCATATGGCATGCTGGCGCCACAGGCGGAGGATTAACCTAGTCAGCCATGGCGCCAGCCCCAAAATCTGTCTTAACTTAGACTAGTGATTACTAGTGACTGGAAAAGGTCGGGGAGGAGGGTTAGAGGGAGATTTGGTATCAGGTATTAAGACAGAATTAGATGGAAGTAGTAGGTTCTATTATTTATAGAAAAGTGGTGCAACAACAGATCTCAATAATGAATTACATGGTGTTTAAAGAACTGGAGGAGATGAGCTAGCAGGCTCTGAACATGCAGGAAGGCAAGGGAGAAGGGTGGGAGTGCTGATTGCCTGGTTTGATTAGTTTACACTGTATGCCTCTGTTAAAATATCACACTGATCCCATAAAGGTGTGCATATAGTAATGCTGATAAAAAAAAACTTTTAAAAAGCATAATTGTACATTAAAGTGTTTACTTTATTATTTGTTGAAGATGGATGCTATAAAATATTTGCCATAGCATTCTAGTATCTCCACATCTTGGTGTCGCTATTTTTTGATCGTCTTTCATTCAGATTAAAACCGGTTCTTTGGCCGGCGCCGCGGCTCACTAGGCTAATCCTCCGCCTAGCGGCGCCGGCACACCGGGTTCTAGTCCCGGTCGGGGCACCACATTCTGTCCCGGTTGCCCCTCTTCCAGGCCAGCTCTCTGCTGTGGCCAGGGAGTGCAGTGGAGGATGGCCCAGGTGCTTGGGCCCTGCACCCCATGGGAGACCAGGAAAAGCACCTGGCTCCTGGCTCCTGCCATCGGATCAGCGCAGTGCGCCGGCCGCAGCGCGCCGGCCGCGGCGGCCATTGGAGGGTGAACCAACGGCAAAGGAAGACCTTTCTCTCTGTCTCTCTCTCTCATTGTCCACTCTGCCTGTCAAAAAATAAAAAATAAATAAATAAATAAATAAAAAATATGTCTCAGTCTTACTTTTTTTTTTTTTTTTTTTTTTTTTTTTTGACAGGCAGAGTGGACAGTGAGAGAGAGAGACAGAGAGAGAAAGGTCTTCCTTTTGCCGTTGGTTCACCCTCCAATGGCCGCCGCTGCAGCCGGCGCACCGCGCTGATCCTGGCAGGAGCCAGGAGCCAGGTGCTTTTTCCTGGTCTCCCATGGGGTGCAGGGCCCAAGCACCTGGGCCATCCTCCACTGCACTCCCTGGCCATAGCAGAGAGCTGGCCTGGAAGAGGGGCAACCGGGACAGAATCCGGCGCCCCAACCGGGACTAGAACCCGGTGTGCCGGCGCCGCAAGGTGGAGGATTAGCCTATTGAGCCACGGCGCCGGCTTTGTCTCAGTCTTACTTTAAAAAAAAAAACCCGGTTCTTTGTATGAAGAATAATTTTTACTTGAAATTTGGATGTTTGGGGTACTAAGAGATTTTGAATCTTGTTTAAATTGTTCTAGCTGGTTTCATATGAGAACAGTGAACTAGGGGAAGAGGGACATCACCTTACAGCCAGGTGGAAGTGGAAATCCAGGTTCTCCACTCAACTTCCTTTGATATTCAAGGTGGTGGTGCTTCTTTTTACTTATGTGTGGAGTAAGAGTCGAAGCTCCCCCCACAGAGAATCCACTGACACCAAGGCCGACTTTGTGGCATAGCAAGTAAAGCTGCCTTCTGCAATGCCAGCATACCATAAGGGCACCGTTTCATATCCCGGATGCTCCATTTCCGATCCAGCTCCCTGTTAATGGCCTGGGAAAAGCAGCAGAAGATGACCTAAGAGCTTGGGCTTCTGCCATCCACATGGGAGACCTGAATGAAGCTCCTGGCAGTTGCAGCCACTTGGGGAGTGAACCAGCTGATGGAAGACCGACCTCTCTCTCTCTCTCTCTCTTTCTCTCTTTCTCTCTCTCTGCCTCCCTCCCTCCCTCCCTCCCTCTGTAACTTTGACTTTCAAATAAATAAATAATAAATAAATAAATATTTTCTTTTTAAAAGAATCCAATGGCAATTATTTCCTGGGACAGAGGAGGACCTGGTTACTAATCCTTACATGACTTTCAGTGCTATCACAAGTAGGATGTTACCATGGGTAAGAGGTAGTAAAACTTCCATCACTTCACCATCCCTCCTCAGATAACACCCCAGTTGGGAAGGTCAGGAGTGTCTTGTTACTGTAGGGTGTAAGTGGACATCCAGACCCACCATGTGGTCTCCCCTAATACTGTGAGTGGAGCAGAGCCTCATTACCTACAGGCAGAAATGAATATGAAAGACTTGTTCCCAACTTTGTCTTCTCTGATACCGCCTAGGGGTTGGGCTGTAACACCTCATTACAGCCTGGCAAGTGTGAGTGTGTAGAGTGTAAATGTGAAAATCTAAGCCTCGATGTGATCTTTTCTGTGAGGGTGAGGGTGAGGGTGAGGGTGAGGGTGAGTGTAGGGTGAGTTCTCTCATGTTTTTTGCTATGATGGATTGTTGCAGTAGAGGAATTATTGTCTTCACATTTACCATCTACTAGTCTGATCTTTTCCTAGTCTTTTCTCTAAAGTGAGAAGGCTTTTCTTGAAGACTCATTGCCACATTTTTCCTTGAGTTTGGAGGTCATTGGATTATACACTGACTTCTCTCTATCCTTCATATAAATATGTGTGATCACGTCTCTGTGTGTGTGTGTGTGTGTATTTAAGTTGTGCTTTGTAAGAGAGAATAGGAAAAGGAACATCTATTTCATCTTCCAAGAAAAAGAGATTTATCTTCATGTTCACTTAATTTTCTCAGAAAATAACATGGTTGCTTTAGTTTTTCATAAACATCTTTGTATTCCATTTATTCCCAGAGTCAAAGAAGCTATTAACCTCTTCATTCCATTCTATTTTAAGTCAATTTTCAACATGATTCACAGCCACCTTTGGGATTTTTTTCTGCTAACTGCCTCTGTCCTGTGAATGCTCAAGAGAAATTTCAGAGTTTAGGGACTTGAGGTCAAGTACAACGCAGTGAAGGTGAAGGGCACCCTTCAGTGATGAGCTTCCAAGCACTGACCCCCTCAAATATTCCCCAGCTTTTGAGGCCATACTTATCTTCATGTCTGGTGGTGTCCTTGGCCCACACTTGGGCTTGGAACACCTCAATGACCATCTGCTACCCTTGTTATACAATAGTTCCAAATAATTGTTAACTTCAACTACCGTTTTGAACTTTGCAAAATCGTGTTTGCTTTAGTGTTTTAAAAAAGAAATTCAAGCCGGCGCCGTGGCTCAATAGGCTAATCCTCCACCTTGCGGCGCCGGCACACCGGGTTCTAGTCCCCGTCGGGGCGCCGGATTCTGTCCCGGTTGCCCCTCTTCCAGGCCAGCTCTCTGCTATGGCCAGGGAGTGCAGTGGAGGATGGCCCAGGTGCTTGGGCCCTGCACCCCATGGGAGACCAGGAAAAAAAGCACCTGGATCCTGGCTCCTGCCATCGGATCAGCGCGGTGCGCCGGCTGCAGCGGCGGCCATTGGAGGGTGATCCAACGGCAAAAGGAAGACCTTTCTGTCTCTCTCTCTCACTGTCCACTCTGCCTGTCCAAAAAAAAAAAAAAAAAAGCAATTCATATGTCCTTATCTTAAACTTACTGTCCAAAATGCAACAAATACTTTAATTAAATGAAGAAACAAGCATGATGTTTATAATTCTATAAGAAAACTTCTTGATTTTGCCTCAGGATTTGTCTCTTAGATGTTCAATAACTGCATTCTTTTGCAAAGACTTCTTGCACTAAAAGAAAAGACTAAAGAGTGGCTTATATTGCTGACAGAGATCACAGTGTGTGGCTAATGGAATGTTAACTGATTTTTGAGTAACTCTGAATAAATCTGCTGATCCATAAGGGATTAATTTCAAATGATTTCAATTCATTTTCTGGTTCTACCACTTCTGACATAAAAAGTCTTCCATATTCTACCTTACTTCAGTCACCCTGTCACTCAGAGTGCCATTTAGCTTATAACAGGATCTTTTAATTGGGAAAGATGATACATTTAACAATAGGTCAAAGTTACCATTTAAGGGACAGGTACTCCTCAAAATATAAATGACATTTAAGAATGTCTCTGGCATAAAAATCAACCATAAGGAATGAGGATTTATTCCATTTTAAAGATCAGAAAGGCAGTGCTGGCAAAGTATTCCGAGGGTTCTAAATACAAACAAAGCCTGTGACTTCAGCTTTACCTCTGGAAATTAATTTCCTGTGCAATATTGTATCTAGGACATCCATTCACAGAGGACTGTGCAAAACTATAGCAAAAGCAAAATTTAACACCTCAGCAGAAGGCTCGATGACCTGAATTCCCTTAGTGTAGAGTGTCTTCCTATGCTCTGTGCTTTTGTAGCATAGTCTAGCCCCAGTAGACAATAGTCCCATCCAGAATAAGATTTGGAAATGAAGGCTGTTCTTTTCTTCCAGGTATAATGTCATTTATATATTTGTCATTTATATATGAGAATGATATAATTTATCATTATTTGAAGCAATATTGTGGCACGTTTGAAAAAGAGCCATGTGTAAGAAAAATATAAAATAAGGCATTTATAAAATATTTTTATGAATATCAAAGAAGATAAATATCTTACTAAGTAATACTTTTTTTAGACTTATACTACAGTCCTCCAAGAATTAATACATGTAGTCTTTACTTAATATCTTACAAGGAGTTGTGTAGGTTGGGGCTACAGACACATACATTCTTACAAGCTATAAATTGTTTTTAAGTTGTTAACTTCTGTATTGAAGAATAGGTAGTGATGAATTGCGTGACTGAGTGGCATTTTGTAATAAAAATAGGTTGTACTAAATCTACTTTTCAGCATCACTTGTTCCTGAGAATAGTATTTAAATTATATTGTCCATGTAGAAGCTCCAAAAGTATGACTTGCTGACTCAGAAAGGTCATTTGAAAATCAGCCAGTCCAGAAATGTCACTTCAGTTGGGCAATGGATATATAATATATGTTAAAAAATCAATGGGTAAATAAATCTCAAGTGTAAGTTCAATGAATCTCAAATATGTATATGCTTGTGAAACCAACGTCCAGATAAAAATATACAATATATCCAGACATCCAGAAAGCTTCCTGTGCCCCTTGTACTGAATGCCCCTCAGGCAATAACTATGATTTTAAGTTCTGTCATTATGATGGAGTAGTTTTGTCTGTTTTGAACTTTGTATAAATGTAGTAATACTGTTTGTCATCTTTTCTGTTTGTTTTTTAGTATAATATTTTGTGAGATTCATTAATATTTTGCATATGCTAGTAATTATTTTTATTACTGAATTATACTCTGTAATATTCATTAATATATGCATTTTTCTAATGTGGATGGACATCTGTGTTGTTTTAAATTTTGGATCATTATGTATAAAGCTCCCAACTGATTCAAGGTTTTTGGTACATGTGTATATATATTTCTGGTAGTAATTGTTGACACTGAATTAAGGTTTGAGTTATATTTGCTGATGACTAAAGATGCTGGGCACCTTTTACTGTGCTAATTAGTCATCTGAATTGTAAGCAAACCATTTTAGTTTAATAAATTAGATATTTTCATTTTTCTGCACATATCTTTACTAAAAATAGCTGTCATTTTGCAAAATTTCCTATAATTATTCATTATTATTCTAGATTAACTTGAAGATAGAGACATACAATCTACCAAGACAGAAACACAAAGGAATATAATTTTATATCAGATCAATAATGAGTAAGGAGATTGGACCAGTAATAAAAAGTCTGTCATCAAAAAAAAAAAAAGTTCTTGTTTGAATAGCTCCAGTGCTGAAGACTATCAAATATTTAAAGGGGTGCTAATATCAATTCTTCTCAAACTCTTACAAAGTATTTTTTAAATTTATTTATTTATTTGAAAGGCAGAGTATCAGAGAAAGAGGGAGATATAAAGACAAAGGCATCTTCCATCCACTGGGTCTCTCCCCCAAATGGCCACAATAGTCAGGGATGGACCAGGCTGAAACCAGGGGCCTGGCTCTAACACAGTCGTCCACCTTGATAGCAGGGGCCCAACCACTTGGGCCATCTTCCACCGCTTTCCCAGGCACATTAGCAGGGAGCTGGATCCAAAGTGGAGCACATGGAATTGGACCTGGTACTCATATGGGATGCCAGTGTCACAGGGAGCAACTTAATCCACTGTGCCACAATGCCATATCCTCTGACAAAAGACTTAAATAGAAGAAATACTTACAAATTCATTCTACAACACTAGCATTACCTTGCAACCAAAGCCAGACAAAGATACTACAAGGAAAGAAATATTATCAGCCAACATCCCTGATAAACATATATGCAAAAATCCTGAACAAAAATAGTAAATTAATTAAAGAGCATTTAAAAGAATCATTAACTATGATGGTCCAAAATACACAAACCAATAAGTGTGATGCACTACACTAACAAAATGAAAGATAAAAATCATATGATCATCACAATAAATGCAGAGAAAGTATTGGATGAAGTGCAATATCCTTTCGTGGTAAGTATTCTCAACAGATTAGGTATAGAGGAAATATACGTCAACACAATAAAGGCCATCTATAACAAGCCCACAGCTGACGCCATGCTGAATGATGAAAAGTTGAAAGCTTATCTTCTAAAATAAAGAACAAGAAATGGATGCTCACTCTCATTCTTTCTAGATAACATAGTACTGGAAATCCTAGCCAGAGAAATTAGACATGAAAAAGAAACAAAAGTGTCCTCACAGGAAAAGAAAAATCAAAATTATCCCTCTTTACCAATGACACGATCTTGTGAGGAAGAATCCTAAAGACTCCACCAAAAAAAAAACTGTCAAAACTGATAAAAATATTCAGTAAAGTTACAGGACACAAAATCAATTTGCAAAAATCAGTAGCATTTATATATATCAATAACAAAATATCTGAAAAGGAAATTAATAAAACAATCCCATTTATAATAACAAAAATTAATGAGTTAAATGTAAATATAAATTAGGAGGCAAAAATTATATACTGGAACCTATAAAACTCTGAAGAAATTGAACAAAACACAAATAAATGCAATGTTGCAGAAAATGGTCTGAAGTTTCAATGTAATTCTCATCAAAATTCCAAAGTAATTTTTCACAGAAATAGCAAAAAAAAAGTAATCTGTAGATTTACATGGAACCATGAAAGACTCCTAACAGCCAAAATGATCTAGAGTAAAAAGACCCATGTTGGAGATATCACACTACATGATTTCAAAACAAACTATGAAATTATTGTACTCAAAAAAGCATGAGGGGCCAGCATTGTGGTAAAATCACAGGTTAAGTCACCACATGCAATGTCTGCATTCCATGTAGGAGCATTGGTTTGAGTCTCAGCTGCTCCACTTCCAAACCAGCTCTCTGCTAATGCACCTGGGAAAGCAGCAGAAGGTGACCCAAGTTCCTGGGACACCTGGATGGAGTTCCAGGCCCCTGGCTCCTGGCTTTGGCCTGGCCCAGCCTCTGTCATTGGGTCATTTGGGGAGTGAACCAGTGGATATAAGATCTTTGTCTCTCTGTCTCTCTCTCTCAAATAATGAATAAATCTTTTTAAAAAGAGAGAGAAAGGAAATATGTTCAGCATCACAAATTATCAGGGGAATGCAAGCCAAAAACATAATGAGGTATCACCTCACTACCTGACAAATGAATGCAATTATGATGTGTCAATCAAAAATAATATTTGTAATAAATTTAAAAACAAAAATAAATGAGCTTAAAGAGAAGAAACCAGAATCAGCTAACAAAGCTACATGTAAGAAAATGCTAAGAAAGCACAGTAACTGCCAAGATCTATCTCAGATAGAGCTTCCCTGACTTCTTATTTTTCAGTTTCTGCTAATCATAAAATGTCCAGAGCATGATGTCTATCCCTATCAGAGAGGCACATGATAACACTGACTAAATCAGTTATGTCTCATAAGTGGTAACTTTTAGAATAATAAAAGGAGTAGGATATCAGAATAAGAGTTCATAAGACATGTTTAGTAGAATTTTGATAGACAAAAGTATTTTATAATTTTCTGAGTACTGAATCAAAGTTTTATATGGATTACTCTTAATGAATATATATATAAAGCTATTTTGAGATACACACTACTATAAATAGGCATCCATTAAAAAGCTTTTCATGGTTCATTAAGCTTCACAATTTGTTGGAGGCTCATAATAACAAAGACGGTCCACATCTCTGAAAACAAGAGACAGACTCACCCGGAGACTCAGGTTCTAAACAGAAGGATGAACTTCTTGTACTATGGCAGAATATTGGAGTTGGGCAGTGATGTCTGTGATATGATAGTAACTAACTATATAACTATACCAATCACCTTCACTCCACTAGGAAGTTGGAATCTTCCTGAGCCCCTAACCATTTAACATGTGCCTACAAATGCTATGATTGTATCGCCATTACTGGCTATAATTCTAGAAACGAATGAAGATATCAACATGCTCTTGCCTTAAAATCAGATTCATTTGACCTTAATTGCATCAGTTGATTAATAATATACATCAAGATTCATTCTGGAGTCAGACTTTGAGTCCTAGATAAATTGCTTAGTAACTATTTTAGCATTCATTTTCTTCACTGTTATATGGAAGCTGCTAATATCCACTGTGTCCACCTGTTCATAGAATTGTACAATACACATTAAGTAACATCAAACTGAACATGACTAAAGCAATAATATAAAATATTATTTTATTAGACTTTCAGATTTTATGAGAGTATCTATCTCTTGGAGAAAGTACAGAAAAAAAGTAGTTTATTTAGAAGCCCTTTTTAAAAAAACATTTTTATATGTATTTGAAAGGCAAAGAGACAGACAGAAACATCCCAACCCCTGGTTCAGTTGTCAAATGCCTGCAATGGCATGACCTAGGCCAGGCCACAGCTGGGAGTTGGGAAACTTAACTTGAGTGTTCCAGATGGGTGGTGGAGACACACTTACATAGGTTGTCACCTACTGGCTCCCAGGGCCTAATTAGCAGGAAGCTAGAATTGGAAGTTGAACTGAGACTCAAGCACAGGCACTCTGATATGGGATATGGGTGTCCCAACTGGAGTTTCAACAGCTAGGCAAAACACCTGCCCCTGTTTAGAAGTTTTTTAAGGTTAGAAATTTTGGATGATTGTTAGTGCTTGATAGACTTATGGAAATTCCTTGTCCTCTTATGCCTGTCAAAAGAGAAGTTCACTAAAAAAAGAAAGAAAGAAAGAAAGAAAGAAAGAAAGAAAGAAAGAAAGAAAGAAAAGAGAAGTTCATTAAAAATAAAATAATAAGAGAAAAATACTACAACATAGTGGTTTTCAAAGAGTAGTTCCCAAGACCAGCAGCATCAGCAACCACATAGGATCTTCAATAAAGTGCAAATTCATTTTTTTTTACAGGGAGAGTTAGACAGTGAGAAAGAGAGACAGAGAGAAAGGTCTTCCTTCCATTGGTTCACCCCCCCCCAAATGGTTGCTCTGGCAGGTGCACTGCGCCAATCCAAAGCCAGGAGCCAGGTGCTTCCTCCTGGTCTCCTATGCGGGTGCAGGGCCCAAGCACTTGGGCCATCTTCTACTGCCTTCCTGGGCCACTGCAGAGAGCTGGACTAGAAGAGGAGCAACTGGGACAGAATCCGGTGCCCTGACCAGGACTAGAACCCGGTGTGCCGGCGCCGCAGGCGGAGGATTAGCCTAGTGGACCACAGCGCCGGCCAAAATGCAAATTCTTACATCCCATTCAGATCAATCGACTAAGAAACTTTGAATGTGGGACCCAGCAGTCTGCATTTTAATAATGCTCTACAGATGATCCTGATGCATCATTAATGTAGGAGAACCGCTAGTGTAATGAAAATTGTATTTGTCTGGGAGTTAAGATATTTGAATTTTAATTCAGTATCAATTGGTTTTTCAACCTTGGACAAACCATTTACCTTCTCTGAGCATCAATTTTCTCATTTCTAGACGAGGTCTGAATCATATGACCTCTTAATATCTTTCTAGCTCAGCCTTCCAGGATGGTTGTGATACACGCAAATTAGTTATGGAAATGTAGTCTCTAAGAAACTGCTCTCCAGAGCTTGGCAAATTATATGACTTGGCCAGTTATCCAGACTGCTCACAATTATGCCAGTTGTGTCTTTAATTAATAGGATCTTTGTGTACAGCTGACCAGAGTCCAGTTTCATCTCCAAATACAATTCAAAATGTAAATATTGTTTCACAAATGGAAAGTACTTCAGTTTTCTCATTATAATAGGCATTGATGTTTGAATTTTATTATTAAACCTTGATGACTTGTGGTTATTTACTTATAATTTTATAATTCTGTATTCTAGTTGATGCAGAATGGGTACTTCCTATTACCATTACACATTTAAGAAACTAGTACTTTGAATCCTAATTGTAACTATTTATATAGATAACAGCTTGTTGTGAATCTAAAACCTATATTTAAAGTACTTTCAAACACCAAACCTGTCAGGTGCTTGTGAAAGTCTACCACAATCCTTGGGCTCAACAACAGTTAATTTAAAATTTGCAGTGTCTTAGAATTTTGGCCCTTTGAGTTACCTTTAGAAAGAACAGAGGAAACATAAACTGGGAGTAGAGGTTGAGAATCATTTCGATGAATCTCCATTATCAATTGTTAGGACCTTTCTGAGGCTGAGCATTTGAAAATATTAATTGAAGCATTTTGGACTTGGAAGGATGTAAGCAAAGGATATATACAGAAGTAGAAAGAGAAGCAGGGAGCTCATTTTCTTCTCTGATTTAATTGAGCTATAAGGAGTATGGCCAATGTTTCTTTTGTTTTCACTGACTTATAATCCTGTTGATATTGATGGCTCTTCTAAGACCAGGTAGCTCTCAGAATTCTGCTTACTTCCTCCAGTATCTATTACAGAGCAATGGAATGGGAGACTAGGATTTGGCTTGATTAGCAGGATCAGAGTCTGCAACATGAAGGGCTGAAAACATGGGTCAGTCCTCAGTAACAATCTCCAGGAAGCACCGTTGCATAATGGTGCATTATTTGCAGATGTAAATGTCTATGGATAAGGGAGATGCTTAACTTAAAATTAATATTTTTTTAATCCTTGAAGAATTTGATAGCAACAGGCTGGAATTAAACCACACAAGGAGCAAATATGAGACTTTCAAAACTGCATGTATGGGGATTTGTAACAAAGGCACAGACAGATGTTTGTTTGTGCCTTAAAGCAGGTTGAATCCCCCTGGATCTAGGAACTAACAAAGAACAAATAAGACCAGGTGTTTAAGCTGATCAGAGACTCTAGGTGGGCATTATTATTCAAGGAATAAAAGAGAGGATAACAATGCTATGTGGACAGAATTGGATGCTTATTTTGTTCCTATTCATGCTGAGGGAATAAGGACTGAAAGAGAAGGGCCACAAGAAAGGTATCTAATCTCAACACATCTCTGTGATAAGCCTCTGTGATTTGATTTGTACAAATTGGAAAGGTTTTACAAAACATAATCAACCACTACTCTGGTGACCCTTAATTTTTTGTACTGAAAGAACATGTCAGGAAAATTCCAGTTCCTGAGAATCCATTACACCTTCTAATTACTCCATCCTACAACTAAAACCCTGAATATAACACAACAAATAAGTGTGAGAAG
Source organism: Oryctolagus cuniculus (assembly GCF_964237555.1). NCBI lineage: Eukaryota > Metazoa > Chordata > Mammalia > Lagomorpha > Leporidae > Oryctolagus > Oryctolagus cuniculus. Next base: position 22,954,196 of record NC_091453.1, read on the forward strand.
ATTCTGGAAGTAAGAAATAATACATGGATAATTCATTTCACCGTGTTTCTCTTTATTGCACTTTCAGACATTAGAAATTGCTTGTTTTCAAATTGAAAATATGTGGCAACCGTGTGTTAAGTGAATCTATCAGTGAGCTGACAAATGGCACAGTGAGTTAAGCCACCACCTGCAACATTGGCATGGCATATGAGCACTCGTTCAAGTTGCAGAGGAAATATTTATTTGAAGATGTCATCTTGAGCTGTCAAAGCTAGAGAGAAGTCAAAGCTTGACTTCAAAGGATGGACTGTACCTCTTGTTCCAGAATAATGCAGCTGGTGACTTTGAAGTGAGGGGCGGTTGTTTTGAGGACACAGGTTGACTTACTGCTTCAGATGTCCACATCCCAATTAGAGTTTCTGATTTGAGTTCCACCCCTGCTTCTGATCCAGCTTCCTGCTAATGAACCTGGGAGGCAATAAGTGATGCTGATGTTCCAAGCAGCAGCTTAATCCACTGTACCACAATGCCAGTCCCAGTTTACTGAATATTTAAGCCCATGGTTGAGGACTTCTGCAACAAAATATTCTGTTACTCTGCCTTTCTACGCCCCCCCCAAAGAATCCTTTTATTGAAGGAATGCAAACTTTATGTATTTCGTAAGTACAACCTTAGGATTATAGTGATTCTTCCCACCATACTCGCCCTCCCACCTACTCTCCCACCCATCTTACTCCCCCCTCTCCTATTCCCAGTCCCATTCTCCACTGAGATCCATTTTCAATTAACTTTACACACAGAAGACCAACTCTATACTAAGTAAAGAGTTCAACAGTTCGCATGGTAAAAAAAAAAAAAATAACAACAACAACAAAACTGTTCTTCAACAGTTGAGACAAAGGTTGTTCAAAGTTATTGCATCTTGAAGTTAATTTCACTTCTTTTTTTTTAGAAAATTAATTAACTTTAATGAAGTAAATCCGTAGGAATGTTTACAAAACTATACAGCTGTATAGTTATAAACTTCATACACTTCATAATTATAATTTTAGGAACATGGTGATGTTTCCCACTATGCACACCCTCCCACCCGTATTCCCAAACCCTCTTCCTCATCTCTCTCTTATTGCCATTCTTTTTTACTGAGATCTATTTTCAACTGACATTATACACATATGTCTAACTCTACATTAATTAAAGAGTTCAACAAATAATATTTAAAAAAACTGTTCCCAACAGACAAGACAAGGGCTATTCAAGTCGTTACTTCTCAAAGTGTCAGTTTCACTTCTACAGATTGCCTTTTAGGTGTTCTGTTAGTTATCACAGATCAGGGAGAATGTGTGGTATTTGTCCCTTTGGGAAGGGCTTATTTCACTAGGTATATTTTCCAGATTCATCGATTTGGTTGTAAATGACCTGATTTCGGGTTTTTTTTTTTTACCAATATGTAGTATTCCATAGAGTGCATATCCCATAATTTCTTTATCCAGTTTTCAGTTGATGGGCATTTGGGTTGATTCCAGGTCTTAGCTATTGTAAATTGGGCTGCAATAAACATAGGAGTACAGATAACCCCTTCATTTGCTGATTTCATTTCCCTTGAGTACATTCCCAGCAGTGGGATGGCTGGGTCATATGGAAGGTCTACATTCAGATTTCTGAGGTATCGCCATACTTTCTTCCATAGTGGCTTTACGAGTTTACATTCCCACCATCAGTGGATTAGGGTACCTTTTTCCCCACTTCCTCCCCAGCATTTGCTGTTTGTTGATTTAAAAATGAAAGCCATTCTAACTGGGGTAAGGTAAAACCATGTTGTGATTTTGATTGGCATTTCCCTGACAGCAGCTAGTGATTCAGAGCATTTTTTCATGTGTCTATTGGCCATTTGGAATTCCTCTTTTGAAACATGTCTGTTTAAGTCCTTTGCCCATGTCTTCACTGGGTTGTTTGATTTGTTGTTGTTGAGTTTCCTGAATTTCCACTTCCATTGACTACAAGATGTCATGTTGTGCAAATGGACCCTTTAAGGAACCAAACATCATCTCAGAATTGATTGTAGAGAGTTGCTTTCCTCTGATTGTCTCTTAGTGGCATACATTCCTTGTCCTGTTTTCATCTGTTATTACCAAATCTTTCATGATGTTCATTTTTCAATCATGCTCACATCTCGACAGTCATTTGTTCCATGGGTATTACCTACTAGGCCCAGGCATCACACTAAGGAATGGGGATATAATGATCAAGGATATACAGAATTCCATCCATCATTCCCAAGACTTCACAGCCTATCAGGAACAAGAAATGTGAACTTGGGACCAGCACTGTAGTGTAAAGCCACCAACTGCAGTGCTGGCATCTGTGGGGAGCAACTGGGAGCAACTCGGACTAGACTAAGTTACTGGAATTAAGACTTATTCTATGCATCTGCTCTCCCACAATATGGCGCTGAGAAGGGAGAAACAGCTTCTACACAGCTGCCTCCAGTTCAACCAATAAACTGTAGGACCTGCCCCTGATTGGAGGAGAGCAGTGTACTCGGCGTGTGGGTAGCAGAGTTGGGATTGGTGGAAGAGGACTATAAAGGAGGAGAGAGACAACATGCACCAGGAACATCTAGGGGGAACATCTAAGAGGAACACCTGTGCAGCCCCCGAGAGAGCCGGCCGGCGGTGTGCCGCTCCCCTGTGGAAGTGGGGAATGTGGCAGGGGGAACCGCCCTTCCACAGAGGTGGAAGGGACAGTAGCCAACCCGGGAAGAACCAGCAGCAAACCCGGGGAGGGCCGAGCAGACGAAAGAACAGCGCAGGGTCCTGTGTCGTTCCTCCACGAAGACGGGGAGCGACAGGCATCCCATATGGGCACTGGTTCGAGTCCTGGCTGCTCCACTTCCGATCCAGCTCTCTGCTATGGCCTGGGAAAGCAGTAGAAGATGGCTCAAGTCCTTGGGCCCCTGCACCTGTGTTGGAGACCCGTAAGAAGCTCCTGGCTCCTGGCTTCAGATCCGCTCATCTCCAGCCATTGCAGCCAATTGGGGAGTAAACCTTCAGATGGAAGGCCTCTCTCTCTTTGCCTCTCTTTCTCTCTCTGTGTAACCCTGACTTTCAAATAAATAAATAAATCTTAAAAAAAAGACTTCATGAAGGAAGTAAATAAAAATCGAGAAAGTAACAGATAACTAGAACTAGAAGTAGAACTTGAGTTCCTGCAGCCTGATAGTCAAACTTTAATGAGTGAATTTCTTTTTGTGGACGAGAAAACACATTGATTTCCTGCAAGGCAGGAAAGAGAGAGGGAGAGACAAAGATAAAGGTCTTCTTCCATCTGCTGGTTCACTCCCCAAATGGCCATCAACAGCTGGGGCTGGGCCAATCCAAAGCCAGGAGCCAGGACCTTCTTCCAGGTTTCCCATGTGGGTGCAGGGGCCCAAGCACTTGCGCCATCTTCCACTGCTTCCCTAAGGAGAGAGCTGAATCAGAAGAGGAGCGGCTGGGACACGAACTGACACACATAGGGGATGCCAGCACAGCAGGCGGAGGCTTAGACTGCTGCACCACAGCACCAGCAATATTGATTTCTTGATATGGATTCCATTCCTACTGAATAGTCTGTGACCACTGTGAAATAACAGCAAACCATTTAGAATTATAAATAAACTTACTTAATACAGAACTGGCAGGGGTCACAATGATTAACTCCAATTTTGAAGTTTTACTATAGATAAAATGAAATCAAACTTCACATCCTATAGAAAAATCCATCAGGAAGAGCAGAGTCAATAGCTGCAACAAACTTTTATTATTTTCTATTTTTTGGAAATTTTCACAGAAACCATTACCCTGATCAATCAGCAGCCATCCAAACAATACCATTCAACAGCAAAAACTTTACATCTTGGCTGGAAGCTTAGATTACCACTAGCATTTTTAGCAGAAAAAGGTGTTTTAAATTAAGGTGTGTTGAGGTGGCCGAGTGGTTAAGGCGATGGACTGCTAAATTAAGGTGGGTATATTTTTTTTAACTATAGACACAGTTAATCGATTATATTATATTATATTATATTATGGTATAAACATAGCTTTTATGTGTATTGAGAGACCAAAAACAATGTGACTCACTTCATTGTGATATTGGCTTTATTATAGTGGTCTGGAACTGAAGTCTCAATATCTCTGAGGTATTCCTGTGTATGAGAAATATGGACAATAATACACTGCTAATGTGATCCAAAATTCCACAACTGCCTTTTTAAAGATTGATTGAGTTGAAAGGCAAAGTGAGAGAGAGAGAGAGAGAGAGAATCTTCTATCTGCTGGGTCATTCTCCAAATGGCCACAACAGCTGGACCAAGTCAAAGCCAGGAGCCTGGAACTCCATAACTCTATCTGGGTCTCCCACATGGGTGTCAGTGGCCCAAGTACTTGGACCATCATCCACTGCTTTCCCAAGTGCATTGACAGGGACCTGGATCAGAAGCAACACAGCAGGGACTCTAATTAGCACTCCAATACAGGATGCTGGCTTTGCAAGCAAAAGCTAAACTTGCTGCATTACAATGACAGCCCTAAGCAAAGCTACCTTTTTTCCCTTATTTTTTTTTTGTTTTATTAACATAAAGAGAACAGATTTTGTGTATTTCATAGTTACAGTTCTAAGAAGTTAACCATACTTCCCTCCCTTCCCTCTCCCTTCTCAAAACCCCTTCCTCCCCCACCTTTTCTTTTAATTTTTGCAAAAGCATAATTTTAATCCACTATATAATCACAGACTTAATTCACCACCAATCATAATATTCAACAAGTAGGAAGTAGGAAGACCACAATGGCAAAGCTACTTTTAAAACAATCCAGAAGTTCTCAAAATGTTAAACAGAGTTATATGGTGACCTAGTAACTCCATTCCTAGGCATATCCCTAAAGCAATTAACAACATACTGGCATATACTTGTCCATATATTCAAACATTTCTAACAGTATTGTTCGCTATATTTCTAAAGTGAAATAAGTCCAGATGTCTATCAACTGATGAATGGATACACCATATGCTGTAACCATGCAATGGAATGTTATTCAGCAATGAAAAACCTATGCCTAAATCTAGACAAACCTTAAATACATTATTTTTAATGAAAAAAGCCAGTTGGAAAAGCCACATTTGTCACAAGTCTGTTAATAAGAAATGTTAATAATAGGTTATTCATCATTTTAGTCTCTGAAACTATAAAAAATAAAATAACAATTTGGGGTGGCACTGTGGCAGAGTGGGTTCACGCCCTGGCCTGAAGCGCCGGTATCCCATATGGGCACCGGTTCGACCCGGCTGCTTCATTTCCGATCCAGCTCTCTGATATGGCCTGGAAAAGCAGTAGAGGATGGCCCAAGTCCTTGGGTTCCTGCACCCACGTGGGAGACCTGGAAGAAGCTCCTGGCTCCTGGCTTCGGACTGGCACAGCTCCAGCCATTGCAGCCAATTGGGGAGTGAACCATCGGTTGGAAGACCTCTCTTTCTTTCTCTGCCTCTCCTCTTTCTGTGTAACTCTGACTTTCAAATAAATAAATCTAAAAAAAAAAAAAAGAATTGCAATTCTAACAACACAGGTTCAAATTGTACTGAATGGGTGCTCCAAAGGAGACAGCAAAATCAGAATCTTATTTAGACAAGCTGTGCTGGTTCATTATACAGCTATCAAATTTGCTTTGTGAGAAATGACTATCAAATATTGAGAAAGAACAATGACTATATGACCAATTCAACGCAAGAAAATAATTCAAATAGCTTATAAAATGTCCATAAAACAAAATCTGATAACTTTTGACATGCATCAGATGTCTGCAAAGAGTTAAACAGACGAAAAGTTCACATCCCCAGGCAACAGCTTGAGATATGCATAAGTCCAAGTCTTCCAACTCTATTGTAAAAAACTGTTTTGATGTTACCTTCACTGTGATTTTTTCCTTTTATATACGCTTAATAAATCCATAGATAAAAGACAATACCATACAGCAGGGTGCGGCAATTGCGAATGAGACAGGATACAGGGTTCCTTTCTGTGATGAAAAAAATGTTCTGAACTTGTTTATCCTGATGATTGTGCTATTCTGTAAACATAATAAAACCACTGAATTTTACAATTTAAATGTATGAATTTTATATTATTTTAATTATAGCTTTATAGGTGTTAAATACATAGAGTAACCAACAGAAAATAATGTTCATTATCGTTGAAAGAAAGGGAATTCTTTGGGAAATAGGAGGATACTTTCACCACTAGAATGGGAAGAGATACAAGAGACACATACAGACACAAAATGTAAAGCAGTTAAAAACAAAACCTTTAGTGTTAATAAGAAAGTGAGGGGGACTGTGAGAGAAAAATTCAATATTAAAAATGATACTGGTCTTCTGGTTTCTATTTCTTGAAAGTAGTTTAGAAGTCATCACCCCATCCTAACAGCAAGCTAATGACTGAAGACATGGAAAAATCAATACCTCTTTTTATATCTGTAAATAAGTGAGATCATCACAGGGAAAACTTCTGCCCCCTAAAATGGAAAGACAAACAAGTGAATACAGAGACTCTCACCATATCAGAGCAGAAGCTTCTGTGAGAATCCATGCCAAAATAGTAAAACTTGAATTACAATTACTATAGGCTAAGTATGGATAAGTAAGAGGTTAAAACTGAAGTTGGGGGGAGGGGTCCCCCTAAATTTTGTGAATTTTACATCCAGAAATCCCACCAAGATCTCACTAGGATTATCACCTTGTGCTTTCAGGAGAAAGTAAGGGAAAAGGAGTGATTTTTGAAAGATGCCTAAGCATACTGTTCTTTATAACAAGTTCTGCCTAAAGGAAAAATGAGTTGCGTCCAACTTTCTAGCATTTTGTTAGAGCCTAACTGACCTATGGTAAGTTGAATACTCAACTCCAGCCCAATCTAGCCATCCTGTCCCAATTCACAGGGGAGAAAAAAATGATAACCAGTTTGTAATGATAATAACGCAAAGGCACAGGCTCATGAAAAGACAGACTTAATCCCAGGACAATAGAATGCTTCCCCTCCCTGCATAGGTTACAGACATATTACCAAAGGCCTATTTTTATCAAATATATCATTTCATGTCACAAAAAGTCATGTGAATATTGTTGAGTAAGAGGAAAAAAAGGAAAAAAAATTATTTTCTTCTTTATCCTTTAACTTTTTAGAACTCCCTGAATCAGAAGACAGATAAACAAGCGAAAAACAAACAAGTTCAATAACATGTGGGAGTACTTCAAGCAAAGAAGCTACTGCACTTGAAAGGAAATACTCAACAAATGAAGAAACAATCAACAGAATGGGAAAAAATTTCTTTTTTTCCTTTTTTTAAGATTTATTTTATTTATTTGAAAGAGTTACAGAGAGAGGTAGAGACAGAGAGAGAGGTCTTCCATCCATTGGTTCACTCCCCAGATGGCCACAATGGCCGGACCTGCACCAATCTGAAGCCAGGAGCCAGAAGTTTTTTCCAGGTCCTCCCACATGGCTGCAGAGGCCCAAGGACTTGGGCAATATTCTACTGCTTTCCCAGGTCATAGCAGAGAGCTAAATCGGAAGAGGAGCAGCCGGGACTTGAACCAGCGCCCATATGGGATGCTGGTGCTTCAGGCCAGGGCTTTAGCCTGCTGTGCCACAGTGCCGGCCCTGAAAAAAAATATTTTCAAACAACAGAACTGATAAATGATTAATATCTAGAATCCATAAAGAGCTCAAGAAATTCAACAACAAGATAAACAATCCAGTTAAGAAATGACCAAAGGACTTGAACAGGAATTTTTCAAAAGAAGGAATTAAAATTGCTATCAGACACATTAAAAAAAATGCTCAGGATCACTAGCCATCAGGGAAATGAGAATCAAAACCATAATGAGGTTTCACCTCACCCCAGTTAGATTGGCTTTCATACAGAAATTAACAAGCAACAAATGCTGGTGAGCATGTGAGGCAAAATGTACCCTAATACACTGTTGGTGGAAATGTAAACTAGTATAGCCATTGTGGAAGACAGTATGGAGATAGCTTAAAATATGAATATAGACCTACCATAAGACCCAGCCATCCTACTCCTCGGAATTTACCCAAAGGAAATGAAATCAGCATATGAAAGAGTTTTCTGTACCCCCCTGTTTATTGACGCTCAATTCACAATAGCTAAAATATAGAATCAATCCAAATGTCTATCAACCAATTACTGGATAAAGAAAATAATGTATATATACACTATGGAATGCTAAATAACCATAAAAAAGAATGAAATCCTGCCTTTTACAACAAAATGGAAACAAAATTGACATTTTGAGATTTGTTCATTGTTATAGCCCTTTTCTCTACTGTTGAGAAACAGTGTTTTTTTTTTCTTCTTACTATGTGCTGATGTCTTTACTTTGTGGAGGGTTAAACTTATGATCATAAAATGAAGTAATAGTATGTCATTATAAAATTAAAGAATAAGAAAGGAAGGGTGGGAGCATGGGCATGACAGAGGGTAAAGTGGGAAGTATCACTATGCTCCTAAATATGTTTATATGAAATTTGTTCACCTTATATAAATAAAAAATTATTAAAAATAACATGTGCTTCTGTATATACATGAAGTAAGCCAGGTAAATGAGTAAATCTGTGGATTAGATCCCAAAGAATTGTTGTATATTTCAAGATTAAGTATATCCTTCTCTGAAACAGAAGTTTCAGAAGTTTTCAGAACAGAAAGAAGTATGTGAGGAAAGACCCAATTAAGGGGAGATGGCTAGGGAATGCACTATAAAATACAGGTAAAATGTATTATGCAGATTTAAATCCATGCTTTCTCTGTTTAACATTCTCTACTGATTTAGTCATCCCCCTCTTCCTGGTGCAGAAGGAGATACACTCTTTCAAGTGCAAATTACTTTTGTAGGTGCAGAGTTTCCTTACAAAATGACAACTTACTGCCTTATTTTCAGAGCTTCTCCTATGTCTGAAATTTTTAAGAATAACAAGCTCAAAATAATCCTCTTGCTAACTAGGTGTATTTTCAGTGGCATATCCTTGTCTCCTATAGCCATATATTGGAGTGGAATGTCATGAGCCTCATCAAAACCAAACTAAAATGTCTATAAACTGCATTTCTTAAATAGCAAAAATGTATTTATTTCTCCACAGTTTTGTAGACTAGAAGTTCAAAATCGTGGTATAATCAGAGTCATGCTCCTTCTGAAGGTTCCACGAAGAATCCTTTCCTGCCTCTTCCTAGCTTCTCATGATTGTCAGAACTCCTTGCCATTCCTTGGATTGCAGATTCTGACTCCGAATTTTTACCTCTGTCGTCATATGATCTTCTTCTGATGTCTCTGTATTTTTAAGGATTCTAAGATAAGGACATAAGGTTTAATGCCTACCCTCAGTCAATATAACCTATTCTTTATTTCATTACAACTGTTAGAATTCTATTTCCAAATATGGTTGAATTCTCAGGTATTAGGGATTAATGTACAGATTTAATTTTTAGGAGACACAATTTGAATCAAAACAGATGCAAAAGAGTGAGAAATCAAGGTCAAATAGATGAGTATAAAGGAAACATAAGGAGATAAATAAGCAAAAGGGATAATTATGTTTTATTTCTATAAACCAAAAGATGAATCCAGATCTAAGAAATAACCAAGGTGAACAGTTCACATTGGATGTTCAAGAGGGCTTAAGCTGCCTCTCCAGCCTTTGCCAGCCGTCTTTGTAAAGGTTCTTTCTAACTTTGAGGATGGTGCTCTTTTCTTTTACACATCAGCCACACTCCCGTCTTAGTAATGATATTTTTCAAAATGTCATTTTCTAGTGTGATTATCTACATGATTAAATGGCAATACACTTCCCTTGCATTTTAAATGTTTGCAGGTGGCTTTTTGGCTGTGACCATTTTGATCTGTTACAGTTATTTATGCTAATTGTATTGGTATTTGAAGAGCTGGTGCAGCTGTTTTGTTCACCGAAGAGATACAGTTTTTTGCTTGCCTCAAAGAAGGGAGGAAGGCTTGATCTGTGGTTATTGATTTGCAAAAGCACCCCAGCACAATTCAGTTCCATGCCTTATTAACGTATCATTTAGATTTTGCTCTTAAAATATAGATCCATCCACTCTGCCAATATTGGGTTTGTATAGACCATCCACGGGACAACTTACTGCTCCCTCAGTGATGTCATGGCTATAAGGCAGGTTGATTATAATTAATCCATTACATCATTGAAGAAGCAGTGAGTTGTCCTTACAGGGTTAGACACTATGGATATAGATTTGTCTTTCCTGCTCAAAATGCTTTCACCAGTATCACTAGCCATGAACTAAAAAATCCCTCATTCATCATCATGGCCTATTTTTCAGCAAAGAAAGTGAGATAATTTCATCCTGCACCTGAGATTTTCTGGTCTTACGATGTGCCTCTGCATACAGAAATAGACTAGATAAACTGTGAAATGCCCTATTGACACGTTTATGGTGACATTGAATGAAAACATATCGTGAGTTTGAGGATCTGCTCCAGAAACTATATGTTCCCAACCAATTACTAACATATGGTGCCATCTGCTTCATAGCCAGAATACACAAGGCAGTGAACAAAAAGGTGAAAATAGAAATACCCTTGCTAATTATCATCAATGATAACACATGTATAATAAACATTTTGCTTCCAGCACTGGCAACTTTAGGCTCTGCTAGTTAAAAGTGTCAGTTACAAAAATGAAGCATCTTCCATGAAGCATTTGCAAAAACTGTGAAAGCTGAAATTGCCAAGTGATTCATTTTGGATTAAGGACACCAGTTAACAAAAAGGCAAAATATTACTTTATTACCTTTGTTTTTTTAAAGATTTTGTTTATTTATTTGAGAGGTAGAGTTACAGACAGAGAGAGGGAGAGACAGAGAAAGATCTTCAATCCACTAGTTCACTTCCCAAATGTCCACAATGGCTGAAGCTGGGCTGATCCAAAGCCAGGAGCCAGGAGCTTCCTCCAGGTCTCCCACGCGGTTGCAGGGTCCCAAGCACTTGGACCATCTTCTGTTGCTTTTCTAGGCCATAGCAGAGAGATCAAAAGAGGAGCAGCTGAGACTAGAACTGGTGCCCACATGGGATGCCAGCGCCCCAGTCGGATGCTTAGCCTACTGTGCCACAGAGCTGGCCCCTTATCTTTGTTAATTGATTATTAAGAGAAAGTAGTGTTGCTACTTCATGTAGGGGTCGAGATAGATATGTACTGACTATGGAACTCAAGTGATTCTCTGCAGGACATTTTTGTACTTTGGGGTCAAATATTAAAAATTGATGGAATATATAACAACTTAATGTAAACAGAATATTTAATGACCCAAAGCTTTTATGAATAAAGATAAATAACTATGATCAGAAACAACTGACTGGGTAGATGGAAAGAATTATAAACACAATTGCAACATTGTAATCAACTATAGAATGAAGATCTTGGATTTTAAGTTTTTTTTCTGCTTGTTTTGTCATAAATTTGTATATATTAACCAATTTATGTCCCCATATTCTCTTCACCTACTGTTTTTTATAATATATACTCAAGGTTGTGTAGGTAGCCTTATAATTTAGTTTAGAAATTTCATAATACTAAAGAAGGATGGTAACTAAAGTTACCTAAACAAAACATGGAAACAAGTATCACCCAATAAGGAATAAGTAACTATTGAGACCTAAGGATTTTGTTTTGGGATAGAAAATGGGAATGAGTTATTTATATTAGTAGGCAAATGCATGGTTTTCTTTCTATTTTGCCATTTGCAAGGTAAATTTGAACAAAAGCATATAGATGAATATTGAGTTGTTAAAGGGATAGAGGATGTCAGATTGCGCCAGATCAGCATGATGCAGACTTTCACTTCTGAATCAGTGGACAAGATTCAGGATTAGATTTTTCAGACTCCACTGCTAGTAGAGATTCAGGTTAAATCCTACAAATAAGAAGCATCTACATCGGATTTGGGATGTGGAGTAGAAGCTGTTTTTATTCAGCAGCATTGTAGTCAAATTCTTGGGAAACAGAAAACCTGAGGGTCTGGTAGCCTGACTGAACTCCTGTGAATCTCTTATGTTTTTTGTTCTTTGGGCTATTTTTGAGATAAAATATTTTTAGTTTACATTATAGTCAAAGGCTTAATGCCCCATTAAATAAAGAGTTCAACAAATACAAAATAAAAAGAGCATAGTTTGGTAGGAATATAAGCAAAGGCTATAAAAAATCAAATGATGTCAATCATTTGTGTTAGTCCTGAGGACAATTAAGATAATTGCCAGGGGCTGATGCCATGGCTCACTTGGTTAATCCTCCGCCTGCAGCAAGGGCATCCCATATGGGCTCCGGGTTCTAGTCCTGCTTGGGGTGCCGGGTTCTAGTCTCGGTTGCTCCTCTTCCAGTCCAGCTCTCTGCTGTGGCCTGGGAAGGCAGTGGAGGATGGCCCAAGTGCTTGGGCCCTGCACCCACATGGAAGACTAGGAGGAAGCACCTGGCTCCTGGCTTCGGTTCTGCACAGCACAGGCCGTAGCAGCCATTTGGGGGTGAACCAACGGAAGGAAGACCTTTCTTTCTGTTTCTCTCTCTCACTGTCTAACTCTTTTTGTCAAATTTAAAAAAAAAGATAATCGGAAGATGGCGGAATAGTGAGGGCGCGCACCGATAGTCCGGGAAAATTTAGTTTAATAAAAGGGGAGTTACGGTAGCCTCAGAAAAAAGAACCAGGAAAATATTGCAGACAAAACTCTTCTGGATCCAGTGGGCGTGAATCGGAGGACCTACTGGGAGAACAAGGTCGCCCACCGCGCGCGAAAGCCGAACCACAGGACCGAGCCGCGGGACTGAGCCGCGGAAGCCGAGCCGAGGGACGGAGCTGCGCGCAAGTGCTCGAAGGGGAGTGCAACAGCGGGGAGACTTGGGAAGTCCAGGGCTCCGAGTCCACACATCGGCGCTGGAAGGGGAGCAGACCTGCGTGGAGAGCGTGGGAGCCCACAGTTCGGGACGTCAGCGGCAGACTCAACACACCAGCGCTGGAACGCGAGGTGAGCCGAACCTCAATAACCCGAGACACCGGCAGGCAAGCGGAGAGAGGAGACTAGAGGGAACGACCCCCGGGGCGGGGGGGACTTCACCAAGCTAACTGGAAGAGAGAGAGAGGGAAAAAAAAAAAAAAAAAAAGGTGACTGGTATGGACACGGGTTTCTCTCTCTCCGCTCACCTCTCAAGGGCAAGCAAGACAAAGAGCAGGCGCCATCTTGGACATACGTCATAAGCAGAGCGACCTCAGGTCTGCACCGGCCCTGAGCCTAGCAGTAAAACCTGACTCTGGGTGGGGCGAATTAACAGGAGATTAGGACTTAGTAAATTTATGGTGCTACTGAACTGAGACTGTGAAAAAAGAGACGGTGGGGGAGAGAACTCACGGAATTCACGTGAGCACTCTCCAGAGACGCTACAATTCCGTAACTTTGGCAACCCAGTGGGAGACTGAAGGAGAATTTGAGCGCACTCTAAGGGCCGAACAGATTCCCTGTGTGGTCCTTGGGAAAGAGCTTCTGATCTCTGGCTCCTGTGGGTATATCATTTGCCTGCTAACTACCTCCAACTTTGTTCAGCTGTGCAGAATAACTTCCCTGTTGAATCAAAAAAAAAAGAGAGAGAGAGAGAGAGAGAGAGAGAGAGGTTTACCACGCCTAACCTGGGAGTGTCACCTTTGGCACACCAAACAGAGCTCTCAGGCCACACCCATCTCAAGCCCTAAGGCTCCATCAAAAACAGATAGTCCACTTAATCTAGAGTCATAGTATAACAAGAAAAAGCACCACAGTGAAGAAACCAAATATCTCCAATATGACAAATAACAAACGCAAAAACCAAGGTAATAAAAACAAGGAAGTCACCATGAAGCCCTCAAATGAAAAAGACACCCCAATTCAAGATTATGAGGATGATGACATAGAAGAAATGCAAGAAGCAGATCTCAAAAAATTGATAAGAACATTAAGAAGTTCTCAAAAACAAATTATTGAACTACAGAAAACCTTAATGGACAAGTTAGAAAATCTCTCTCGTGAAAATGAAATATTAAGGAGGAATCAAAATGAAACGAAACAACTAGTACAACAGGAAACTGGGATAGTGACTGAAGTGAAGAATTCAATAGATCAAATGAAAAACACAATAGAGAGCCTTACAAACAGAATGGGAGAAGCAGAAGAGAGAATATCGGACTTAGAAGACAGAGAACAGGAAAGGATACAGTCAGACCAAAGAAAGGAAGAGGAAATTAGGAATCTAAAACATATTGTCGGGAATCTTCAGGATACTATTAAAAAACCCAACATTCGGGTTCTAGGAGTTCCTGAAGGCATGGAGAGGGAGAAAGGATTAGAAGGCCTTTTTAGTGAGATATTAGCAGAAAATTTCCCAGGTTTGGAGAAGGACAGAGAAATCCTAGTACAGGAAGCTCACAGAACCCCTAATAAACACGACCAAAAGAGACCCTCACCACGGCACGTTGTAATTAAACTCTCCACAGTGAAACATAAAGAAAAGATCCTAAAATGTGCAAGAGAGAAACGTCAGATTACTCTCAGAGGATCTCCAATCAGACTCACAGCTGACTTCTCATCAGAAACTCTACAAGCTAGGAGGGAATGGCAAGATATAGCCCAGGTACTAAGAGAGAACAACTGCCAGCCCAGAATATTATATCCTGCAAAGCTATCATTTGTGAATGAAGGTGAAATAAAGACTTTTCATAACAAACAGAAATTGAAAGAATTTGTTGCCACTCGTCCAGCCCGGCAAAAGATGCTTAAAGATGTGTTACACACAGAAACAAAGAAACACGGTCATCAATATGAAAGAAGGTAAAGGAAGGAAACCAAGGAAGGAAAGCTCACAGCAAAAGATCACAGGGAATTCAAAGCATATATTAGAACTTATCTTTGGCAAATGGCAGGGCAAAGTTACCACTTATCATTAGTCACATTGAACGTGAATGGCCTGAACTGTCCAGTTAAAAGACACCGTTTGGCTGATTGGGTTAAAAAACAAAACCCATCTATTTGCTGCCTACAAGAAACACATCTTTCCAACAAAGATCCATACAGACTGAAAGTGAAAGGCTGGAAAAAGATATACCATGCCAACAGAAATGAAAAAAGAGCAGGCGTAGCCATCTTAATATCAGACTCCATAAACTTTACCACAAAAACCATTAAGAGAGACAAAGAGGGACACTACATAATGATTAAGGGATCAATTCAACAGGAAGATATAACAATTATCAATGTATATGCACCTAACTACAGGGCACCGGTTTATCTAAAAGATTTGTTAACGGACTTAAAGGGAGACTTAGACCCCAATACAATAGTACTGGGGGACTTCAATACTCCACTCTCAGAAATAGACAGATCAATAGGACAGAAGATCAACAAGGATACAGTAGATTTAAACGACACTATAGCCCAAATGGATCTAACAGATATATACAGAACTTTCAATCCTACAGCTAAAGATTATACATTCTTCTCAGCAGTACATGGAACCTTCTCTAGGATTGACCACATACTAGGCCATAAAGCAAGTCTCAGCAAATTCAAAAGAATTAGAATCATACCATGCAGCTTCTCAGACCATAAAGGAATGAAGTTGGAAATGAACAACTCAGGAATCCCTAGAGCATACGCAAACACATGGAGATTGAACAACATGCTCCTGAATGAACAATGGGTCATAGAAGAAATCAAAAGAGAAATCAAAAACTTTCTGGAAGTAAATGAGGATAACAGCACAACATACCAAAACTTATGGGACGCAGCAAAAGCAGTGTTAAGAGGAAAGTTTATATCAATAGGTGCCTACATCAAGAAATTGGAAAGGCACCAAATAGATGAGCTTTCTATTCACCTCAAGGATCTAGAAAACCTACAGCAAACCAGACCCAAATCTAGTAGGAGAAGAGAAATAATTAAAATCAGAGAAGAAATCAACAGGATTGAATCAAGAAAAACATTACAAAAAATCAGCCAAACGAGGAGCTGGTTTTTTGAAAAAATAAACAAAATTGACACCCCATTGGCCCAACTAACTAAAAAAAGAAGAGAAAAGACCCAAATCAATAAAATCAGAGATGAAAAAGGAAATGTAACAACAGACACCACAGAAATAAAAAGAATCATCAGAAATTACTACAAGGACTTGTATGCCAGCAAACAGGGAAACCTATCAGAAATGGATAGATTCCTGGACACATGCAACCTACCTAAATTGAACCAGGAAGACATCGAAAACCTAAACAGACCCATAACTGAGACAGAAATTGAAACAGTAATAAAGGCCCTCCCAACAAAGAAAAGCCCAGGACCAGATGGATTCACTGCTGAATTCTACCAGACATTTAAAGAAGAACTAACTCCAATTCTTCTCAAACTATTCAGAACAATTGAAGAAGAGGGAATCCTCCCAAATTCTTTCTATGAAGCCAGCATCACCTTAATTCCTAAGCCGGGAAAAGATGCAGCACTGAAAGAGAATTACAGACCAATATCCCTGATGAACATAGATGCAAAAATCCTCAATAAAATTCTCGCCAATAGAATGCAACAACACATCAGAAAGATCATCCACCCAGACCAAGTGGGATTTATCCCGGGTATGCAGGGATGGTTTAATGTGCGCAAGACAATCAATGTGATACACCACATTAACAGACTGCAGAAGAAAAACCATATGATTCTCTCAATAGATGCCGAGAAAGCATTTGATAAAATACAACACCCGTTCATGATGAAAACTCTAAGCAAACTGGGTTTGGAAGGAACATTCCTCAATACAATCAAAGCAATCTATGAAAAACCCACAGCCAACATCCTATTGAATGGGGAAAAGTTGGAAGCATTTCCACTGAGATCTGGGACCAGACAGGGATGTCCACTCTCACCACTGCTATTCAATATAGTTCTGGAGGTTCTAGCCAGAGCTATTAGGCAAGAAAAAGAAATTAAAGGGATACAAATTGGGAAGGAAGAACTCAAACTATCCCTCTTTGCAGATGACATGATTCTTTATTTAGGGGACCCAAAGAACTCTACCAAGAGACTATTGGAACTCATAGAAGAGTTTGGCAAAGTAGCAGGGTATAAAATCAATGCACAAAAATCAACAGTCTTTGTATACACAGACAATGCCATGGCTGAGGAAGAAATTCTAAGATCAATCCCATTCACAATAGCTACAAAAACAATCAAATACCTTGGAATAAACTTAACCAAGGACGTTAAAGATCTCTACGATGAAAATTACAAAATCTTAAAGAAAGAAATAGAAGAGGATACCAAGAAATGGAAAAATCTTCCATGCTCATGGATTGGAAGAATCAATATCATCAAAATGTCCATTCTCCCAAAAGCAATTTATAGATTCAATGCAATACCAATCAAGATACCGAAGACCTTCTTCTCAGATCTGGAAAAATTGGTGCTGAAATTTATATGGAGGCACAAGAGACCTCGAATAGCTAAAGCAATCTTGTACAACAAAAACAAAGCCGGAGGCATCACAATACCAGATTTCAGGACATACTACAGGGCAGTTGTAATCAAAACAGCATGGTACTGGTACAGAAACAGAAGGATAGACCAATGGAACAGAATTGAAATACCAGAAATCAACCCAAACATCTACAGCCAACTTATATTTGATCAAGGATCTAAAACTAATTCCTTGAGCAAGGACAGTCTATTCAATAAATGGTGCTGGGAAAATTGGATTTCCACGTGCAGAATCATGAAGCAAGACCCCTACCTTACACCTTACACAAAAATCCACTCAACATGGATTAAAGACCTAAATCTACGACCTGACACCATCAAGTTACTAGAGAACATTGGAGAAACCCTTCAAGATATTGGCACAGGCAAAGAGTTTCTGGAAAAGACCCGGGAGGCACAGGCAGTCAAAGCCAAAATTAACTATTGGGATTGCATCAAATTGAGAAGTTTCTGTACCGCAAAAGAAACAGTCAGGAGAGTGAAGAGACAACCGTCAGAATGGGAAAAAATATTTGCAAACTATGCAACAGATAAAGGGTTAATAACCAGAATCTACAAAGAGATCAAGAAACTCCACAAAAACAAAACCAACAACCCAATTAAGAGATGGGCCAAGGACCTCAATAGACATTTTTCAAAAGAGGAAATCCAAATGGCCAACAGACACATGAAAAAATGTTCAAGGTCATTAGCAATCAGGGAAATGCAAATCAAAACCACAATGAGGTTTCACCTCACCCCGGTTAGAATGGCTCACATTCAGAAATCTACCAACAACAGATGCTGGCGAGGATGTGGGGAAAAAGGGACACTAACCCACTGTTGGTGGGAATGCAAACTGGTCAAGCCACTATGGAAATCAGTCTGGAGATTCCTCAGAAACCTGAAGATAACCCTACCGTTCGACCCAGCCATCCCACTCCTTGGAATTTACCCAAAGGAATTTAAATTGGCAAACAAAAAAGCGGTCTGCAGCCTAATGTTTATTGCAGCACAATTCACAATAGCTAAGACCTGGAACCAACCTAAATGCCCATCAACGGTAGACTGGATAAAGAAATTATGGGATATGTACTCTTTAGAATACTATACTGCAGTAAGAAACAACGAAATCCAGTCATTTGCAACAAAATGGAGGAATCTGGAACACATCATGCTGAGTGAAATAAGCCAGTCCCAAAGGGACAAATACCATATGTTCTCCCTGATCGGTGACAACTGACTGAACACCAAAAAGGAAACTTGTTGAAGTGAAAGGGACACTATGGGAAACGGTGACTTGATCAGCATAGCCCTGACTGTTAATGAACAACTTAATACATTATCCCTCTTAGTAGTTTTTTTGTCTGTTCTACTTAATATGACTGATTTAATTCTGTAATTAATACACAGTTATTCTTAAGTGTTGAAATTTAACTGAATTGTGATCCCTGTTAAACATAAGAGTAGGAATAAGAGAGGGAAGAGATATATAATTTGGGACATGCTCAAGCTGACTTGCCCCAAATGGTAGAGTTAGAAACATACCAGGGGATTCCAATTTAATCCCATCAAGGTGGCATGTACCAATGCCATCTCACTAGTCCAAGTGATCAATTTCAGTTCGCAATTGATCATAATGAAAGGACTAAGAGTCAAAGGGAGCACATAAGCAAGTCTAGTACCTGCTAACACTAACCGATAGAATAAATAAAGGGGAGAGTGATCCAACATGGGAAGTGAGATACTCAGCAGACTCATAGAATGGCAGATGCCCTAAATAGCACTCTGGCCTCAGAATCAGCCCTAAAGGCACTCGGATCTGGCTGAAAAGCCCATGAGAGTATTTCAGGCATGGAAAGCCAAGACACTCTGGCAAAAGATCTCTGTGAGTGAGATCTCAGTGGAAAGAACAGGTCTTCAAAAAAGGAGGTACCTTTCTCTGAAGGGAGGAGAGAACCTCCACTTTGACTATGACCTTGTCTAAACAAGATAAGAGTCGGAGAACCCAAGGGGCTTCCATAGCCTTGGAAACTCATGACTGGAGCATAGGGAGATTACTGATGCCATAGACAGGAGTGTCAATTGGTAAAGTCAACAACAGGAATCACTGTGCACTTACTCCTCATGTAGGATCTCTGTCCTTAATGTGCTGTGCATTGAGATTTAATGCTATAATGAGTACTCAAATAATATATTTCACTTTGTGTTTCTATGGGGGTGCAAACCGTTGAAATCTTTACTTAATGCATACTAAACTGATCCTCTGTAAAAAAAAAAAAAAAAAAAAAAAAAAAAAAAAAGAAAAGAAAAGAAACTATCAACTCCCAACTTGACTCTCACTGGGATTAAACATGACAATAGGTCTGATCTGATTTCATCATCATTAAAAAAAATCATCTATTATTTTTCACTTTATGTTTCTGTGTGGGAGCAAACTGTTGAAAGCCTTACTTAATGTATACTAAGCTGATCTTCTGTATATTAAGATAATCGAAAATGAATCTTGATGTGAATGGAAGGGGAGAGGGAGTGGGAAAGGGGAGGGTTGTGGGTGGGAGGGACGGTATGGGGGGGAAGCCATTGTAATCCATAAATCGTACTTTGGAAATTTATATTCATTATATAAAAGTTAAAAAAAAATAAAAAATAAATAAAAAATTAAAAAAAAAAAAAAAAAAAAAAAAAAAAAGATAATCGCCAATGGCTTGAACTGATTCTTGCACTTTTAGATTTCAAGAAAGTCAAGAATATTATTTCTCTGACTTATACTTTTCCAACATTTTCAATGATGGTTTAATACTACAATCCCTATATTAAATGCTTTTCTTCTTTTAAAAATTTATTTATTTGAGAGGTAGAGTTACAGAGAGAGAGAGAGAGAGAGAGAGAGAGAGAGAGAGGTCTTCCATCCATTGGTTCACTCCCCATATGGCTATAACAGCCATAATTGAGCTGATCTGAAGCCAGGAACCAGGAGCTTCTTCCAGGTCTCCCATGCAGGTGCAGAGGTCCAAGCACTTGGGGCATCTTCCACTGCTTTCCCAAGCTGTAAGCAGAGAACTACATCAGAAGAGGAGCAGCCAGGACATGAACCAGTGCCCATATGGGATGCTGGCACCACAAGCAGAGGCTTACCCTACTAAGCCACAAGACCAGCCCCTATTAAATACCTTTCTATTTGAGATATTCAGTCACATCTGTCATTCTGATTTCTCTTGTATATAGACATAAATTGATATTTGTGTGCTGAAGAATAAGTGTTTGGGAGTTACAAATGTAAGTAATTGTGTTATGTCAAAATTACACTTGAAAAATCTTTAAGAAGGTGATGCATTAGGGAACTAAGTTTACCTAAAAGCCTAGCACATGACTTTTGCTAAGCATGGAAGAAGGTTGCTGTTTCATTAATAGAGCACCAAACAAACTGACTTGCTTTTAGAAGCCATATTCTCCCCAAACCATACATATTTAAAAAGTAGAATTATACTCAAAACAAATAACTACTTACTTTATGAGAGATGTGCATGACATGAGACCAGCCAATGTAACAGAAAATTCACACCTCCAATGCTGTTTGGTTCACTGGAATGGCTGGAATAGCAGACTACACTTCCCACATTATATTCTCTGTCTCTCTCTGTCTCTCTCTCTCTCTCTCCCCCTCTTTTCCTCTCTCTCCCCCTCTTTCCCCCTCACCTTTCCTCCATCTGTCTCTCCCTCCATCCCTCTTCATTCTCAATATTTGCTTCTTTGCCACCCTCACTCTTACGTCACTCATACCAATAAAAATATAAAATTGATTTTACTTCAATTTAAATGTACATCCAATGTAAATCCACTAAATTTTCTTCTCATAAATTCCCTTATACTTGTCTTCCTAAACTATTTCTAAATATCAATATGAACATAATATAAATAGACCTCAAGTAATTCATGTTTTCTCTGTCTACAGCTTTTCCTTCGTTCTCAGCTTCCTGATTTAGTTCAAGTAACAACTCAACACTGTCACAAGTACATCTCTAACAGAATTATATCTAAGACAAAGATTTTGAGTTCTTGACTGATGAGCATTCAATTTTTAAAAAAACACAAGAAATTACCTTAGAGTGAAAACTCTAGTTTACTCATGTATTTGCTAATATACCTAAAATACATAAGTTGAGTCAAAAACTGGGAAGAGTTTAGAATTTCTCAAAGTGCCAACTAATGATTTAGTCTGTTTCAATGATAGTCTCAGGAAGCATGAGGCTCCTGTGTCAGAGCTAAGCAAAATTATTACACATATCACAGCAAGCAGCATCAAGATACTTGCTTCGGTTGTCATTGCCCCATGTTCCGTATGGGCAACAAAATGGGCCCATAGGGACGTCTTCCCAGTGAGTTGCATTTTAGAAAGGAAACTCTGATCTTGAAGAACTCCACTTATTTTATAAATGGCAGCAACTGTTCCTGATATTTGGTGCAAAAGTAGATAATTGTGTTTATAGCGGACAGTAAATGAACCGGCCTTTTGTTCTTCCATTGGTCCTGCAGGAAACAAGGAATATATGAAATGATAGAGAGATACTAACTCTGTATTCTATGGCTGTTCATTATACAAAAATCACTGAAAACATAACCTAGAGCAAAATGTACTAAAACATGAGACCAATGGAGAATTGTATCCTGATAGATTGATCTCTTCATTGTAACTTATTTTCCACCACTGAAAAATTGAATTATCAAGTCCCTGCTTCCTGGAAATGCTTTTCACTTGCGATTTTTACTTCCAGGAAAATTCATAGAAGAGAAGAAAACCCCGTTATTTTAAGTAATGTGAACTCTCATATAATAACTACAATAAGCAGTAGTTATGACATTCACTGTTCTGATACAAAACCAAAGTAGAGTAAACAAAAGAGCTTAGCCATTGTTCACTTCTTACTAGATACAAAATTCTATTCTACAGCAACTAGATACACAAAATGTCTTTCTCCTTGAATTAAAAAAAATCAAGATTTATCTGTACAGTAGCTTGATCTCAAAGAAAACTGTTATTTGCAAGTAGAATTGGATTGAAGAGGGACATTACTTCCTCATGACCTACTTTATTTGGTAATAAGATGAGAAAAATGTATTCTTACCTTCATAACTTCAAAAGAAAAAAAAAGAATAAGCCGTTAAAGGCCAGCATTCCAGTATTCCAGGTATTCCAAAGGAGATAAACCTGTGAGTGAAACATCTTAGATGTTCTGAGTCACCATATGACTACAGCAGTATGAGAGCGATCAAGAGAAATCAGTAAAAGAAGTATTTGTCTAAGCCTCACTCAATCCATAAAAACTATGATAAATGTTAAAATTATTTGTTTTTGAGTCACTATATTTTGGAGTAGTTTGTTATTCAGCAGTAGATAACCAAAACAGGTGTTAAATGATGCATCAAATTCTTCCTGAAGTCCATTAGGTCACACTGTGTGAAGTAAGTGACAAATTTAAGAGCACTTTAGTCCTGTCTATTCATAATATTATTCTCACAAACTAATGACATATTAGCATTCTCAATTTCCAAATTAGGAGGTCTGATTAACTTATTGAAACCATATTTGAATGTATTTATATTTTCAACTTGTATACCTTTTCGGAGTAAATGTCAATTATTTTGGGAGATATATAAATATGCCCACCATCTATGATGTCCGTCATCCTTGTGGCAATTTGTTTATAAACTTTTTAAATGTTAAGGAATGATGCTATGATGCTATTTTTGGATTTTAGGAAAAACATTCTCCAAATTATAAAAAGGAAGAGAGATTGAAAGAAAGGTAACATATTCATAACATTTCATTGAAATATCACATGATTTGTATGCTTGAAGTTGTGTGTCATTTCCTGATTGATCACCTATAATAAACATAAATAATTTCTTTGAGAAAAGAAGATTTGCCGCATCATAGACAAACTTTATGTTTTGTGATACGGCAGACTGTTATTTTTGAATTTCATATAAAATTGGAAAATTTCAAGACGTAATTAATCAGCTTCTAGATCCCTCTCCCCTAATTTCAGAAAAAGAAATATGTCTCTATTTATAAGCATGCTGTTATGATTTGGATGTGTTTGAATGTGTCCCCAAAAGTTAATGTGCTGAAAAATTGGCCCACGGTGTGGTAGTGTTGAGGTGGTGGACCTTTGAAGAGGTGGAGCCTAGTGGAAAATGATTATATCATTGGGGATACTGTTCTGTGTAGGGATTAATGTAGTTCTTGTGTGGTATCAATTAGTTCCTACAAGAGTGGTGTGTTATTAAAAAGAGCAACCTTGGCCCTTGAATCTCTCTAATTTCCTGTTTCTTTTTTTTTTTTTTTTATTTGACAAAAAGAGTTAGACAGTGAGAGAGAGAAACAAAGAGAAAGGTCTTCCTTCCGTTGGTTCACCCCCAAATCGCTACTACGGCCGGAGGTACGCCGATCCGAAGCCAGGAGCCAGGTGCTTTTCCTGGTCTCCCATGGGGTGCAGGGCCCAAGCACTTGGGCCATCCTCCACTGCCTTCCCAGGCCACAGCAGAGAGCTGGACTGGAAGAGGGGCAACCGGGACTAGAACCTGACGCCCATATGGGATGCCAGCACCGCAGGCGGAGGATTAACCAAGTGAGCCACAGCACTGACCCCATCTAATTTCCTGTTTCATCATGTGATCTATCTCCCTCTCACACAGGCTCCCACCATGATGTCATCAGATATGTTGTGATATAGTCAGAAGCCTCAACAGAGCCAAGCAGAATCCATTGCCATGCTCTTGAACCTCCAGAGCTAAATAAACTTTTTTTTTTCCTTTATAAAGTACCCAGACTCAGATGTTTTGGTATAGGGGCAGAAAATGTACTGATGCACATTCACAGTTGTTTTTGTCAACATTCTCCAGAGAAACAGAACCCATAAAATATAGATGCATGATAGATAGATTGAGATTTATTGTAAGATATTGTTTAGCAGCTCATGTGATTAGGGAGAGTGAGATGCCTCATAATCTGTCATTTAAAAGCTGGAACTCCTGGAATGCCAGTGGTGCAGTACAAAGACCTGGTGCTACAGAGTCAGTGGTACAGATTCCAACCTGGGTGTGAAGGTCTGAGGACTGGGAGCATCTGAGTTAATAAATCGGTGTCCTAGCTCAAACATTCAGGTAGACTTCATTCAAATTTTCCCTGCTTTTTTGTTCTGCTAAACTCTCAATGAATAAAATGATGCTCAGTCACATTAGGGAAGTCAACTTGTTTTAATCAACCCACCAAAATTTGAATTTTTAGAGTCTTAGAAAGAAAATAAAAGGAGAAAAGCATAGAAAAACTATTCAATGTAACAACAAAACATTTCATCCAACATCTGCAGAGTCCACATTCTTTACATCAGCACATGGAAAATTTCTATAGAATAGGCCATGTATTAGGTGACAGAAGAAGTATCAACAGACTCAAAAAAATCAAATATCATATATCTTTTCAGACCACAAGGGAATAAGACTAGAAATCAACAACAGTACAGGCTTCAGAAATTATACAAATAGGTGGGGGAATGAATGACATGCTATTGAACAAATAACAAGCCATTAAAGAAATCAAAAGAAACATTGAAAACTTTCTTGAAACAAATGAAAATGGAAACACATTATACCAAGGCAGATCAAAATCATCACTCAGAGGTAGGTTTATAACAATAATTCTACTACATCGAGAGAGCAAGAGAGAGAGAGAGAGAGAGAGAGAGAGACTGGTGTTGTGCAACAGGTTAAGCTGCCATTTGCAATGCCAGAGACCCATATCAGAGCACTGTTAATGTGCCTGAGGAAGCAAAATAAGATGCCCTAAGGACTTGGGTCTTTGTCACCTACATGGGAGACCCAGATGCAGTTCCTGGATCCTGACTTTAGACTGGATCAGCCCTATCCATTGCACCATTGCAGCCATTTTGGGAGTGAACCAGAGGATGGAAGATTTCTCTCTCTCTCTCTCCCCCTTCCTGTCTCTCTTTCTTCATTTTTGTCTGTCATTCTGCCTTTAAAATAAATGAATAAGTAAATAAGTAAATTAATTTTTAGAATACAGGAAGATGTCAAATAAACAACCTAATAATTCATCTCAAGGACTAGAAAATAAAAAAATAAAAACCAAATTAGTAGAAGGAAAGATAAAACAAATGTCATAGCAAAAATAAATTAAATAGAGACAAAAATAAATACAAAAATCAGCAAAATGAAAAGCTGGTTTTTGCAAAAGATAAACAAAATTTACAAACCTTTAACTAGGCTAACCAAAGAAAAGGATAAAAGACCCAAATAAATAAGAGTTGAAAAAGGAGACATTATAACTGATACCACGAAAATACCAAAGATGATTAGGAAATACTATATGTCAATAAATTAGAAAACCTAGATGAAATGAATAAATTACTGGACATATATGGCCTATCAAAATTTAACCATGATGACAGAAAATCTGAACATATGGAGAATGAGTAATGGAATTGAGTCAGTAATTAAAAGTTTATCAACTAAGTAAAGCCCTGGACCAGTTGGTTTACTGCTGAACTCTACTAAACTTTTGAAGAAGAATCAACACCATTTTTTCTAACACTATTCCACACACACACACCCTACAATGAAAAGGAGAGGACTCTCAAACTCATATGAGACCAGAGTTATCCTAATACAAAGCTAGACATGGACATAACAACAAAAAAGAAAACTATGGACCAATATCCATTATGAACATGTATGAAAAAGTTCTAAAAATGTACTAATATATCAAATCCAACAACATATCAAAAGACCTTTCACCATGATGGATTGGGATTTAGCCAGAGATTCAAGGATGGTTCAACATATATAAGTTAATAAACATAGTTCTTTACATCAAGAGAATGAAGAATAAAAATTATATCATCTCAATAGCTGCAGATAAACTATTCAATAAACGTTGTCATCCCTCTATGATAAAAAACTCGAAAAGTTAGTGTTCTATAGCACGAGGAAGGTGATGTGGTTCTTAATAACATGTTGTATATTTTATTGAGAACTTAAAGGAGCTTTAAAGGCTCCAAATATAGGGAAATGGAAATATTAATTATCATTATTTGACCAATATCCACTTTATGTACAGATGTGTTAAAATATCACACTATATCTTGCAAATATGTACAATGCATGTATGCTAATCAATGATTTTTAAAATAGGAGAAAAGCCCATACAAACAAAGACAATAAGGAGCACTATTGGTGGACAAAGAAGTGTCATGGAGTCATTTGATCTTCTTGGTCAACCTTAGCACAAGAAATCATCCTTTGTTTCTTCAAAAGTAAAGATAAATAACATTTCATAGTGGATAGAAAAAAATCACATATTATATTATGTCCAAAAAGGAAATGAAATCACAAGACATGAATATTGATTGAACCATCAGCCAAAGGTTCAATCTAAAAAACTATGTTTTCGTCAGTTTTTACAGTCTCAGTGACTCAACAATAGCAAGTGTGGGAGGAAAGAACTTTTCTTGGGATTTACTACATGGCTGTATCGAAAGCTGGAATCCTTCAAGGAGTTGCATATGTAGAAGAAGAAAGATTGTGTGTATGATGTACCACATGTTGAGATGTGCTTGGAGTGAATTTAGGTGGCTATCAAGACAACTGCTAACCAATGAGAACACTTAATAGAATGGACATAAAAATAATTAAACATCACAAGAATGGGTCATATGGGTTATATGGCTAAGTGGACCAAAAGCAGCTTGAATTCATTTATTCCTATATGAAGCCCTTTTATTTTGGTCTTTAAAAAACAAAGACCCCAGTGGCAGCTACTACACAAATGTCTGTGCATAAAATCTTAGCCCATTCTTCTCACAAGTCCAGACACACATGTGTAGTGTGGCTTTGCAGAAGTCAGAATAATTAATAAACATATATACTTTATTAGTATAATTTTTTATTTTTCCCTTTAAAGTGTTTTGTCTCAGCACTTTGTTATTTCCTTCTTCCTAAGGCTTTGAGAATCCTGCTTCAGTATTTCTGACTTGCATAATAAAAATTAAATTATAAAAGTTTATTCAGATGTTAGTCATGCTAAACTAGAAAGAGAGAAGAGGGAGGAAGAGAGGAAGAGAGGACACTACAGGTGATGTTAAGACTCCCAATGACTGCATTTGAAGCCTGCTATTCCGATTTCAGAAGTAAAAGCCCATACACAAAATGCAGTTCATGATAATGAATTCTGAATGCTATATAGAATTACAAATTATGGGTGAATCATTGTAATTTTCCTCCAAGAATGCTGCTACTATGGAGCTCTCAAAAATCTAAATGCCTTTCTATTATCAGTTGCACTTTGGATTTTAGGACTCTCAAACCATTCATTTTCCTCCAAGAATGCTACTACTATTGAACTCTCAAAAATCTAAATCCCTTTCTATTATAAGACGCACTTTGGATTTTAGGACTCTTAAACCTTTCTGATAATGGCGCTCTCTCTCTCTCTCTCTCTCACACACACACACCCAGATGCACACAACAAACACAGGGAGAGAAAGAGAGTCGTCATTTTTCAACAGTGTCTTTTACAACCTCAACCTCAAGGGAGTTGCTCTTGGTTAACTCACAGTCTTAGCATGCTGGAGCAACAACTAGGTTTGATCGTTGAAGGACAGAACCCATGTACACAGTAGCAATCCTCTTCCTCATGTAGCACTCACTCTACTTCACTCTGCAGTGCTATGGTATTATATATTATGAGAGTCTGTGGTAATTCTACATTACTGTTTTATGTTTATAACAGAGAAGCAGCTTGGGTCTACAGATATTCAAGGAGGAGTCACAGCTAGGGTGATGTCCCAGGGGAGGTGTTCAGAATCTCTCAATAAGAGATTGAATGGGAGGATAGAATTGAGATTTAAAATAGGCAACGGCAGAGAACTGGAACAGCAGCCAGTTCTATGGAATCTGTAATCAATTGGCTACAAGAAAAGTGATGAGGTTAGTCAGAAGGATATTTGTGAGTGGAAATGGGAGCTGACTGGGGCTCACAAGCCCAGGCCAGAGGAGAGGACAGTTACGAAGTCCAAGGGCCAAGTCCAGTAGACTGAATCCTTTTAAGCAAAAGTCGAAATCAAATAGCTTTTGGTCACACAGAAAGGACATTTATTTTGCAGTGATTAAGAAGGCTGAAACACCTCAGTACTTGGCTTGATTAGTACTAATAAAGATAGGACCTTTATCTTTAAAGGCCTGGGTTTCTGACAGATTTCTCTGCTATGGATAAAAGAGCCTGAAAAGATAATCTCTTAAATTACTTATTTGAATATTGTGTAACCATTACATATTACTCAGTTTTCTTTTCTGCTATGAGTTACCCATTTTACACAGCTCTCTGTGAATTAATTGACTATGAAAGCACCAAGCCCTACTGTTGCTTCAGAATTATAAAATTATGTAATAGCCCTAGTGAAGGGGCAATACCCATGACACTCATTGGCCAGACCATGATTCCATTTTTCTTATTTTCCATTGTTTGCACATTATATTACCTTCTCTCGGACTTGAAATGTCAGAGTGACGTTAAAATTTTACATCTCCAACATTTAGCTACACATTAGATCTAGATAAAACCTTTTAATCTGAACTCCCAGGCCTTTTATGACTTGCCATCAGACTCCCCTCACAGTAATCATCAAATCCTCATCCTTATCCTCCTCATCATCATTGCAGAAAGATATGTAGCATTTATTATGCACCAGATTCTTGTATTTATTTTATTTGTTCACCATGGCCACCCTAAAAGATAGGCTATATTATTGCCTGCATTTTGCCAATAGGGGATTAATGACATTAAAACCTTCCCCCAAACCACAGTGTGTCATGGAGCTGAGAAGCAAACCCAGGTTACTCAGCAGTTTTGAAACCTAGACATCCTACTAGAAATGTTTTAAAAGCATAAAGAAGGGGGTAGGTGGTTAGCCTAGCAGTTATGACACCTGCTTACCAAATTAGAGTACCTGTATTCAATGCCTAGCTCTCACTCCTGATACTAGCTTTTCGCTGATGCAGTCCCAGAAAGGCAGTAGGTGATGGCTCGAGTGACTGGGACCCTTACCACACATGGGAGATCTGGATTAAATTCCTATTTCCTGCATTTGGCCTACCCCAACCTTGAATTGTTATGAGCACTTGGTGGGTGGAGCAGCAGATGGGAAATCTCTCTCTGTCTCTTGGACTCTGTCTCTGTCTCTCCTTCCATCCTAGCACTTGAATGAATGAATAAATAAATAGATAAATATGATTTTATAACATGTTTACATATCAAACTCATTTTTAAAGCAAAAAGAAAATTGATCTTAACAATATAAACAAAATATACCTAAACAGGAATATTCTGATACAGCATAATTTTCCACAAAGATGGAAGGTGAACAAAGAATTGCTCTCAGGGACTGCAGTACCAAAAAGTTATTTATAGCCTATGTAGTTCCATCTAAAATTCTAAGAGCCCAAATGGTTTCTGACCATCAAACTAGCTTTTGAAGCAAGAAATGTATTTTGAAACCCATATCCCTGTACCGATAGGACAAATTGTCTTCGCCAGTTAATGACAGATATGAGAGTTCCTGCCCTCAGATTATCTCCTCTCTCTCTGCCCTTTCCTACTGTATATCTGGGCTAAGTCTTCCTCTTTCTTTCTTTTTTAAAAGATTTGCTTATTTATTCATTTGAAAGGCATAGTGACAGAGGGGGAAACACACACACACACACACACACACAGAGATCTTCCATCTGCTAATTCACACTCCAAATGCCCTCAACAGCCAGGGGTGGGCCAGCACAAAACCAAGACTCTGGAACTACATTCAGGTCTCATTTGCTGCCTTGCAGGTGCATTTGCAGAAAGCTGGATCAGAAGCAGAGCATCTGGGACTCCGACCATCACTCCAGTATGGAAAGCAGGTGTCCTCAGGGGCTGCTTAATCCACTGTGCCACAACGCTGCCCCATCTTCTTTTCTTAAGCTTCTCTTGGAGCGATTTGAGTGCACACAACCAAGATACTTCCCATTATTACTTCTTACAAATATAGGTTACAACTCAATCAACTGACCTTTTCTTGGACATTTTTCCAGAGAACACACATTCAGGCCTTTTCTGCTCAGGAGCTTAGGCACTCTGCATGGAAATCCCTGTCACTTGATCTCTCAGGGCTCACTTCCTGAGAGAGCCCATACGGGTTCTTTCCAACGTGTACCTTTTAGGAATGCAGACCGTTTTCTGTTTCATGGAGCTGGTTACTTGAGTGCACAAGTGCAACACTCTTTTTACCCTTTCCTCTTAGCAATGTAGCTTTGGACCCTTTTCATATGATTTACTGTCTGGGCTGCTTCCTGAGTGCAAATATGCAGACCTCTGCCTGCTCTCAATTATTTAGGAACCCTGTATTGCATGCCTTTTAACCATGCCTTTCCATGATTTTTTGAGTGCACATGACCTGGCCACTTGCAGTACATTCCTCTCAGGATGGCAGCACAAGAATCCTTTGCACTTGACCTTTTCTGGGAGCTGATTCTTTACCTGCAAATGTGCAGGATAATTCAAGCATTTGCCCTTTGTGAATTCTTTCTCAGACTCCCTTTCACTTGGCCCCTCCTTCGGGACTCATTACCCGAATATACACATATACTCATGGGACCCTTCCTGACTTTCTTCTCGGGAATCCTGGATAGTTCTTTCTTTCACTTGGACTTCTCTGAGGGCTGATTCAAAATGTGCAGACACGTTGCTGAGCCTCATCTCCATGACATGTGTAGGGAAGACAAAACCTAGAGTATAATCACTCCTTTTTTCAAAATTTTTTTTATTTTTATTTTTGAAAGGCAGAGTAGACAGAGAGAGAGACAGAGAGAGAAAGGTCTTCCTTTGCCGTTGGTTCACCCTCCAATGGCTGCCACGGCCAGCGCACTGCGGCCGGCGCATCACGCTGATCCAAAGCCAGGAGCCAGGTGCCTCTCCTGGTCTCCCATAGGGTGCAGGGCCCAAGCACTTGGGCCATCCTCCACTGCACTCCCTGGCCACAGCAGAGAGCTGGCCTGGAAGAGGGGCAACCGGGACAGAATCCAGCGCCCTGACTGGGACTAGAACCCAGGGTACCTGCGCCGCAAAGCAGAGGATTAGCCTATTGAGCTGCGGCGCTGGCCTTCCTTTCTTATTCTATGGTGAGCTGTACTTGTCTACATAGTAAATTTTGATAGCTTTTTGCATAGGAGTGAGTTCCAGGAGAGAGTTCCAGGGTTACTTTTTCTTGCATTCTTGTTAGAAATGTTTAGTTTTTAAAAATTTTATTTAAGGTATTTAATTTCATAAATTTCATATATACAGATTTAGGAACGTTGTGATCATAAGGGACTATTTTAATGGTTTACGTATTTATTATACTATACTTGATGCTATTTTAGAGTATACTCTTCATTATAAAAAAATTCAATTACAAGACAATGCACTGTGTTACTCTGGCAGCAGCCTATAACTGAGTATCTTCTAAACAATTTTTTCTTAAAAAATTGGTATTTCTTTATTTAAGAGAAAGAGAGACTGAGAGCTCCCAACCACTGGTTTATCTTCCAAATGCTCATCATAGCTGGAGCTGGGCCAACAATGAATCCAAGAGCCTGGAATGCCATCTAGGTCTCCCAGGTGAGTGACAGGAGCTCAAAACTTCAACCATCAGCACTGCCTCCCAGAGTCCACATTAGTAGGAAGATGGAAGCAAGAGCTGGAGCCAGGTATCAGACCCAGGTACTCATTGGTTGTAGCCACTAGGCTTAACAGTCACCCCTACCATGACGTGAAGAAGCCACATCGAATGATTGACCTATCTTATCTACGTTTGTGTAAGTACACTCTGTAATGATAATAAAATTATTAAAATCATCTAACAAAGCACTTCTCAGAATGTGTCCGATCATTAAATGACACATGACTGAAGAACATCCTGAAATTTTTGTGTAGAAATGCAAGTAGGGATATCAAGGAAAAGGCAAAGCAAGACATACAAATGAAAACTCACTTAGGGCAGATCTTTCCCAGGAGATCGTTAGCCCACCATTATCCTACCACATGACAGGCTTCCTTGTGTGATAAACAAAACAAGGGTTGGCCTGAAACAATGACTCCATTGTGCAGTGTACAAACCATACTAACTGTAAACACAATCCCTCTTGGCTCTTGTTTTTGTTTCTCTTCTAAAACACATTTTTTGAGTAAATAGATAGCTTGTTTTGTCAGGAAATGGGATCATGACTTTGCCAGTGGATGGCAATATTCAAAGTCACTTTCTCTCTGAGAGAAGAAAAGTCAGCCCCTGCAGACACCTATGTGACATTTCAGACGACTCCTAACTTATGGAGGAATCATAGCTCTGCAAAACATACATACAAACTGTGGAAGTGCATAATTACATCTCTCTCAGCACAAAATCCAGATATACTTTTTGATTATCAATTTTATTCTCTAAATAACAGGTGGCTTATAAGTTTACTAATTCTAACTGTAACAATAAAAAATGTCTTCACATGCTAGGGATGCAAATAAGGTCACAATGGTTTTAATAATCAATTAATCAATTAATCATTTCTATGTGTTGCCCTGTCAGCCCTGTAAGATTGTCCACCTCTCCCCAGTTATTCCCATTACCAGGATCCTCCCCTTCCTGACATACACCATATTTCTGGAGATGAGACCCAACTAGAAGTTGGACAATTCTGCACCCACCACTGGAAGCTGGTGCCAGGTAGCTCGCAGTGAAGCAGAGATTAATGCCTATGCATTGAAATCTTGGAAAACTGTTCTCAAAACCCCATTGTCCTGCCAGGGTGATTCATCCTATAAGGATAACCCACAAGACCAGTTTTAAGCCCATGCTGTCTCAGCTTCACAATGTCACTGTTGAAGACTGAATGATTTCAACAGTACCATGCCATTTCTGTTTATCGTTACAGTAATATTTCTGCTGCTGCAGTTGTAACTTCTGATTGTCCCTGGGGTTCTTGCTGTTGTGATGGTTATTTGGCCAGAGGTGGGGGGAGGGAGGAGTGTAAGTGATGGGCAGATAAAATGACTCTGTCCTCCTACTGTCACAATCACTTGTGGCTACCACACACTATCATACATCAGGTCTCCCTACATTACAAGCCATTATTTTACTATTTTTTAAAACAGCAAATTTATTTTTAATATTTATTTATTTGAAAGGCAGAGTTACAGAGATGCAGAGGCAGAGAGAGAGAGAGGTCTTCCATCCACTGGTTCATTCCTCAGATGACTGCAATGGCTGGAGCTGAGCTGATCCGAAGCCAGGAGCTTCTTCCAAGTCTTCCATACAAGTGCGGGGGCCCAAGCACTTGGGCCATCTTCTGCTGCTTTCTCAGGCCATAGCAGAGAACTGGATCAGAAGTGGAGCAGCCGAGACTTAACTGGTGCCCATGTGGGATGCCAGCACCGCAGGGAGCGGCTTTACCCCCTACACCACAGCGCCAGCCCCTATTTTACTATTAATATATAGCCACTACCCCCCAAGCTGCCATATAGTATTTGAGTTACTCAGTCACAAGAAGTTTTTGGGTTCACCTTATTTTTCATGGGACTCCATGCATCATAGACACTCACTTGTTATTTATTAAACCCATTTCTTTTTTTAATAGCCACATTTTCTGACCTTTGCAGCAGATGTATGCCACTTCTAGATCCAACCTATCAAAATATCTCCTGCTCTATGCTCTGTGATGCAGAAAGAATAATGTGCATCAAATCAATCCTTGGGAGAGGAAAACCATGCAGCAGTTACTAACACCAGGGGAGAACTTTAAGCATCTTTCCAATTGCTGCAAAGATTCCTGAATCTGGCAGCCTCCTAGGTTTGGCAGGAAGTTTTGCACAAACTCAGCTGTCAGAGTATGAGTCCAGTGGGACAGACCAATTGCACAAAAAGTCAGAAAAAGCAGATTTATTACTCACAGATAGGCAGAAAGGATAAACAAAAGCCTTAGATCCATGCTGAGCCGGTCCCCAAAGCCCAGAAAAGCTACCCAGAGCAGATGGAGTCTTATCTATGCATGTCCCTCTTTGTGCTGGAGCTTGGGGAGCCTGAAAGCACTCGTTCTGGGCTTTATATCCCGGAGGCAACATGGCTTGCCGAGATAAGCATTGCAGGATATCCTCTTATAGGAGGAATGAAACAAAGCCAGGGCTCTTCCAGAGAGTTACTCCTTATTCTAGAGTGATACATAGGTAGATTCTGCCTGAGAATTACAAGCAATAGTGGGAAGAGCTGGGTGGCCCCAAGTCAAGATTGTTCCGTAACCAGTGCTCCTGTATCCCCCACTTCCTTCTGGCACCTAGAAGATGAAAATCACACAAGAGATCCTGAGGCCCAATGAGGCAGCAGTGCTGTAAGAAGGAAGAGTCTAGGCCCTTTATCTCTCACTGAAAAGCCACCCATAAGAGATGCCCACACTGAGCGATTTCATGAGCCAGCTCCAAATTTGTGTTGTATTAAGCAATTAAAATTCACATGTTGGTAGTTAGAGCACTTAGCCTTCCTGGACTAATTCATCCTGGTAGTTTAAGGTTTGATCTAGGCCTTTGTTACCACTCTAAATTCCTTGCTACTGTTCTCCGTATCATGGTTCATTTATTAATGTTTTTCTAAGAATGTAAAACCGCCAAAGGGAAAGCAGTCAGATCGTATACAGATCTTTTCAGAATATCTGAACCCTTTGCTACTTGTCTGCTATGTATTTTCTGACAAACTGTTTCTTCTAAAAGAATGTAAGCTGAAATTCATACAACCTCTGTGACAGAATGCACCACTAATTACATGGCAGAAGTAACAGAAATCCTCTCTGGAATACTGTACTTAAAACTCCATTTAAAACTCTTCAGATACCGGAAATGACCCCCTTAAAATATATATGAAAATGGGGCCCCTTAATGTTCCCCAGAAGTGCCATCTGGGGTGCCACGTATGTTACCAGAAGTTGGGGTGACATACAATATCACCATACGCTTATTACTAAATCCCCAATATTAATAAGCCCGAGAGGGTTCTTGCCTAATATTTAGAGAAGACTTCTAAATACCGGCATAAATAAACAAGGCAGCATGGTACATTTTAAGCTTTTATTTAGTGAAAAAGATGCATAGGAGAGTGAGAGCTTTATCTAAGAAAGAGAGGGGTAAATCTGGGTTCATACCGAGCACCAGGAACCAGCCTCATGGAATAGCATCTAGGCCAGGAAGCCTAGGGCAGGTAGGCCAGGAAGCCTAGGATGGGTGGCCCAAAGGCCATGCACCCTGGCGGCACAGGACTACAGCCAGCCCCCTCCTGGCAAGAAGCCAGGGAAAAGGAGAGCCTGGACACACCATGTCCCAGGCTTTTAACCCACTTCCAAAGGGGAGTGGTTAATTAACCTGATTGGCAGGTGGGCACTCAGGTATGGCCAGGTAGGGTGTGAGGTCACACAGGGGCATGGCGAGGGTGTGGTCTTCCAGCTCACAAACCTAATCGATTTTCACCTGTATGCCTGCCTACTTCACTTCCATAGTAGGTTAAGCCTCTGCCTGCGGCACTTGTTCGAGCCCTGACTGCTCCACTTCCAATCCGGCTCCCTACTGATGACCTGGGAAAGTAGTGACAGATGACCCAAGTTCTTGGACCATTGTACCCATGTGGGAGACCTGGAAGAAACTCCTGGCTCCTGCCTTCGGATCAGCCCAGCTCCAGCAGTTGTGGCCTTTTGGGGAGTGAACCAGCAGATGGAAAACCTCTCTCTGTCTTTCCCTCTCTCTGCTATAACTTTGCCTGTCAAATAAACAAATAAATCTTTAGAAGAAAAAAAGCAAGTAAGCAAGCAAGTATATTGGCTTGTTTTACAAAATAAGACATATGAGGATATCAGCCTGCATTACAAACAAGACATATGAGAATACACGAATTTGATCTACTATCTGAAGCTGACCTTTCTTTAATTGTACATTGTGTTGGCTAGAAATTGTATTATTTATGTCATCAATCTTCAGAGATGTTATATATGTTATATGCATTATTTTATATGTACAATGAATGATGGTGATAAAAAATTTTTCATTGATTCAAACAGCTAAACTGCTTGAAATTTTCACCATTTTGTGGTGCCTCTTTAAGGAAAATAATATTATATTATTATACAAAATCAAACATGAAGTTGAATATGTATTTAAAATGAGAAAAGAAGTGACCACAGATTACTGTATTCTTAGAAATCCAGAATTCTTTGATAAACTTTGAGAAATTTCTAGCAATGTTTGTATAAGCTGGTTTCCTGTTGATAACCTGCCTTCCCCTCTTCACATAAAATGGCCTGCAACTCTTAGAAACTCCTGGTAATTCTCAAGGTCTCATGCAATTGGGGAACACTGGTGGTACTAAAACATCATTTCCTTCGCAGTGTATCTGTCTCTGGTTAACAGTATGCCTAAATACATGTTTTTCCCCCTTGGTGGTGTCCCTGAGAGGAATGAACTGGGAACAAAGTTGCATTTCATCTTTTTTTTTTTTTTTGCATTTTCTCTAAATTTAAAAGTAAGAATATCTGTATTGTGTTCATATTTCATTCCAGCTTGAAAGAGACTATAACATCAAGCAATGAGAACTAAGATTCATTCATATTGATTTGTTTTGAAAATTCTTACCAAGAAAGTTTGGTCACTGAAAATTCCAAAAAACCTTGATGATCACTCACACCAGTTCATAGTGTCATCCCTACTATCATCACACACTTCACGACCATCTGTGCAAAGTTTCACTAGCCTTATTAGAGGGTGTGTATGTGTGTGTGTGAGTCCTGTCAATGACTCTGAGCTTCGTTTTTGTAAGCATATCGGAAATTATGCAATACTGTATTCACAACCTCGGTATTGTGATATAATCAGTCATAAGTGATATAGACAGGCAGATAAGATTAAATCAATTAGTCTCATGGGCTGGAAGACCATGCCTTCACCCTGTCTCATGCGTGATCTCATGCCCCTACCTGACCTCACCTGTACACCCCCCCGTCAATCAGACTACGTAACCACTCCCCTTTGAAAGTGAATAAAAGGACTGGAGCGCCCGGGCCCACTCCCTTGTTCGCCCCAATGCTTGTTGGCATGGGCGGCCTTTTGACCACACCTCATGCCAGCTCCCCCGCACAGCCCACTTGCTCTCCTACCCACGTTCTCTCCCTTGCAGCCTCCAGTCTACTCCCTGGAAAAGCCTTGTAAACTTGTAAGCTCCTTCTCCCTCTTATAAAGTCCTCACTTCCCTATGTATTTCTCTCTCTAAATACATGGTAAATTGTACCATGTTGCCTGTTTCATTTATAAGCAGCCTATATTTAGAATTCTTATCTAAATATATGGCAAGAACCCTCAAAATATTAATCTTAAAATAATTAATAAAATTTTGAGTAAAGGTCCCCAATATCATAAGGACAGCAGATACTGATATTGTGGTAATTGAATGCTACATTATATTCTTTTATTTAGTTATTTGATTCCCAATGTGGAAAATTCTACTATCATTTCCATTTTACATACAAGAGAAATGAGACCCAAAGAAAATAATTAACCTTCCAAAGGTAATAAATTTAATAATGCATGTGTTGGCTCCAGAGACTGCAGGCTTGATTGCAACATTGTACCAACTCACCAGGCTGCACCAACTACTGCTGGGTATGAAGTATTTATTTTTGATGTGGGAATCTTTAACCGTAAAAATGGTTATTATTTCACCCCCAGGGGAAGGACAATTATTTCACATTCCATGGTAGGCAGAAGAACATATTTGTTTTAATTCTCTGTTGCTGCTGGTACATAGGTGATGTTGCACAGTCACTGAAGGGGCTGCCTGGGAAGTTCATCAGTGGAAAAATTGAAGTGAGTCTTGAAGGTGAGGCCAATCAAAGTTGTGAGCCAATTGTAAGTCTTGCAGCTGAACAGCAGGTGCTTTCTTGACAGGAGGTCTAAGCTGTGTTTGTTCCTGGCTCCGTCACCTGATAGCCCATTAAATTCCCGTGTCCCACTCAGCTCTGCTTCCATCCCTCCCTCCCTTTTTATTTTCCAAGTGTGGTAAGTGGTTTCTTAGTAGATAGTCATCAACCACTTCTATACAGTTGAGTAACATTGGGGTCCCCGGGATATTCAACTGTTTAGAGGAGCAGATTTAGCACACATGGAGAAGGAGTCATTGTGTGCCAGGACTACATTCTGTGTCACATCTCAGCTTCCTTTTCTTCATGTGATGTGTGGGTTCCCTGACAAAGGGAACTATCTTTTATTCTTATTTATACCTTCCTATCCACCCCCTCCCCATACCACAAAATCCACAGCCTGGCAAAGCCCTGGCTGCCCAGGAGGATCCCAGTAAATGTTGGGTTTAATGGAAATGCTGATAACACAACAATTTTCCTTGCTTCCCTCACTTTATTAACCCAATAAAAATAGCCTTAACGTCAATGTTGTTGCTGGTGCAAGTTTTCAGAACAATTCATTTGTCTATATTCTTATGTATGAAAGAAAGAACAGAATCACGAGTGGTAAGGGATAATACAAATAAGATAATAGTAAGAAGAGCTGATTTTTTAAAAAATGGACCCAGAGGCCAGTGTCTGGGACTTGCCTCTCCAGTGCCACCTCCAGGAACCTGCTTTCCAGCACAGCTCAGCTGCCACTGGCAGTAAAATGTGTAGCAGAGTGGGAGAGCCAAGCACTCCCATGTCAACAAAAAGTGAGGAAGAAGGAGGGAGTGGGGGGGTGGAAGGCAGGGAGAAAGTTTACAGAAAGTAATTGTTCACAAAAATATGAAGTTTGGGATGCTCTTCTGGGTGGATATTATGCTAACATTTGCTTCTCAATCAATTGAGCATCATTTTATGATTATGAGAAGCTTGCTTGCAGGACAGGAGTGTCAACCTACACCAGGAACGTCCTGCCGGTAGGTAGCCGCGATGAAATGTCAGGAAGGCTTAGCTGCTGCCAAGGAAGGAGCTGTGCAAGCTTCGGAGAAGGGAAACAAATGTTCTCTGTCAGTCTGTAGCATCCCCTGGCGGTCACCTGCAGAGTGTGTCAGGCAAGTCAGAATGCTGACACAAAACCGAAATTAGTGAATAAGAACCAGTTCTTTGCAAGAATGTGCCTTCATTTGCAAAGGCTTCCACTGATGGATGCCTTTCAGTGCTAGGAGCCAAGCCATGCACTCCTGACTTCCCGAAGGTACCTGGGGACAGCTGCAAGCCGGGAAACAAAACAAAGCTGCACCCGGCTGTCTGGAAGGCGCTTTGATACAACTGATTATGATGCTCTGCTTGATAATTTATGTGCTTCAAGTACATGATTAATGGAATTATTATTCATAATGAGGAAATGCCTAGACAGCAAAGAACACAAACATTTTTTCCCACTGTCAGTGAGTGTCAAGTTCACATTAATAATGCCCAGGAAATCAGAAGGTTCTGCGATTTTTCTTTAATTTTATGTAGGAATGACATTTCCTGTCAGTAATTGAGTACTGTGGGCAGTCAAATATCTCTTGGATTATGTCGCCTAGAAGCGCCATTCCTAATGGCATCCTTGCAGCATACCTGGAGGAGACAGTCACGTAGCACTGTTTAATTAATCAAGAGCCTTTTTAGTAGGAGCCTTTGTAAATTATATGCCTCTCTTCTCTTCTTCCTCCTCATCTCCTGCTGAAATCAAGCGTGCCCCTTGACCCTGTAGGAGACACACTATTGGAGGAAGCAAATTGTCAGTTTTCAGTCTGGTCTCTTAAAAACAAGATTTACAAGACCAATAAAACAAATTTTTATGAAATGGCTTCTCTGTTAGGTTTTAAGAAACACTGGGCCTGAACCCCCAGGCGCAGGTGGCTAATGTAAAGGCTAGTGGGCTGTTCATTGCTCTGAGTTCTTTGTGCGTACCTGGGGACATTCCTCACTGCTAAGACAGTGCACTGTAGGAGCTTTTCTGCGTGTCCCCCACCCACCTTATCCGCGTCTCTGTTTCGCTCTGCACCTCCCCCAGGAAGCAGCTTCAGAAGGGACTTTGCCTGCTGCTCAAACACAATGAAGCCTGGCTTCAAACCCCCTGCCCTCTGTCCTGGCAGGCTCAGCCCCACTCTCTCTTCACTCCCCACCCCCCTTCTATCCCTCCTAAAACAAAGCCTTCTCTGCTTTAACTAGCCACCCCCTCTCCGTCGAACCCTAAAATCCTAAAACCTAACACTCTTCTTGTAGTGGTGAGGGGAAAATTCTCGGCTATAGGAAATGTTTCACTTTTTTGTTGTTTTTCTTTGTTGCATATCATCTTCATGCTTCCCAGTGCAGCATTGCGAACTGCAGTATGCTACCAAAGGACTCTGGTCAGAGTGGGAGGACTCGGATGGCAGTGGATGGCAGTCAGACGGGTCCCGGTGGAAAAGCAGGAAAGGAGAGCCCCCTAAGAAGGTGCAAAATGTTTGCTTCCCCCAAATGTTATCTTGAGAGATCATAGTGCTGAATCCCACTGTGTTTAGCAAAACAGAAGTACCAGTACAGGTCCCACTCTTAGAGCTTCCAATTTTATCATGAGACTAGCAAGGGAGTATTGATTCCACCCTTCCGACCTCTGCGTTTACAGTGAAAACATGTTACCTATCCCACCCTTCCTGAAGGCTCTTTTGTTTTATCTGGAACAAGCCAGACAGGGCAAATAAGCTGACAAATCATGCCTTTTGATGGATTTTTTTCCTCAAAATTGTGCTTAAAAACCCTACTACTACCAGGCCCTTCGGGTTTTGCCTCTCTCAGTTCCCCTCCTTTGCAGGAGGTCTCAGACTTAAATAAATCTTGCTTTGTTGGCAAGGAAATTCTTCCATGTGAGACAAAGAACAGGTAATCTTTCTCCCACCGCCGTTTCACTGGTAACCAGAGTGAAGTACCATATGTAGAGGCAGTAGCCAACAGCTACACTAGAATATCCATTGGACTACAGCAATCAAACAAGCCTAGGTTCCCCTATGCAAATGTCCGAAGAAATTAAAATGAGATAAGAGGAAGGCGGATAACAGGTCTGAAACACATTTTTTTTAGTTTGCTTCTCCTTTTGAGCGGTTGGATTTTCCAAAGAGTATATGCCCGTGTGTGCTGGATGCAGATTTTGTTATTTGTGGGTCTGAGAGCAGGAAAGGAAGGAGGCACAAAGCTCATTAGTGAGGACCAATTCAAAGCAAGCTACATGCAAAAGGTAAATGTGCCAATTTGGGCCATAGGTAGAGGTAGCCCAGCGTCTCTGCAAAGCTCACAAAAGTGTGATTACGTCTGGTTTTGCCTCAGAGCACATAAAGCTATACTTGAACTCAACGATTTCATCCTGAAGTGGATCGCTGTTTTTAAAGCACCTTTTTCAGAAGCCAAGCTAAAATACAAAATGGAAAAGGACAAAAGTCAAGGTAGCTCACTCCTGCCGGGGTTTGGCCAGAGCACACTGGTCACTCATGGTATGTAGCCGCTTACTACTCAGAGTATGGTGCATGGTCCAGCATCACCTGAGAGCTTGGTAGAAATGCAGAAACTCTACCTAAGACTTGCTCAATCAGAATCTGCACGTTAACAAGATACTGAGGCGATTTCTAAGTACACTGACTGTTGGAAAGCCCTAACCTAGGGCACTTGCTGAAGTTTAGAGGGATGGGAGGTGTTTAGAATTGTATACAATGCATACTAGGAGGTCAGGCATTCAGTATAGCAATTAAGATGCCTGTCTCCCATTTCAGAATTGCCTGGGTTCTCTATCTAGCTGCAGCTCCTGACTGTTGTTGCAAAACCAGGGAGATGAATACGATGGCTCAAGTAATTGGGCTCCTGCCACTTATGTGGGAGATCTGGGTTGCATTCCCAGCTCCTGGCTTGAGTCTTGGCCAGTTGTGAGCATCTGTGGAGTGAGCCAGCAGATAAAAGCACTCTTCCTCCCCTCTCTTCCTCTCAAATAAATAAATTTATTTTTAAAAGTGCATACTGGGCTTCATGAGAAGCCAAAGTCAATCTATTTAATATATTATTTAGTAATTTGATTTTCTTTTTAAAACAAGTATGATTTTCAAACTTGTTCTGAAATTTATTTATCTGAAAGAGATATAGTGACAGAGAGTGCGAGAGAGAACTCTCATGTGCGCATTCACTCTCCACAAGACCTGCAATGAAGCAGGGAGCCAGAAACACATTTCAAGTCTCCCACATGGGTACCAGGGATCCATTTACTAGAGCCATCACTGCTGGCATTAGCAGGAAGCTGGACTGAGGAGCAGGAGCTGGACGTGGAGCCCAGGCACTCTGATGTGGGATGCTGGTATCTTAACTGGTCTCTTAACCACTAGGCTAAACTCCTGTCCCTTGATTCCCAAATTTTCTTTTCTTCTTTTTTAAAGATTTATTTCATGTATTTGAAAGACAGAGTCACAGAGAGAAGTAGAGACAGAGAGATCTTCCATCCACTGGTTCACTCCCCAGATGGCCACAGTGGCTGGAGTTGTGCCCATCCGTAGCCAGGAGCCAGGAGCTTCTTCCAGGTCTCCCACGTGGGTGAAGGGACCCAAGGACTGGGGCCATCTTTCACTGCTTTCCCAAGCCATAGCAAAGAGCTGGATCAGAAGAGGAGCCGCCGGGACAAGAACTGGCACCCATATGGGATGTCAGTGCTTCAGGCCAGGGCTTTAGCCCACGGTGCCACAGCGCCAGCCCCCCAATTTTCGAGAGATGACTTGAAAGGTTATACTGTGGCAAAGATAAGACTTGATATTTTCCATAGATAAGGAAAGTTTTTAGTGAGCAGTGGGTTTCAGAATTAACATTATATTATTGGCCGGCGCCGCGACTCATTAGGCTAATCCTCCGCCTTGTGGCGCCGGCACACCGGGTTCTAGTCCCGGTCGGGGCGCCGGATTCTGTCCCAGTTGCCCCTCTTCCAGGCCAGCTCTCTGCTGTGGCCAGGGAGTGCAGTGGAGGATGGCCCAAGTGCTTGGGCCCTGCACCCCATGGTGCAGGTCTCCATGGGAGACCAGGATAAGTACCTGGCTCCTGCCATCGGATCAGCGCGTTGCGCCGGCCGCCGCGCGCCAGCCGCGGCGGCCATTGGAGGGTGAACCAACGGAAAAAGGAAGACCTTTCTCTCTGTCTCTCTCTCACTGTCCACTCTGCCTGTCAAAAAAATAAAATAAATAAATAAATAAACCATTATATTATTAACCCAAAAGTTACATGAAATAATGTAATAATATTATAGTAGGATTCCATTTTTATTCTTTTTAGGTAGCAACCAGAAAATCATGGATGCTGCCTACTTTATATCACAGGACTAAAAAAATTATTTTAATCAGATTAAGATGATATGGTCTTTAGTACAAAGCTATATCTTTTTGTAATATGAGACTATGGTTTGCAGGTTTCAGTGGTGGTAGCACAAATAGTCTCCAGGTACTGAATATTAAGGAACTGGGTTATTGTGACCTTAAAAGCAGAAGACCTGATGACTCAAAGTCTTGGAACCTGGAGTTAGATAATTTTCCCTAAATATCTGACTGTACTTATGTTTCAATCTCAGAGTCTCCAATGACCTGTGACCCCGAGCACAATCTGCACCATAGGAGAGCTGTCAATGGAAGGAGTGGATCACAATGAGAATCGAACAGTGTAAGAGTTGTAAAATCAGAATCAAAATAAAAGCTAATTGCAGATCTCTTGCTTCTGTACATATTAGCTTTGCTTACTAATGACT
This sequence comes from Oryctolagus cuniculus, assembly GCF_964237555.1. Lineage (NCBI taxonomy): Eukaryota > Metazoa > Chordata > Mammalia > Lagomorpha > Leporidae > Oryctolagus > Oryctolagus cuniculus. The sequence goes on from NC_091453.1 coordinate 22,998,600, forward strand.
AAGGGTGGATCTTGTGAAACTATGTGGGCCCAAATTCCCAGGAACTAGGTTGATGCAAATGTGTCCTTCACTGTTATCTTACAACCATATTCTGGTTTTCCTCTTTATTGTTCACTGCATACCGAGGTCCGGTTCGAAATTGTGAGCCCTAGTGGACAGAGTACTATAAAAACCTGTGTAACCTGCTGTTGGGGGCCGCATCCTGGTAAGGAGTGTCAGTCCGGATCAGTGGCCAGTCCCAATTGGTTACCTTGCCTCTCATTTGTCTCTCATTTGCTTCTCATTTTCAATAAAATTCATGTGTGACTGTCACTGGTTTTTGTAATACTCTATATTAGCTGACAAGTGGATGCAACAAGAGGACATTAGGTTTCTACAGTCTTGATGTGATAAGATTAATATCATAGGGGAAATAAAATTATGGAAACAAAAGGGAGAGAGTACAATTAGTGGCTTAGAAAATCACACTCAAGGGACTTTCTGAATTATCTTGAGAGGACATCTAGTTAGTTGCATCTTCTCTGACAGGTGACAATGCCCAAGGTACCAAGGAGAGCTCCTGGTCAATTCCAAGTGCTTCCTTACTATTCCTTAGGCACAGGTTCCCCTGCCAACCATAAGCACTGTCTTCATTTTGTTTTATTCTCCCAGACTATGAGGCCTAGGCTGTGTTTACTTCTTAAGAGAAACTATTTTGTTTCTCCACATGTGCTTCTACCCTGTTTCCACAAGCTAGAGAATCAGCCAAGCAATGTTACAGGCTCAGCAAGATTACTGTGGGCTGTAGTCCACTTTGAGTAAATGTTACATTCTTCTATCTCCACTATGCACTACAAGAGTGAAGGAGAGAAGGAATTTTTCTTTGCTGATGATAAACACATGACAATTTCTACATTAAACACGACCTCTTCACTTCAAATATCGGAGAGGGAACTTAAATAAGAAAAGGAATGTAGAATGATCCCTGTGGTAGTGTTGAAACTTTTCTGATCCTAAAACTGAAACCTACATAACAAAAATCATCTGAAAGAGTTTGCTACAGGAATAAACACAAAGAAGATTTTGGGTCTCACCTTTGGTTACTTAGGGAAACCAGTACTTGATCCTATAATGATGTTGGTATTGAAATGAATATGATTGGGGAATAGGTAAGGAAAAGATGTGGCATTTTATTTCTTTTTCTTTGTCATTATGGTTCTCAAGTATGTGAACTACCATGCTAGCTATAATTAAAATCTGTTATATACACTGAGCAGATTTACATTCAAAAATTGAGAGTTTCCTGAGCACTTGACACTTGACAATTTAAAATGTTATCTAATTACAATATCTTTTTAGTTTTTGATATAACATTTTAAATTTACATTACAGTAAAAAGGCTTAAGTCTTCATTGAATAAGTTTATCAAGTGAAAAGGCCCTAGTTTAGTGGGAATATCGATAACAGCTATAAACAATAACTGAATGGAAAAATGGCCATTTCACCCATATGCAATAAATTTATTTACATATATTTATTTACTCTGTAAGTGGAGAAGGCCTAAAATAAACAATACGCTTATATGTAGCACTGAGATCTTAGTTTCTGTTGCTATTCTACAATAAAAACAAGGAGGGCTCCTTTGAGAAATTGATGGGTCTAGGACCAGGCAAAAGTTCTACAAGCTAATCCTGGAACATTTTGTAGTAGCATAAATAAAAGTGCTCACCTTCACCACACACACACCCACACACCCACACACCCACACACCCACACATCCACACACCCATGCACAGTGGTGGATGTATGTGAAGAGGCATAGGAGACAACTGAAAGATCTCCCCAAGACTAGAGCTGAAACAATTTGAGCAACAAAATAAATACAGTACTTTTGGATTATAATTCGAAATATATAATAAATATCCATTAATATTTACTAATATAAATGAATTATTCACTAAATTAACAAATAGATAAAAGTGGAGAAGCCTCCAGTGTGGAATTTCAAATTACTTATGGATATACTCTGCTATTAATGAGATGGAGCTTAACTTTGCATTATTTATGTGTGGTCTGCCCATAGTGACTTCCTTCCAAAACTACAGTATGGAAAGGGTGAGAAAAGAGTAAGTTTACAAAGGAGAAACTTGACAAGTATTACCTCAATCAAGTGATCAAGATTAACTTCAACAACATGAACCAGCAATCTGCCTACTGGATGTATGTTCAAAGGAAGTAAAATCAAGTGTCAAGATATTTTCACTCCCATGCTCATTGCAGCATTAATCATTAATCACAACAGACAAGGTATAGAATCAATCTAAATGTCCAGTAATGGATGAACAGGTAAAGAAAATGTATATAAACACAACAGAATATGTTTCAGCCTTTTCAAAAAAAGGGAAACCCCATCATTTGCAACAGCATGGATGAAACTGGTAGATGTTAAGTAAAGCAAGCCAGGCAGAGAAACGTAAATACCTTATGACCTCGCTTATATGTGGATTTTAAAATAGTTGAATTCATCAAAGTAGAGAGTAGAATTACGGATACCAGAGGTTGGGGGAGAAGATGTGGAGAGGTTTGAGGTCAAAAGAGTTTAAATTTCGGTTTGATAGGGGAAATAGTTCAAGAGATCTGTTGTATTATATAGTGACTACAGTTAATAAAAATACATTGTATTTGGGAAAATCACTAACAGTAGATTTTAACTATTTTCACCACAAAAATGATAAATATATGAGACAATGCTTGTAAACTTTCTCACTTTAGCCATTCCACAATGGCTACATATTTCAAAACAACATGTTGTACATGATGAATATATACAATGAATATGAAAGGAAAAGAGATTATCATCAACAATCCTAAATCATGCTGATGTGATGTTATAAAAATGGAAACTTACCTATGTGATCTTTCTCCCTAAAATCCATAATCCCAATGTAATCATGAGAAAAGCAAGAGATGTATTCCAATCAAATGTCACATTACAATGGTAATTATAAAGGACTCTGGGATAGTAAAATTATATTAGATAAAGAACTCTTAAAATTTAAAAATGAGAACTATGCATTTACAAAATGAAAAAAGAACAAATAGATACTTCAGCAACAGATTTTACATATTCTCACTGCTACCTGATCTTCATTCCTTATACTTTCATAATAAGGTATATAATACAGAATCAAATCATCTGTTTCTTTGTTGAAAAATTGAGTTAGTTGGATTTTAAGAAGAAACTATACAAAAATCTTTCCAGACTGTGTTCTGTATAATAATTTAATGTTTTAGAACACCAGTGAATACAGTTGGCACCAAACTAGTCAAAAGACCAGGAATTATACACCGGATGAAGATGGGGATGGGTGTGTGTGTGTGTGTGTGTGTATAATATATAATTTAAATGTTTATTTTGGTGCATAAAAATAAACTTTTATGGGAGCAGTTAATGCACCCATGTCCCACATCAGAAAGCCTGGGTTCCATTTCCAGCTCCAGCTCCTAATTCCAGCTTCATAACAATGCAAACCCTGGGAAGCAGCAGTGAACATTCAAGAAACTGAGTTCTTACCACCCACGTGGGAGATTTGAATTGCTAGTAGGCCAAAGCAGTCAAAAATTTTTCTTTTCAAATATCTTTTAAGTTGCATGCTCATTTTAAAAGATGTTTTCTCCTTAATTGACATAATTTATGATTATTGAAAAGTTAATTTAATTCATAATAAGGTATATCTAATTTAGTCTTGTTCTGATGGCCTAGACAAATTTCCCTTCCAATCTATTGAGGCTTTAAAAGTATCTCAGTGGTAACCCATGTTGGTGATGCTCCCCAAAAGGCAGAACTTAAGTCAAATATTTTATTTGGAAGTTATTCCTTAGAAACTTATTAGAGTTAGAAAAGTAAGATAAGGAAGGGAAGAAGCCGTAAATGGTGTGATAATAAGGTAGTTAAATGGTGAGCAATTGTAGCTGGGTCTCACTTTGGACCTGCAGCTTGCCTATCATTGGTTAAGAGCTGCTTCTTGAGGTACTAACTCTTAGACATTTTGTCTTGCCCACTATGGAGAATGAGCTAGCTCCAAACAAAGCCCTCAAGAGTAGCAAGCATTTTCAGTAAGCAGGCTATAGCGTGTTGAACAAATGCCAAGGGGAAGAGGTGTTAAGATACTAACAGTATCAGTTTAGGGGCTTAACCCAAAGGTAAGTTGAGAGCACAGAAGCTTCCATTTCTCACCCAGAACAATCTAGATTGCTATGACAGAAATCTTTGAAAGCCTGTCTTATGCAAGGCCATTTAGCATGTTAAATGTCAAATATCTCATGGAATGGAGTTGGAGGGCATATACAAATTTTGCAGAATACATTGGTATTTCTACACTGTATTACAGACACACACCTATTTAAGAAATGTGTTGCTTGTTGAGTTTCTCAGTGACATCACTTGGGCTCACTGGGAGCTTCCAGTGCATGGAAACTTCTGAGCCACATTCTTAGTGCACAGCAGGAGATCACTATTCCTTATCATGGTTTTGGGCTTAACACAATCTGTCAACAGCTGAAGGGATGGCTGTATACCTCACTGTGTCTTTCCAAACTTTCGGAAACTTTTCCAACATTATTGCGATTTTCTCTTAGTTGATATCAGAGTTAGAAATTTGGAGAAAATAAACAGCTTTTTCCCAAGAAATGAATCTCAGAAGTGATATTAACAAGTTCAATTTAGATAAAGCACTGTAGTCTTATTGCTGCAAATACAGATTATTTGCATATTCTGTACATGTATTTTCTCAGTAGTTCTAATGTATTTTCTTTATACTTAAATGCAACCTGATGCTTTAATGGAAAGAACACTAGAAGATGACCCTAGTTTCCCACCTGCTTTTTGGAATCACTCGCATTTTACATGTTAACCATTATTTCAGCTGTGAAAATAAAGAATTTTGTTTCAACATGGTCTTATGAATGAAGAACAGTTAATTATGTCATGAGAGGAGCACTAGTCCTCTTTTATCATTCTTGAATCTTGTGAAAGCTTCAACTCTGATGAGAATTTTTGCTGAATTATCACAATATTGAAAGTTTTGAATTGTGACACTCATTACGACCTATGAAAGTGAAATATCTCCCACTGCTCACTTCTTGCCTAGGTTTCTTAGAAATAAGGACATTTTTATTATATAACTGTAGTGTAGTTATCAAGCTGATATAAGAAAATTGAGCCATAAAAAGATTAAATGAATTCTCAAGGTCACAAAGCTTTCTTATCTGTAAAAAGAGGATATAATACAATGTCATTAGTTTGTTAAGAACCTAAATGAGTTACTGTTTATGAAGCATAGAATAGTATCTATATAATAGTTTTTAAATAAAATAATTATGTAACTAAATCAGCTTATTTTCTCTTATTTATTTTTTGCTGTCTCTTCACATTAGACATAAAAAGGTACTAATTCTTCCACAAAGAAGTTATATAAGTGAAAAAGCCTCATTTTATATGTTACATGTTTTATGACATCATTATAATCTTCTTTGATAACAAACTTGAGGTATGCATGGTGTGTTACATTGAATTATGAACACTATCCTTATCAAAGTCGCCAGTTTTGTGAAATGAAGCCTTACAGATTCTAATTCAGATTCTCTACATTTAAATGATTTAATGGAAAACACCCCAGAAGATGACCTTGTACTAGTCCCAGTCAGTCTTGATTTCTACAGACCTTGAAGAAATATGCAAGTCACCCATAAAATAAACTTAAAAGTCAAAAAAGATACCTTTCATCTCTAATATTCCATGTTTATACACCTGCAATTTTTTTGTGTTCTGTTTTGGTCTCTGTTTTAGTCAGACTGATATAATAAAACATCATAGTTTTAAGTAACATACATTTATTTCTCACAGTCAACAAGGTAGGTTTCAATTTTCTTTAAGATTTATTTATTTATTTAAAATCAAAGTTACAGAGAGATGTGGGAGAGAGAGAGAGAGATCCATCTTCCCATCCACTGTTCACTCCCCAAATAGCTTCATTAGCCAGGTCAGGGCCAGGCAAAAGCCAGGAACCTGGAACTCCACCTAGGTCTCCCACATGGGTAGCAGGGGTCACAGCACTCATGCCTTCTTTTATTGTTTTCCTGGGCACATTAGCATGGAGCTGGATAGATAATAGAGCAGTCAGGACTTAAATCGGTGCTCATATGAGATGCTGGTGTCACAGATGGTGGCTTAACCCATTGCACCACAACACCTACCCCATAGGTTTCATTTTGAAGCCTCTGAGGTGTGTTCATATTATCTCTTCTTTGCTTCTTTGTGGAGAGAGAGAATGCTCTCTGATATTTGCTCTTATAAGGGTACAAATTCTATCATAAGCCTCCATCTCTCATGACATCATCTAATTCTAATTGTCTTCCAAAGGCACCACTCCCACGTATCATCATATAAGGGGTGAGAGCTTCAGTATACAAATATTTAGGGGGAGGGAACATAAGCATTCAGTCCATAACAGTCTCTAGATTATTTATTTATTCTTGACCAGTTGTACCCTCAGTAACACATTGGAATTTAAGCTTTGCTGCAAACTTTTTTCTAAGGAACTTGGACTAAGATAAGGGTGTTTAATTATTCTTGGCATGCATGCTATAAGAGGAAATCCTGAGAATATCAAGGAACTTCTTGTCATAAGAATAAATAGGAGGTCAATTGCAAAAAAAAAAATCACAGAGAGAAATAAGGGGATGTGAGATGCATGAAACAAAAACAAAGAAATGTATGCATCTTAAAGGAGGAAAATTACTGACCAGATATAAGCATTAAGCTTCTCATAGAATATTTATTAGTGGCAAGAAGGGGTAATGGAATTTGAATATGAAATTATATTGCTGTTGACAGAAAGACGAGAAATATGAATTCCCATAAGAGAACAGGTTATTGGAAATCTTTCTTCCTTTTTATCTTTTTAGCTATTTTTTTAATTCCATGCAGATGTTTATATCAAGAACAATAATAAGTTGAGATAAAACAAAATCACAAGTGTGACCTTGGTCATTTACTTGTAAAGTGAATGGGTATAAAGTAACATAATGAAAGTCAACAATTATTCAAATTATAATGCGATTTTGTGGTCCTGGCCCCTTTAAGAGCTTTCTTCACAAGTCTGTTTGAATTCCATTTTAGCAAAAGCAACAGAGACATGAATTTCCAAAATTTCCTTTAGAGCCTAATCAAGTTAAAATGTTCTCTGGGGCCAGAGCACAAATAAAAATGTCTGTATCAGTAGTTCTCAAATTTTATTATGTATCTGAATCACGAGTTTATTAAAACATAGCTTGCTACACTCCACATCCAGAGTTTCTAATTTAGTAATTTCTGAGGAAGTGCTAAGAATTTGAAATTCTAAGAAGTTTCCAGTAGAAAATGATATTGCCAATCTGGGGACCAAATGTTGGAAGGTGATATTATATTGAATCAAAGATACAATTTTAAGATCTACAATGGCAAGGAGAAAAGTAAGGAATTCTGTTACTGAATATCCATGGGACACTGTCCGGAGAACAAATTTGAACTTTAGAGCCAGGAATCTGCTATAGAGATTTAAATGGGAGTGCTAAAGACCATTTCCCATTTAGCTTCTTCAAACATCAGAAAGTTAACTTTTTAAATAGACATTCTGTAAATAGCTGGCTGTGGCATTATTATTCTGTATTTAAATAGGTCCATCTTTAGCAGTTTTGCCTGCTACATAGGCATATATTAAATCTTTCTGGATAATGATGTGCCTGGATTAACTGAGCTGTCTTTTGACTTCCTTCTGTTCCATAAAGGGAAAAAATACTGAAGCACATAGGAACCTCTTATCTTTCTTTTCTTAAGACAAATATGATGCCCTGAAGCATTTCTGTGAGTATCTGTTTTAAGAAATCAAGGAGTCATTAAAAATTGCTGTTTGAAATTATCTTAAAACACAGGTTGCCTAAAATGTGAGATGAGTAGCTCTTTTTCTCTATAATTCAAGGGACTCCTATAAAAGGGGACTCAGCTGTACATTAGTTTTTAAAAACTACTAACTACTGGCATCCCTCTAGACCCAGAAGGTGAGACTCAGGTTTTAGTGTTCTTAAAGCTCCCTGGAATCCTCTGAGCAGACAAATTGAGAATTAGTAGTCGAAAAAAGTAATCCATTTATCCCAGAGAAAGCATTATCCACTTTATTTCTAGCAGCACCAGAACATCATTTTTTTTTTTTTTTGTTAAAAGGTTGATTTTATTTATTTGAAAAACAGAGTTACAGAGTGAGGAAGAGACAGAGAGGTCTTCTATTCGCTGGTTCACTCCCCAATTGGCCACAATGGACAGAGCTGCGCTGATCCTAAATCAGGAGCCAGAAGCTTCCTCTGGGTCTCCCACATGAGTGCAGGGGCCCGAGGACTTGGGCCAGCTTCTACTGCTTTCCCAGGCCACAGCAGAGAGCTGGATCAGAAAAGGAGCAGCCGGGAATAGAACCGGCACCCATATGGGATGCCGGCGCTTCAGGCCAGGAATTTAACCCACTGTGCCACAAAGTTGGCCCCCAGAACATCATTTTGAATGAAGTAAGGCAATCTTTAACTGTTTCTGAAACTGAAAGTTTTCCTAAATTTATTTGGACATTTGAAAATGATGCAAATATAGTTTACACTTCATTATGACATTGGTGATAGAATATAATCAAAAAGCATATTTTTAATTCATTCCAAAATGGAGAAAAAAATTCAAACATTGGTTTTGCATTTTAAAAACAAGTACCCCTAAAGAATGGAGAGATATAATTGGGAGTTTGGGATTTGGAAATGGTGAGAGGCTCTATATTTAAGCACATCTACAGTGTATGAAGGCAGCCAGAGAATTCTCTGAAATGAAGTGACATGAAAGCACTATCTACACTTAGCCAATAAAATTTCCTTGACCTTCCAAAGGAAAAAAAAAAAACTCAGGTGAATCATTGATTAGATGGTATACAGGTTTCCTGAGTGAAAGGATACAGACTGAAGAATCTGAATTTAAGTCAACCATTAGGCTTCTCCCAAAAGCTAAAAGAGGCTATTGAAGGAAGTTCAATGATGGGACGTCTTGGATGGAGACATGACTGTAGTCAGTGTGGTTGGTGAGGCTCCATAGAAAGAATTGTGATGCTTCATAATGTTGATATCTCTGGCTTCCAGAAAAGAACATTATACCAGAAGCAGACGTGCTCAATGGTATAAAAGTAGAATTTCTTGGGTGTCCTACAATTTTAGGCATTGTCTTGCTGTCCCCTGTTTTTCTTCATAACAAAACCCAATTCTCATAAAGAGCCTCATCAGTTGTTAATATTTGGTAAGTATTGAATCTCAAAGCATTAGCTCTGTAAAGAATGATAAATTTTCTTGACTATCCTAAAATTACAAAAGGAAAGCTCCATCTATTCTAAAGCAATTTGTGAATACCTGTTATAAATAAATTTTGATGGGAGAAGGAAGTTTTCTCAAATTATACCACTTACAAAGTAAAGAGGCAAACAAAACTGACTAGCAAGACAGTGCCACTCCAGATATAATTCCTTTATAATTAATACTTGCTACAAAATGGAGTTTGGCATTATTTACAGTTACACCAACATGTACAGAGGCCAAATATTAGCAGGCAAAAGGGCATACTATGACCACAAGACATCTTTTTGTGCATCCCAAACAACTTTATATTTTAGTTATGAAGGCCAATTACCAGAACCAAATTTTCTCTTGGCAAGGATAATTCATTTTTTTTCTTTTTTGACAGGCAGAGTGGATAATGAGAGAGAGAGACAGAGAGAAAGGTCTTCCTTTTGCCATTGGTTCACCCTCCAATGGCCGCCACGGCTGGCGCGCTGCGGCCGGCGCACCGCGCTAATCCGAAAGCAGGAGCCAGGTGCTTCTCCTGGTCTCCCATGGGGTGCAGGGCCCAAGCACTCAGGCCATCCTCCACTGCCTTCCCGGGCCACAGCAGAGAGCTGGCCTGGAAGAGGGGCAACCGGGACAGAATCCGGCGCCCAGACCGGGACTAGAACCTGGTGTGCCAGCGCCGCAAGGTGGAGGATTAGCCTATTGAGCCGCAGCACCGGCTAGATGGATAATTCATTTTTGTGTCCAATCAAAGTTTCATACACCTTATGTGCCAATTCATTTGCAAACAGAATGCTTGCTTCATGTAATGCATCTACATATGATGCTTAATTATCATATGCTGTCCAATGGGAGTAACTCACAGCAGGGCTCCATAGGTGAGGAGGTTCCAAACGAAGAACATCACATCTTCATGCAACTTCAGTCTCATTTCCAGGTCCAGCTCTGGCACTAGGCCCTCCATCCAGAATGTCGCAGCTGTGTCTCACTGGCTTCCAGCCTCCTCATTCTGCTCTCCTAAGTGGCAGCCTGGAAACAAACAAAAAAAGTTTTAAATGTTTCAGAAAATGAAACAATAGCTATCTCATTTGATTATTACACATTGTATACATGTATTGAGTTACAGCACCACACAGTATTTCGTAATGTACAGTATTTTCACTTTTTATAAATAACATCTAATCCTAAGAAAATGTGTTTTAATTTAAATATTTATTTATTTATTTATTTACTTTTATTTGAAAGGCAGAGAAACAGAGACAGAGATCTTCCATCTTCTGGTCCACTCGCCAAATGCCTGCAACAGCTGGCATGGGACCAGGTTGGAGTTAGGAGCCAGGTGTTCAATCTGAGTTCCCCATAAGGGTGGTGGGGGCCTAACTAACCTGAACCATCACCTGCTGTCTCCCAGGGGGCACATTGACAGGAAGCTGGAATTGTAAGTGAAGCTCGGACTTGAACTCACGCATTCCAATATAGAATGTGGACATCCCAACCGGCATCTTAACCACTTCATCAAATGCCCGCAGCTCTAACTTCAGAGGATATCTATCCGGAATCTGACACAGGTTTGTCAAAGGAATGGGGAAAATGAAATGACAAAAGTCCACAGTGGGACTGACCACATTCATGCAGCACTTTCTCAGGGCCTGGCACAGCACAAAGCACTTTCCACACTATGCGCTCCGAAACCTCATGAGAACAACTTTGCCACGGGGCCCTGTGTGTAACAGATGCGGAAGCAGAGGTTCAGACAGGTTAGGTAAGTTGTCCAAGGTCCCACAGCTGGTCAGTGGTAGGCCAAGATAACATTAGAAGAGCTGTGGTTTCACCATTTTCCAGCTCATTAAGTCAAAGGTATGTCCTACCTTACCTCTTCGTCCTCCTCAGCTTAATGAAATGAGCAAGGGACCTCTAAGGAAGAACCAGTTTGTTGATTGTGATGTGAGAGGGGGGAAGGATTGAAGGCATCTTTCTCGCATGGGTTTGGTGTATTTTACATGGTGCTGCTTCTCAGAAAGGTCAGGACCTCTGGGTTGCTATGGCAATGGAGAGCAACTGCTCATAAACTCATTTCCTATGAAGTGACAATCTCTTCTTTTTAGTTATAGCAGGGAGTAAATCTGGTAATTTGTTGTGATGTGCCTGTCACCAGTAGTGCTGGTTCTGTTTAGACATGTCGCTCCCCCTCTTCATGGAGGAACGACACTAAACCCTGCCTAGGCTTCATATCCGAGTCACGGCACCATTATGTCGCTCCCCGTCTTCGTGGAGGAACGACACAGGACCCTGCGCTGTTCTTTTGTCTGCTCGGCCCTCCCCGGGTTTGCTGCTGGTTCTTCCCGGGTTGGCTACTGTCCCTTCCACCTCCGTGGAAGGGCGGTTCCCCCTGGCCACTTTCCCCACTTCCACAGGGGAGCAGCACACCACCGGCCGGCTCTCTCGGGGGATGCACAGGTGTTCCTTCAGATAGATGTTCCCTTTAGATGTTCCTGGTGCATGTTGTCTCTCTCCTCCTTTATAGTCCTCTTCCGCCAATCCCAACTCGGCTGCCCACACGCCGAGTACGCTACTCTCCTCCAATCAGGAGCAGGATCAGCTCCTGGAGGTCATCACTCAAGTTGGCAAGAGGCAGCTGCGTAGAAGCTGTTTTCTCCTCTCCCAGCGCCATATTGTGGGAGAGCAGATGCATAGAATAAGTCTTAATTCCAGTAACTCAGTCCAGTCCGGGTTGCTCCCCACAAGACACATGACTTTTTCTTTGCCCTAAGTGTATTTAGACCTATGTCAGACTTCTCATTTTCTCCTTTTCATTTTAGAAGTCAGTTAACCACATTACAGAAGATTTTGAAAAGATAAAAGTAATTCATAATCAACAAAACCAACACAACCTTGTTGTTTTTTATTATTGGTATGTGATTTATATACTATAAAATTCATCATTCCAAACTCCATAATTTAGCATTAATATATTCAAAATATATCTACAAGTTTATATAATAATCGCCAATACCTAGTTTCAAACATTTTCAGCATATCAATGAAAAACTCCACTCCAATTAATAACCCTCTTCATTCCTCACTTCTTCCAGCCCTAAGTTACCACAAACCTACTTTCTATGTGTATTCATTTTTCTATTCTAAATATTCACTAAATATGTGGCCTTTTGTGATTTACTTCTTTCAATTAGAACATTGTTTTCAAGGATCATTTGTGTTTTACTACTTCATTCCTTTTAATTGACAAATGATACATCATTATACGGATATCTACTGTTTTGATTGTCCATTCATAAATGGCTGCACATTTGGATTCTACCATTCATTCTGATGATTATTTTTCAGAGAGCAATTCAGACTCTACCATATACTAGTATGTTAGCATTGTGAACCTTCCTTCCTTTCTTTCTTTCTTCCTTTCCTTTTTAAGGTTTTGCCTATTTTATTCAAAAGGCAGAGTTACAGAGAGAAGGAGACACACATACACCCACACCCACACCCACACCCATACCCACACAGAGAGAAAAAGAGAGAGAGACCTTCCACCTGCTAGTTCACTCCTAAAATTGTAGCAATGGCTGGCTGGGGCTACATTAGGTCAAAGCCAGAAGCTTCATCTGGGTCTCCCACGTGAATAGAAAGGGCTCAAGGACTTGGGCCATCTTCTGCTGCATTAGCAGGGAGCTAGATCGGAAGTGGAGCAGCCGGCACTCAATCTAGTGCCCATATGGGATGCCAGCTTTGTAGCCCAACCCGCTGTACCACAAAGCCAGCCTCAGGGAACATTTCTTAACATCTTGAGACAAAATAAATCTCTTCAACTCTCAATGATGCTAATAATCCTTATTTTATAAGATTTTCTTATCTTTCTTTTTAATTGTTTAAAGCAGTTTAATATTATTTGAGAGAGAAAGACCCACAGACAGACAAAGATCTCCCATTCACTGGTTCATTTTCCAAATTCTTGCAATGACAGCTGGGCCTGGGTCAGGCCAAGCTGGGAGCCGAGAATTCGGTCTGGGTATCCCACATGGGTGGCAGGGACTCAGCTACTTGAGTCATCACAAGCTTCCTCCCAGAGTGCCTAGTAGCAGGAGGCTTAAATGAAGAGTAGAGTTGGGACGCAAAGCAAGGCACTCTAATATAGGACACAGGCATCCTGACTGACATCCTAACCACTATACCAAAAGCCAAATAACTTTGCATTGGGAAAATGTATTTCTATTCATTCTCATTTAGGCAATCACCTATTTTTTTAAAGGTTTATTTATTTGAAAGTCAGAGTTACACAAAGAGAGAAGGAGAGGCAGAGAGAGAGGTCTTCCATGCACTGGTTCACTCCCCAAATGGCCGCAACAGCCAGAGCTGCGCTGTTCCAAAGCCAGAAACTTTTTCCGGGTTCCCCACATGGGTGCAGGGGCCCAGGGATGTAGGCCATCTTCCACTGCTTTTGCAGGCCGTAGCAGAGAGCTGGATTGGAAGTGGAGCAGCCGGGACTCGAACCAGCGCCCATATCGAATGCTGGCACTGCAGTTGGAGGCTTTACCTGCTACACCACAGCGCCGGCCCCCAATCTCCTATTTTTTTTTTTAAGATTTCTTTATTAATTTGAAAGGCAGAATTACAGAGAGTCGGGGGGTGGGGGGGGGAGAGAGAGAGAGAGAGAGGTTTTCCATCGGCTGGTTCATTCCCCAAATGGCCACAACGGAGCTGTGCTGATCTGAATCATGGAAGCTAGGAGCTTCTTCTGGGGCTCCCACGTGGGTGCAGGGGCCCAAGGACTTGGGCCATCTTCTACTGCTTTCCCAGGCCATAGCAGAGAGCTGGACCGGAAGTGTAGCAGCCAGGAATTGAACCGGCGCCCATATGGGATGCCGGCACAGCAGGCAGCAGCTTTACCCACTATGCCACAGCGCTGGCCTCAATCACCTACTATTGAATATTTTGTTTATAATTGTTTTTCTTTACTAAATGCTACTATGATGAACAACTTTATAGCAAAATTTTGTGCAATTCATTATTATCTACTTGGAAGAAATTCCCAGATTTAAAATTTTTGAATCAAAGAGCACATGTATTTTAAAGTATTTCATCCTATGTTGTAAATTGGTTTTCAGAGAGTATGCGCCAATGGTGAAAAATTAAGATATTTCATCATCTATTTTGATCGCCATACACCAAAAGGGATGAAATAAAGTTTTTGGCAATTTGACAAGCAAAAAGTATCTAATAGCAGTTGTATATATTTATGTATCATTATTTGTCAATTAAAGATAATAGAAAAAAGAAAAATATAATTGCTGTATTATTCTGCATTGCTTTATAACTAAGATTGAACTTATTTTTTCATGCTGTTTGGTCATTTGCATTTATTCTGTTTATAACTTGCCTCACAGTTTCTTTCTGTTATTAAAGTACAAAAGCAACTAAACTTAAATTTACCATCTTAACCACTTTTTTGTTTTGTTTTTTAATTTAGTTCTTAACTTTAAGATTTAACAATTTTTGACATTTCCCATGTTCATTTCATATGTACACATTAGATACATATACATGTACACTAGTTTTTCTTGAAACGGGGGTATCAGTATCACAAAATGTGTGATTCATGATAATGACCTTAAAGTCAGGGAAAGAAGGGTGTATTGTCATACATATGGTATAATTCACTGAAGTAATATAACTCTATACCGAATAATATGCCATCCATACAATTTTATACTCTCTATATTAACTTCCACAAATAATAGGAAACATGTGATATTTGTCTTTCTGTGCCTGGTTTATTTCACTTAGCAAAATAACCTCTAGTTCTATCTATTTTGTTGCAAATGTAAGGATTTCATTCTTTATTATGACTAATATTGCATCATGTGTATATACCACTTTTAACCATATAGATTACTATTGTTAGGTATGTCGTGCAACAAATTGCTACAGTATTTTCAGTTTGCAAAAGTTAAACTTTATACCCAGTAGACACTGATTTGCTCTTGACCCTGGGTGACCCTCTTCTTACTTTCTGCTACTATGTGTAGAAATACATATCTATGTATCCATGGATACCTCATCTCAGGGTAATCACACAGGCGTGTCCTTTTGTTATTGGCTTATTTCACTTGACACAAGGTTCTTGAGGTCCTTCCATGTTGTAGTGTGTGTGTGTGTATGTGTGTTTGTGCGTATGTATGTGTATGGTGGGAGGGGACAGAGAGAGATAGAGAGACACAGAGCGATAGAGGGAAACAGACATAGTGCATAGGTTTTCTAATACTCCACATTCTCACCAAAACCTATTATTTGTTCTCTTGAATAGTCAAATGAATTGAGGTGGTGTGGCTTTGTGCATTTTATTTTCATTTCATAACGATGCTGATCATCTTTTTATGTGCGTGTTGGCCATGAGTCTCTTTTCTTCAGGGAAATATTTATTCCAATTATTTGCCCATTTATTTAAAATAACCCAGCAGCCTCCAAACCTGGTGGCCCAGGGCCTGGTGTGCATGTCCTGGGATGTAGCTGCCCCCCTTCGCCCTCTCCTTCTGCCAGGTGTCCTCTCTGTAGGAGCTGGTGGCCATGGTGGTGCAGCGGCTCTGCGAGCTAGGCCTGAGGAACATGCTGGCCTTCAGCTTCCCACTACTGCATGGCACCCGCATCAGCTGGCTGTGGGCATTCACCACCTGCGTGCCCAGTTACTTGCCCAATACTGTGCCTGAGACGTTGCACACCAGCAGGGCCTGGGGGCTGCTGCTGCGATGCATTGGTGACAATGTGCTCCTGCACCTGCTGGAACGCTGTGCACTCTACCTGCTGGTGGCCTTGAGCTGGGTTTAACAGCTGTTCAGGCTGCCACTGTATATGCTCAGTGCCACCGCCAGGGCCTGGCTCCCGTGACCTCCAGCTACTGCCCAGCGCCATGCGCAGGTGGGACACAAATTGGCCTCGACTCTACACAACGGGTCTAGAACAGCAGCAACGGAGAGCCAGGGGCTCCCCTGGAGTCCCCAGCCTGGGGTTTGAGGCGGCATTCCTGCAGAGCTGGTGGGAATCTGTCTTTGGCCAAGAAGCCGAGGTGCACACTAGGCTGTGGGCAGGTGCCCAGGCCCTACACCGGCAGGGCATGTGGGCCAGTTGGTGACAATCCTCTAGCGGTGCCATCTGCCAGAGCTGCCATGGATGGAAGCCAAGTGTTCCGAGACTGGGCGCCTGGGGCTCAAGGCCTGCCGTCCATCCATTCAGCGGTCACCGCGTCCCCAAGGCGAACAGCGTGTCCAGACGTATGTGGATACTGAGCACTTCTACTGCGTGGGTGACTAGGAGCTGTTCTCTCTGCAGCCCCAACTGGTGGGCGCCCGGAGACTCCTGGAGGCCATCTTCCCGGGTTCCTTACCAAGGCCCAGGGCTCTCCGTAGGACATGCAGTCTGTCCCCGGACCTGCTTGGGAACCACTCGCTGTGCCCTTAACATGCACTGCCCAGAACACATTGTCCACTGTGGGCAGCAGTCACTCAGGGAGGACTCCCCAAGGCTGGCGCTGAACCCCAGGAGGACGCGGGTTCCCAGCACAGCAGCCTCTGGAAAGCGGAGAGGTTCTTGAGGGTGTGTCTGCACCGCCTGATGCCTACCAGCTCCCAGGGCTCCAGGCACAATGAGTGCTGTGTCCTGAGCAACACAAAGTCCATGTCCCTGGGAAAGCACAGCAAGGTCTCGCTTTGGGAGCTGATCTGGAAGGTGAGCGTGCAGGACTTCTCCCAGCTGCACGAGACCCCAGAGCATGGCTGTGTCCTGGCCATGGAGCTCCTCCTGATGGAAGGCTTCCTGGCTGGGTTGCTATGCTGGCTGCTGGAAATGAGCACGTTCGAGCCTTCTTCTCCCTCACAGAAACCACCTTTCAGAAGAACAGGCTGTTCTACCGCAGGAGTGTCTGGAGCAAGTTTCAGGGCCTGGGCATCGGGCAACACTTGGAGAGCGTGCAGCTGTGAGAACTGCCAGGTGCAGAAGTCCAGCAGCAGGAGCCGGCCAGGCTGGCCCTGCCCACTTCCAAACTGCACTTCAGCCCCAAGCCCAGCCGCCTTGGGGCCATCGTAAACATAGACCGTGTGGTGGGCATCAGAACTTTCTGCAGAGAAAGCCAGCACCGACCTCGCGTGTCAAGATGCTGTCCAGCATCTTCAACTAAAAGCAGGCGCCGCAGCTCGGACTGCTGGGGGCCTCCTAGCTGGACCTGCACTACACTGGGCCTGGCAGGCCTTCGTGCAACACAGGTGGGCCCAGGACCCAGCACTCAAGCTGTACCTGGTCAAGGTGGATGTGATGGGGTGTACGAAGCCACCCCGCAGGACAAGCTGGTGGCAGTGGTCGCCAGCATCATCAGTCACCCAGGGAGGACCTACTGTGTCCGTGGGTTCGCCACGGTGTGCAGAGCTGCCTGGAGGCATGTCTGCAAGCCCATAAGACACATGTCTCCACCCTGGAGGGCCTCCATGCGACAGTTCGTGGTACGCCTGCAGCAGACATACACTCTTTGACGCTTTCCTGCACTTTGTACTCAATAATGTCATCCGGGGCCAGGACAAGGTACTCATGTTTGCTTGACTTTCTGCTCATTATGCTAACTAACCCAAGTGAATGGCTTCCTCAGGGCCTGGTCAGAGGCTTCCTTGCGTAGGCTGCAAGATAAGCTTGAAGAAGACGGTGGTGAACTTCCCTGTGGAGGAGGATGCCAAGGATGGTCCGGCCCCTCTCTAGCTGCCTGCCCACTGCCTGTGTCCCTGGTGCAGTTTGTTGCTGGACACACGGACCTTGGAGGCCTTCTGAGACTACTCTAGTTTCACTGGAACCTCCACTGCAGCCAGCCTCACCTTCAGTGATGGCTTCAAGGCTCGTTTACATCAGAACTCTTCCATAACCAGGTAGATTATCAATGAGCAGTACTATTTGGAAAGGATTTTTTTTCTGAGCAGAGATTCTCAATGATGAGCTTAAAATAGTCAGCAAACCATGTAGCAAACAGGTGGGCTGTCAGTCAGGCTTTGTTAGTATAATTCTTAGGGGTCCTAGGATTTAAAGAATGACAAATGAGCATTGGCTTCAAGTTCGTCATTAAAGTCACCAGGAGCATTAGCCACTAGCAAGAGACACAGCCTGCACTGAAGCTGTGAAATGAGGCATTGACTCCTCCTCTTCAAATGGCAACTTCTAATATAAGGCAGTTTCCCCTACATTGAAAATAGGCTGATCAGTGCGGCCGCCTTCATCAGTTATCTTCCCTAAATCTTCTGGGTAACTTGCTGCAGATTTTCCAGTCCTTGCTTGCTGCTTCACCTTGTACTTATATATTTTTTTTTTATTTTTTTATTTTTATTTTTTGACAGGCAGAGTGGACAGTGAGAGAGACAGAGAGAAAGGTCTTCCTTTGCCGTTGGTTCACCGCGCTGATCCAATGGTAGGAGCCAGGTGCCTCTCCTGGTCTCCCATGGGGTGCAGGGCCCAAGCACATGGGCCATCCTCCACTGCACTCCCTGGCCACAGCAGAGAGCTGGCCTGGAAGAGGGGCAACCGGGACAGAATCCGGCGCCCCGACCAGGACTAGAACCCGGTGTGCCGGCGCTGCATGGCGGAGGATTAGCCTTGTGAGCCGCAGTGCTGGCCTCACCTTGTACTTTTATGTTAAGGAGACGGTTTTCTTCCTTAAATCTCATGAATCAATCTGTGCTAGTTTCAAACTTTTCTTCTGGAGCTCCCACACTGCTCTCATCCTTCAGATAATTGAAGAGTGGCTTTGCTCTGGCTTAAGCTTTGGCATAAGGATATGTTGCAGCTGGTTTTAACTTCTATCCAGACCACTAAAATTCTCTCCATATCAGTAATAAGTATGTTTCACTTTTTGTTGCTCAGGTGCTATTGGAGTAGCAATTTTAATTTCCCTTAAGAACATTTCCTTTGCTTTCACAACTTGGCTAACTATATGGTACCAGAAGTCTACTTTTTAGTATATCTTGGCTTTGGGTATGCCTTCCTCCCTAAACTTAATCATTTCTAGATTTTGCGTTAAAATGAGAGAGCTGTAACCATTTCCCTTGCACACTGAGAGACCATTGTAGTGTTTTTCATTGGCTTAATTTCTTTCTTTCTTTCTTCCTTCCTTTCTTTCTTTTTTTTTTTTTTTTGGACAGGCAGAGTGAGAGAGAGAGAGAGAGAGAAAGGTCTTCCTTTTCCATTGGTTCACCCCCCAAATGGCTGCTACGGCCGGCGCACTGCGCTGATCCGAAGCCAGGAGCCAGGTGCTTCTCCTGGTCTCCTATGTGGGTGCAGGGCCCAAGGACTTGGGCCATCCTCCACTACCTTCCCGGGCCACAGCAGAGAGCTGGACTGGATTCACTGGCTTAATTTCAATAATGTTGTTTCTCTTGTTATAAGGAGGCCCAAGGAGAGAGAATGAGATGTGAGAAAGGCTGAATTTGGGGAACAATTAGAACATAAACAACATTTACAATGTACATGAGCATCGTTTGTGGTGCCCCAAGACAATTAAAATAGTGACATCAAAGATAACTAATCACAGAGCACCACAACAGATTTAATAATAACAAAAAAGTTTGAAATATTGTAAGAAGTGGTAAAATGTGACACAGAGATGTGAAGCAAGCACATGCCATTGGGAAAACAGCCCAGTAGACTGGATTGATGCAATTTGTACCACATCTTCTGTATGTAAAAAAAACACAATTTATCTGCAAAGCACAATAAAGTGAAAGGCAGTAATATGTGAGGTATTCCTATCATTTTTTGAGGGTAGGCCTTATTTAGTACAACACAATGGTCTGGCATGTTTCTAATTTTTACTTTTCCCCTTTCTCTGCCAATCTTAAGGGGATTTTCCTCTGATCTTTACTTTGAGAACATGGTAGGGCTCCAGGAGATAAAATTCAAAGAACCATAGAGCAACTAGTGCCCTTTCCCGAGGAAATTTTGTCTCTGACCACACTGAACCTCAGCAATTCATCAACTACAGTTCCTACCATGACACTGGTTCCATAGCAGTTTCCCCTAACGGGTTTCTGCATCAGTAATTTATGATTCTCTGTGTTTTCTGGTCTGTCTGTGTAGTTTTGGGGCCAATGATTTGATATGTGATCTAAGAAGAGATATTGATTTTTTTTGTTTGTTCAGCTTTTTTCTTGTTGTTAGAACAGAATGGTGGCTTATGAGCTCCATGCCTCACTTGAAACCAAAAATCCCTAATTTAGCTTCAAATATCTTAGACACATGGAAGAAACAATATATATTTCTAAAATATGCAGTTCAATTATATTTTCAAACACTCCACAATATCTTTAAACTCCCACCTGCACTTCTACCCTTCTTCCTCCTCCCTCTTCTATTCCCATTCTTATTTTTCACTCAGATCTATTTTCAATTAACTTTATATACATAAGGTTAACTCTATACTAAGTAAAGAGTTCAACAAATTGTATATAAAAAAACCTGTTCCTCAACAGTTGTTCAAAGTCATCACAACTTAAAGTGTCAATTTCACTACCATAGATTACCTTTTAGGTGCTCTATTAGTTACAGCAGATCAAGGAGAACATATGGTATTTGTCCCTCTGTGACTGGCTTATTTCATATGATGTCTTCCAGTTTCATCCATTTTGTTTCTTTTCATCCATTTTTTTTTTTACTGGTGTAGTATTCCATGGTGTATATATCCCATAATTTCTTTATCCAGTCTTCAGTTGACGGACATTTGGGTTGATTCCATATTTTAGTTATTGTGAATTGAGCTGCAATATATATACATATATATATATATATATATCCATCCATGGTGGCTGTGCCAGTTTGCATTCCCACCAACAGTGGATTTGGGTACCATTTTCCCCACATCCTCACCAGCAGTTGTGGTTTGTTGATTTCCTTATGAAAGCCATTCTAAGGAGGGTGAGGTGAAACTTCATTGTGGTTTTGATTTGCACTTCCCTGACGGCTGGCTAGTGATCCTGAGCATTTTTTCATGTGTCTATTGGCCATTTGGATTTCCTCTTTTGAAAAACGCCTGTTTAAGTCTTTTGCCCATTTTTTTACGATTTGTGCCCCATTTGGGGAAGGAAACAGCAGATGGAAGACATCTCTCTTTGTCTCTGCCTTTCCCTGTTACTCTGTCTTTCAAATAAATAAAATAAAGAATTCCCCCAGTCAGACTCAGGTGTCTCCTCTCAGCTGATTGCTGGGCATGCAGGCACAAGACACGTAGCTGTAACGTATGTCCAAAATGGCACTCTCCTTCTCTAAACTAGTTCCAGGACACTGGTGCTGGGTGGTCAGGGAGGGCGAAATGTGCCCCCTTTTTTCCCTCTAGGTTGGCAGGTACACGGTCCTCCACAAGGCTCCAGGCAGGACTCATGCTAGGATTTTTTCCACAGCTTTATCACCAGTGGCTTGAGCTGCTCCAAGTCTGGTCTCACCTCACTCTCCAAAGCTGGTGCTGAGACTCTTGGCTGCTGGGATCCTGAGTTGTTCACATCCACAGCCCCCACATGGGTCCACAGTCTCACTCTAATTTGCATGGAGTTTCCTCTGCAGTTTTCTCCCTAACTCTTCCCTGAGCTTGCACTCGCTCCACTTTTTTTAAACTATCTTCCCTTAGACTAGAGCAGTAAGTTCCCTACCTAATCCACCATCCTGAACAATCCTCCCAAATAGTCTTCTTTAAACCAGTTTGCTATGTCTATTTTGTTTCAGTTTAAGAAGCACTGATAATATTGTCAACTAATTTTAGACTATAATTGTATAATATTTGTACTACTAACTTTAAAAATTTGCTGATTGATGTGCTGATGATGTTTAAAAGATGATGACATCATAAACTTTATGTATGTGATTCTCATGCATCTTGAAACTTTTTTAAAAGATTTTTTATTTATTTATTTGAGAAGTAGAGTTACAGACATAGACAGTGAGAGACAGAAAGGTCTTCCATCCACTGGTTTACTCCCCAAGTGGCTGCAACAGTGGGCCGATCCAATGCCAGATGCCAGGAGCTTCTTTCGGGTCTGCCACCTGGGTACAGAGGCCCAAGGACTTGGGTCATCTTCCACTGCTTTACCAGGCCATAGCAGAGAACTGGATCAGAAGAGCAGTAGTGGGGACAGGAACCAGTGCCGATATGGGATGCCAGCACCACACCACAGCACTGGCCCTGAGACATTTTTTTTTGACAGGCAGAGTGGACAGTGAGAGAGAGAGACAGAGAGAAAGGTCTTCCTTTGCCGTTGGTTCACCCTCCAATGGCCGCCACGGCCATCATACCGCGCTGATTCGATGGCAGGAGCCAGGTACTTATCTTGGTCTCCCATGGGGTGCAGGGCCCAAGCACTTGGGCCATCCTCCACTGCACTCCCGGGCCACAGCAGAGAGCTGGCCTGGAAGAGGGGCAACCGGGACAGAATCTGGCACCCCGACCGGGACTAGAACCCTGTGTGCTAGGCGGAGGATTAGCCTATTGAGCCGCAGCGCTGGCCGACCTGAGACATTTTTAAAACTGAAATAAGATGGCAGAAATAGGATGTTAGTTTCATCCATGTTCTGCTCTATAGTCATTTAAACTCTTCTTTCTGCACCTCATGTGTTTTCCTCTCACATCTTGTCCCATAGGAATAGCCATGAGGAGTGGGCATGAACTAACATGACCAGGCATACCGGACCAGAATACTTTTGCAATGGGACCAACTGTGATCTACCATGAAATATTCTCATTTCTGTGTCTCAGTTTCTGGCCTCAGGTAGATTTCAACTCCTTTTATTCTAATATCAGGACTAGGACCAACTGTCTAGTGCCTTCATGGAACTGCTTCTGATTCATCTATGGTTGTTCCTTATCTGTCCTATAAAAATTGCATCATTTGCCTTGCAGGATGATTGGTAAGACTAAATAAGTTGATACATACAACAGTTACACTGTATACATGCTTCTGTAACTTTGGTGAATTTGTTCATTAGCTCTAATATTTTTGTGGAATATTTAAAGTTTTCTACATGTAATATCATGTCATATGTAAAGAGAAATAGTTTTACATCTTTGTTTCCAACCCATATGCTTTTTAAAAAAATGACATAATATTGTTTTCTTTTAAAGATTTATTTATTTTATTTGAAAATCATAGTTACACAGAGAGAGGAGAGGCAGAGAGAGAGGTCTTCCATCCGCTGGTTCACTCGCCAATTGACCGCCATGGATGGAGCTGTGCTGATCTGGAGCCAGGAGCCAGGAGTTTCTTCCAGGTCTCCCACGTGGGTGCAGGGGCCCAAGGACTTGGGCCATCTTCTACCGCTATCCCAGGCCATAGCAGAGAGCTGGATCAGAAGTTGAGCAGCCAGAACTCGAACTGGTGCCCATGTGGGATGCCAGCACTGCAGACAGTGGCTTAACCTGCTATGCCACAGTGCCGGCCCCCAACCCATATGCTTTTAAATTTAATTTTCATGCCTTATTCCTCTAGCTACAACTTCTGATTCTATGTAGAATATAAATGGTATTTGTCCTGTTTCGAGTATTAAGGGAGTTTTTTATGTCTTTCATTATTGATTATGTTAACTGTCAGATCTCATAAGGCCTTGAACATGTTGAGGAATTTTTTCTATCCTATGATGCTTTTCAAGATGCTAAAAGAAAAAAAGAGATAGAAGGAGAAAGAGAGAGAGAGAGAGAGAGAGCACGAGCCTCTATCCACTGGTTCACTCCCCAGATGGCCACAACAGCTGGAGCTGGGTTGATCTGAAATCAGGAGCCAGGAGCTTCCTCTGGGTCTCCCACAAGGGTGCAGGGGCCCAAGAACTTGGGCCATCTTCCCTTGCTTTCCCAGGTTTTACAGTTGATGTGCAATTCAAAAGGGATGACAGGGATTTTCTAGCCCAGAAGATGAAGTTGAGTAGTAGCTGGCATCATTTGCCAACATGTGTCAACTCGGTATTGTGCTTGCCAGGTGCATGGATTATGTGCTTAGCAGTGACTTGGCATCTGAGGAAGGGAAGGATTCAATGACAAAATATGGCTACCATGACCCTCTGCATTACATAAGTAGATGTGCTTCATACCTTGATTAAAAATTTGAGTCAAAGGCTGGTGCCACGGCTCACTAGGCTAATCCTCTGCCTGCAGTGCCGGCACCACGGGTTCTAGTCCCAGTTGGGGCGCCGGATTCTGTCCTGGTAGCTCCTCTTCCAGTCCAGCTTTCTGCTGTGGCCCGGGAAGGCAGTGGAGGATGGCCCAAGTCCTTGGGCCCTGCACCCACATGGGATACCAGGAAGAAGCACTTGGCTCCTGCCTTCAGATCAGCTCAGCACGCCGGCTGTAGCAGCCATTTTGGGGGGTGAACCAACGGAAGGAACACCTTTCTCTCTCTCTCTCTCTCTCTCTCTCACTAACTCTGCCTGTCAAAAAAAAATTTTAAAAAATTAGTCAATTATACAAGCATGATTCAAAATCTTTATGGAAATGTGTATTATGAAAAAATATGTGTAGGTTTGAAAAATTTGTACCAATATATGCTTATCATTTAATTCAATTTTCCATGAACTTTTTGAAGTATCCATGTATGTCATTAAACCCAGGTTCATGATTTGTAAACTAAGGAGATGTGTTCTTTCTATCATCAATAGGTGCTCAGTTTGCAAAGTTTCTTCAAAGATGAAGAAAGGATTTTCCAATGGCTCACTTTATGTTCTTTGAGATGACTTTTTTTTTTTTTTTTTTACTGTGGTACTTTTGTCAGATACTTAGAGCTGCCAAACACTTCTCTTTTCCTCAGAACATAGCTGGTCTTTTAAGTAGCCCATATTTTTTCAACCATAACGCAATCAAGTTGCTATTATTCTAGGTAGACACGTACAAAATACACAATACGGATAAAAGCTAATAGGCATGTGAAGGGTTTGAAACCTAAGGGAGATGGGGCCAGCGCTGTGGGATAGCAGGAAAAGCTACCACCTGCAGTGCTGGGATCCCATATGGGCACCAGTTCAAAACCCGGCTGCTCCACTTCTGACCCAGCTCTCTGCTATGGCCCGGGAAAGCAAAAGATGGCCCAAGTCCTTGGACCCCTGCACCCACATGGGAGACCCGGAGGAAGCTCCTGGCTCCTGAAAGAAACCTAAGGGAGAAATCACATATCTTGGAGTCAGTCTGTACTTTGTGCTATCTAATCTTGACAAATTCTTCAGTTTTGGTGCATTTTAGCATCTCTTTTCTAATATGCCAGTTTTCAGATGAACCACAGAGAATTGCTTTTCATTTTTATTTTTGGAAATATACAAAAAGCATATAATGTGGACTCCAAATTATGCATTTAATATTCATGCAGAGCATTTTTAATGGCTATTCCTTGTTTCCATACCAGAAGAGCTAGCTGGGGCATGGTTCATTGATTTGCAAGCTTCCTGTGCAGCTCTAGTCCTAAAACATAAGACACATCACTAAACTGAGATAGAAATGAGCAACAAAAATAGCTAAGTAAAGAAAATAATAAGTAAAATAAAATAAGCAAATAAAATATAACCAGGTTTCATTTCAATTTTTTGGAAAAGTTAATCTAAGAAAAATCACATGGTTGTAAATGAGTGTAAATGCCACTGAACTTGCACATCTGTTTTCTTTACAATCAGCAAAGAAAAAAGAAAAGCACACAAACTATGCTTTTTCTGAAAATAGACCCTGTCTTGAGATTCTCAGAGCATCCAAAGAATTTAGGGTGCATCATATACAATCACCCATACTTAAATGATTTTGACTGGCAAAAATCTTCCTTTCTTATGGTCTGATATAATTACCATTTAATCTGGTTTCAATAGTGTCCCACCATGATGAAAACTCATTAAGAAATGAAGAGATACTGATATTAAAATTGAACCAGTCTAATAAAAATTCACACACGGAGAATTTAAGTTGTTCAAGCTCTACTGCCTCCAATGTTCCTTATTTTACTGACTGTTTTAAAAGCATAATGAAATGGGAAATGGTAGAGCTGAGAGATCCACAGCTGAAAAAAATAGAGTATTTTATATGTCTGCAAGTGTGTATCATTAAATAATGTAATGTGCTTTTAAAATAAATTTCCAAAATTCCATTCAGGCAATCTTCTATTGCTTTGAATCATCTGGTCTTCAAACATTATTTAAACATATAAATTTTAACATTCAGAAAGCCAGAAAAAAAATTGAATTAAAAACAACCAACCAAATGGCAATTTTTAAGTTAGAAAAATTGTTAAATTTAGACATGCATTTCATTCTAACTCTGTAAAAAAAATCATATACTTTTCCATATCTTTTTCTCTTTTTTGTACACAAATGTATTCCTTAAGATAGTTTCTTCCATTTTTTCCCTACACACAATCAATTGTGTATAGACAATCAATTCTTCTATGAGTGATGAATCTCAGGCATCTCATTTTGAATGTATATTGAACTACTGACTTATTCCATGTAGACTCAGGTAAACACAGCTTCTTTTTGGGAGCTAACAGCCTCTCTACATCATGTCAAGGTAGTGGCTTTGTAGCTGACAGATTTTGGGAATTCCCATTCCCTGGTATCAGCTATTGAGGAAATTAATGCCCATTTCTGGTAGTGATATTGATGCCTTTGATGTAGCTTTTCCCCTCATTCATATAGATATTTGCTTGGCTGTCAGCTAACACTGGATTTTGTGTTGGTATCATCCATCTTGGATAGTTCAAAATGTGTACCTCTCTCTGCAAGTAACTTAGCCAATTTCTGTACAGCTTATTTGGGGGAATTTTAGATTTATAATCATGATAAAAGGTTTGAATTATTGAGGGAAAGATAAGAAACATAAAATGGCAAATTCAGTAAAAATTTTCATTACCATTAATATTCAGTAAGTACAAAGTGGGGTAATGATCTAACATGGATCTATCTATTGCTACATACTCTGCCCTTTACTACAATGTTATGAAGTTGCTGTGATTACACTGGTTTTTCTCAATGAGAATTCCAAGGCTTAGAAATACTCTAACAAGGCCGGCGCCATGGCTTACTTGGCTAATCCTCTGCCTGCAGCACTGGCACCCCAGGTTCTAGTCCCGGTTGGGGCGCCAGATTCTGTCCCAGTTGCCCCTCTTCCAGTCCAGCTCTTTGCTGTGGCCCAGGAGTGCAGTGGAGGATGGCCCAAATGCTTGGGCCCTGCATCCACATGGGAGACCAGGAGGAAGCACCTGGTTCCTGACTTGAGATCTGCACAGTGTGCCAGCTGTAACGGTCATTTGGGGGGTGAACCAACGGAAGGAAGAGCTTTCTTTCTGTCTCTCTCTCACTGTCTAACTCTGCATGTCAAAAAAAAATACTATAACAAAAGGACAAGTGGAAACATTTTTTGATGTTATTGATATGTTCATTACCTGAACTGTGATAGTGGCTTTAGAGATATTCCATTTGTCAAAATCTATCAAACAATTTTTTTAAA
The DNA here is from genome assembly GCF_964237555.1 of Oryctolagus cuniculus. Lineage (NCBI taxonomy): Eukaryota > Metazoa > Chordata > Mammalia > Lagomorpha > Leporidae > Oryctolagus > Oryctolagus cuniculus. The sequence continues at coordinate 23,026,462 of NC_091453.1, forward strand.
TGTAGCTTATTTTATATCAATTACACATCATTAAAACTATTTTTTAAAGGAATGGTCCTTAAGTTGTGAAAGATAGCATAGACAGAAAAGAGCACTTCTGTTTTCTCACTTCTGAAAGGTATGCTCTTCCCCCACCAAGCCATGCAGCAGAATTCTGGGGAAAGAATGAAAGGAAATGGAGTGAAAAGGAGGATACACAAGCGAGTTTGTTTTCCTTAGGCTGTTAAAACTGCTTGCTGAGGTGCAAATAAACTCAAGGAAAAATAAAATTCAAACTGAGTTAATCGATTCAAGTAACCCAGGTTGATTTGTTCTGTGGGGCATTCTTGAGAATGGAGATTTAAGAGGTCTTCAAAAAGTTCATAGAAGACACATGTTATATTTTAATTCCATTTTCCATGAAGTTTTTTCAAAGTAACCTCTTATAGGCAACATTGGCAGTTCACCTCTGATGAATTCTCTTCCAAAGAGAAAATTTTGTGCCAACAAAATTTGCAAATTCTTGGTCAATAAAGATTGGTAGGACTACTGACCTCTGAAGAACAGAAAATGCAAACTCAAAACTGCTAAGCTGTAACCTCTGTTAAGGCTCAGATTGTGACTGTCTTATTTACAATTCTACTTCTACAGCATATATGGCATGTAGTAGATGCTCAATAAATGTTTCTTACAATAAATTATTTAATCACTCAATAATTCTAAAAAAATAAATGCAAGTGGCTTTTCCACAAATATATTTTTGTCAAAAAGCTAGACCACTATAAATATGACATAATATTTATACCAAACAGATTAATAAATGAAATAATTTGTGGTGATAACCTAAATATTTCAGTTACCTCTACTTCTCCTGTGAACTAATGTAATGTCAATTTTATTATAAATAACTCTTATTTGCAACTTCAGTTTTCTGTAATCCCTGGCTTTTATCAAGGATAGACATATCTGCATTAACAAATAAAATAACATTACATAAACTTTATTGTTTATTTTCCCACAAAACTCAGTTCATCATAGTTTGTCAAAGGAAATATTGACTTCCATTTTTGTACAGTTATTTTATAGTTATGTTTCCATATTTATTGAGGGTATACTAAAATTTTAGACAATATGACTACATTATACATTAGAGGATATTAGGTAAATTGTGAGATATGCTAAATCATTTCAAAACACTTAAGAAAATGTTATTTCCTGCTATCCCACTAAAAACTGCTGTCTTTGATAAAAAGAAGAAGAATCTTATTCCTTAATAATGAAAAATATTTCATTTACTTTCAACCATTGGCCCAAGTTTTTTTCTTGTCAGTTCTGCAGGCCACATCATGTTTGTTTAACAAATAATAGGAATTCAGGAACTGAAATTCTGAGGCTGTTAACTTTCAAAACCCCTCTGCTAACAGACATGTTCAATCACTATGAAAAGCACAATGAAGCATGAAATTGTTATGCCGCATTACATAGCAATATAATTTATTCCTTGAAACACCTAAAAATGAACAAATATATTTCAGAGTCACAAGGGCATGTATTCTACATGTCTAAGGCTAAGATTAATTCACCATGAATAATAAAGTTTCAAACTCATACTGGGTGTGTATAAATGTTTAGATCATTTGGGTGTTCAATTTAAGATGTTATGTGGGAGTAAGGGTATTGTGTAAAGGTAGTGAAAAGAGAGCAAAGAGATGAGATTAAAATATCACTATGTACACTATAAAAATGAGGAAGAAGGTGTTATATTGGGGGTAAAAATTGCCATCACTTCTTGCTGGGAAAGCAATAACAACATCCTTCATATTTTCAGTGTGAAAAACCATTTGCAATTGATTGATATCATTTCAATTGTTTTTTTCCTGTATGTACCAGAAAGATTTTGCCCTTCTGTGAGTCTTTTTGTCCTAAAGATATTCTTAATGATACAATCTTAATTTTTAATGATTAAAAAAGCTAATTAGATTTAAAATCCATCAAGTTACCTCTATGTATCTATGTGTCTGTTTTCTTTATTGGTGAATGTGTCAAATAACAATATTTGGCTACTTTATTTTTATTTCCTTTGCCATTCTCTCTCTTTCTCTCTCTCTCTCTCTCTCTCTCTCTCCCTCTCTCTTTAAAAAACTTAGTATTTTATGTTTAATAATTCATGGTTTTACAATGTGGAGTGTAGAATTTTGTTCATTATTCTTCTGCCTAGCTTTCCTATGCTATTCCCATGACTTCTTACCAAAAGAAAAAAAATAAAGATAACTCACTTTTGGTCTGGAAGGGGCCAGAGTGTGTACTGTGGAATGCGGTTTTAGATCTTAAGTAGACCGCATTGGTATAGACGAAGAGCAGGAGGGAAGGAGGGAAGGAGGGAAACGTTGACGAGGAATGCCCATTTCAGAATGCCTTGAACATGATCTCTGTTTCTCTGAGTGTGTTTATTGCGGCATCCGGAGTGTGAGAGTCATCACGAGGCTGATGTGCAGTAGGGTGTGCAATAGGAAGTAGGCGTCTTACACTGAATGTGATACCAAGTTGAGAATAAGCTCGAAAAGAGGTAGTTGCAGCTGAGGATGACAGGTTGACAGCCACAATGGAGAGTGTGCAAACGCCAAGACAGCATGCCGAGACAGCTCTACAGGACACGGCACAGAGACGCAGGGGACTTGTCCCGACTCAAGCCTTTGGAGGCATGTGTTAATGCCTAATCTTAGATCCAAACAAGTTGCTACTGTTCCGACTTTCCCTCTGGAATTACTTCCACTGCACTGAAACACAATCACCGTTGATAGTGGGCTGAGATTAAGCCAGCATTCTAGCCTCTTGCTGCACAGTTGATTTTACTTCTCACACACTTCCTGGAGTTGGCAGGTCCAACAAGCAACTGAGTTAAAGAGGCCTGCCTGCGAAATCCACGAGGGAGCCTTCTGGGGTTTGCCCCTTCACCTTTCAATATCAAAATAATCATGCCTGTCTAGACTGAGGAACGCCGCATAAAACTGCTTACGAGATACAGTCTGCCACAATGAGAAAGAATTATGGGGAATTCTCACATTATTGGGAAGATAGCTCTATTTAGGACATCAAAATACATAAAGGGAAGGATTTGAGTCTTGCCATAAGAAGAATTGTCGCAGTTATATCAGATCACTTTATCTTCTGTCCGTCATATTCCATACTGCTGTCATGAGGAAGAGGGCTCTTTTGCAAACAAGAGTTCTCTCTTTTGCTCTCATCCAGCCTTTCCACATTTTAATAGAGGCATTTTAAATTATGTTTATAATTGGCATATGCCTTAGGAATCTGCAATATCATTAATGTTTAAAATTTTAACATGGGTCTCTCTAGAATTCTAAATAATTTTGTTGGGCTTTACTTTCTAACAAAAATAATGAAATTTATTCAAAATGACAGTGACAACTATGAAAATATTAAAGATATATGTGAGTTATTTTATTATTTATTTACATATACATTGATAGATTGGTATATAAACTTGTTTGTACATATAATACATGCATGTGAAAAATCTGTTTTAAATGTTAAATCCTTGTCGTGCCTCATCTGCACTATTGTAGTTGTTTACTGATTAGCCTTCCTATGTGTGACTGTGTTATTATTTAATCTATCCCCTGTATTTCTATTGAATTAGATTTTCAAAAATGCAAATGTTACTATTGATGCTTTTCTGCTTAAAACTGTTCACTTCTACCAACCATTTATAGATCCAGTGTCAAAAGCATAAAGATCATTCCTAGAGCATGACTTTAATTCTCACTGTCAGGTTTCAATCAGAGTCTCCTTTCCTGACATCATTCCTCACGCCATAAATGAACTAGCTCCTTTCACATCTCTCTGTGTTTTTTTGTGCAGTCACTCTGCCTTTGCCATTTCTTTAATGGTTAAAATTCTATTCAAGGTCAGCTTTGTAAAACCATTCTTACTCATTCTAGACCATTACTCCTTCTGATACATTTCCAGGTCTTTTGTTCATATCACTGATCACATTGTAATGTATCTAGACGGAAAAACTTTTACTTTCTCATAAGATGTGAGCTCCTTTAAGAGAAGCTTGTAGGCCGGCGCCATGGCTCACTTGGCTAATCCTCCACCTGCAGCGCCGGCACACCGGGGTTCTAGTCCCGGTCGGGGCGCTGGTTCTGTCCCGGTTGCCCCTTTTCCAGGCCAGCTCTCTGCTGTGGCCCGAGAGCGCAGCGGAGGATGGCCCAAGTGCTTGGGTCTCTGCACCCGCATGGGAGACCAGGAGGAAATACCCGGCTCCTGGCTTCAGATCGGTGCACTTCCGGCTATAGCGGACATTAGGGGAGTGAACCAACGGAAGGAAGACTTTCTCTCTCTCTCTCTCTCTCTCTCACTGTCTATAACTCTCTCTCTGTCTCTCTCTCTCTCACTGTCTAACTCTATCAATCAATAAATCCAGGGAATTAACTTCGACATAAGGCTGTCACCTATAATTTAATATGGCACATATATGCCAGTTTCTAGTTACTCTTGCTAAGATACAGGAGAAGGCTTTTTAAGAACTTTGTATTTCTGATAACTAGGACACTGCATGGCATGTCTTGGGTGAGTAGTGAATGCTGCATCAAAAATAAGTAAATTATTGTGAGCCTCTCACTTTGTAGCCTCCATTGCACTGAAGGGCTTTTTGGATGATGTGTATGTCAATAATCCATGAATTCATTAGTTTATTCTCATAGGAAAATATTAGAACAACTCCATGAATATTTGGTATATTCAAGTTATTTTTGTTTCATGTGCTCTGTCTTCCAAAAATTTTTAATAACATAAAATCACTCTGGTGGAATGAGCATACTCTAAGGCTTTAGGCTAATATTGGTTCCTAGGCATCCTTCAAATCTCCTTCAGATATGTCCTGGTACTTCTGAGAAAAGATATGCTAATGAAAATATTGTCCCCTCTGATCTTCGTTAAGCAGGAATTAGTCCACTGCAGCACTCCCAGGTCATTCCCCATTCCACCTGGGGCAGCCACGGAAGGCTTCTATCAAGCTGCTCTGACTCTGTCTGGGAGACCTGGACTCACTTCTCAAAGGAAAAGCATACCCTATGGTCATCTCATCTTAGGCATGGGATGTGGAGCACGGCATAACTAAGTCCGCAGGGCTGTGTCATTTCCATGATTACTAAACAAATCCCCTTAATAGAGGAAGGAAAAATATGTCTCTCTGCAACCTGACAACTGAATGTTTTTAAGGCAATATTGTGACAATGATCAAAATTTTTTTCCTATAATATTTGACAATATTTAAGACTGCATCCATTGAGACAGTTGTGTTATTTGAGTCAGGGAAAGGCTAATTCAACTGAGAATAAAGAAATCAATAGAGTTTTTGAGTAGATATATTTAAAATTTATTTACTTGAAGAGCAGAGTGATAGAGAAAGAGGGAGAGACAGAGAAAGTGAGAGAGAGAGACAAAGAAAGAGAGAGAGAGAGATCTTCCATCCATCCACTGGTCCACTCCCCAAATGGCCACAACAGCCAGGAGCCAGGAATCTCATCTGGGTCTCGTATGTGACTGGCAGTGGCCAAAGTGCACGAGCCATCCTCTGCTGCTTTCCCAAGTTCATTAAACTGAGCTGGATCAGAAGCAGAGCAACTGGGACTTAAACTGGCACTCTAACATAGGTTGTAGGCATCACAAGCAATGACTTAATCCACTGCCACAACTCCCACCACCAATAGATTTTTTTAAGCTCATAGAACACACCAAAGTTGTGAAATCCCGGCATTCCAACAGTAAACCCAGCCTTGAAGAAAGAAGACACAGTGTTTATGGCATACATTTAATTCAAAAGATTGTATGAAGTTATGAGAAAAAGCTATTGCATTGATTTGTTTTTCTGCTTTTGTTTTTGTTTTATGGTCCCTGGCCAAATTTAAAAAAATGCATTAGGGAAAGTAATTAGCAGAAGTGATCCAAAGAGGTAAATTATGAATGAAATTTCCATGGGATATGTCCTATGGTTTTGTGTGTTAGGGAATCTAGGCAGGTTTAGTGAGGTCAGTAAAAGTCTCCTGGAGAAGTAACAAAGTGACTTTGTGAATTTTAGAGTAGCACGTTTGAATGTACATTCCTCAATGTGATGGGTAGGAGACCTTCCAAAAATGATTTACATCCTTCAGAGGAACAAAAAAAATCTATCTCAGAGTGAGTTGAAGACTCAGAGGGTCCTCAAAATTATAATAAAAACACATGATGATCAGCAATAAACTGTGTGAAACTGAGCACAGAGGGTATGGGCATCTGGATCACGGAGGCAGTGAATAGATGCCAACCAACAAGATCAATTAAAATTACACATCCTAAGGGTAAGCATTTGACACAGCCATTGTCACTGCTTGGGAAGCCTGCATCTCAAATTGGAGTGCGTGGTTCAAGTCCTGGGTCCTCCACTTCTTTTTTTTTCTTTTTCTTCTTTTTTAAGATTTATTTATTTGAAAATCAGTTACAGAGAAAGAAGGAGAGAATCAGAGAATCAGAGAGAGAGAGAGAGAACGAGAATCTTCCCTTGCCGGTTCACTCCACAACAGGACGGGCTATGCCAAGACAAAGCCAGAAACTCCATCCGGGTCTCCCACATGAATGGCAGGGACCCACGCACTTGGACCATCTTCTGCTGCCTACCCAGGTACATTAGCAGGGAGCTGGATCAGAAGCAGAGCAGCCAGGACTCGAATGGGTGCTGGATATGGGATGCCAGCTTCATAAGAGGCAGCTTAACCATCCTACATTCAGTCTGAACACTGCTTGAAAATCAGCAATGATTTCTTATATGAGTGAGCAAGATTTTTAAATTTTTTTTTGCATCAAAATAAATATTTTTATTCTACTTTCCACAATGTGAAGTATCCTCATACTTCTGTGCTTGGCCTCATGGTGACTCATTCCCCTCCCTCATCCATGTTTAATATTAGTCCTTGAGACAGGCAGTGACTAAAAACTCTTTGTAACCTCATAAAAGTACCCCTGAGCATACAAAAATCATCATTATAAAATCTAGTGTTAACAGATGTAGCATGTTCCTTTTTATCAAAATGTACTCTTGGCCTGTGCCGCAGCTCACTAGGCTAATCCTCCACCTAGCAGCGCCGGCACACCGGGTTCTAGTCCCGGTCGGGCGCCGGATGCTTTCCCGGTTGCCCCTCTTCCAGGCCAGCTCTCTGCTGTGGCCAGGGAGTGCAGTAGAGGATGGCCCAAGTACTTGGGCCCTACACCCCATGGGAGACCAGGAGAAGCACCTGGCTCCTGGCTCCTGCCTTCGGATCAGCGCGGTGCGCCGGCCGCAGCGCGCCAGCCGTGGCGGCCATTGGAGGGTGAACCAATGGCAAAGGAAGACCTTTCTCTCTGTCTCTCTCTCTCACTATCCACTCCGCCTGTCAAAAAAAAAAAAAAAGAAAAGTACTCTTTATCTTTCCACTTTGTGAAAGAATGGAAATAAACTTGAATTTCATGATGAACTCAACTACTTCTTGATTCTTCGCAGTACTGTTTAGGGAGAAAATTCATGAATTTTCATTTACATTCTCTTTTCATATGGACTATCTATACTTTGATGGTTGCAATGGAGCTCCACTGTTTATCTGTTCTTTCAACACATTTTCTCTATCAACGTCAATTTCCTGATTTGTAAAACAAGGCCATAGATTCGTTTATTGCAGTGCCTATTAACTGGATTAACTTATTTGATGCAGAAAGCAGTTAACAATGTAAATAACATTGAAAATGTTCAGTAGAATTCAGCCTTGCCCATATTCATTTAATCACCCCATTTTGTTATTCCACATTTCTTGTTCCTGATAGGCTGTGAAGTCTTGGGAATGATGGATGGAATTCTGTATATCCTTGATCATTATATCCCCATTCCTTAGTGTGATGCCTGGGCCTAGTAGGTAATACCCATGGAACAAATGACTGTCGAGATGTGAGCATGATTGAAAAATGAACATCATGAAAGATTTGATAGTAACAGATGAAAACAGGACAAGGAATGTATGCCACTAAGAGACAATCAGAGGAAAGCAACTCTCCACAATCAATTCTGAGATGATGTTTGGTTCCTTGAAGGGTTCATTTGCACAACATGGCGTCTTGTAGTCAATGGAATGGGGCCAACTCCAAATTTGGTGTCTTAATGTTGTTCTTTTTTTTTCTCCTGAGTTAGTTACCCTTTAACCTTTTTCATACTGATATGTTGCTTTTTGTTTATTGAATTCAGAGTGACTCACTGTTTATAACAGAAATATATAAAAGAGAACTAAGATATATATAAAATATAATATTATTTATGCCACAGAGAAAATGGAGTTTGTGATATACAAAATATGTCTTTTTATAACCATATATAGAGGATTCTTTTATTTTAGTAAGACAAATATTGGTGTGAACAGTTGCTCAGAGCCCTCCCTGAGCCTCAAATGTCTGCCATTTTCTGCTCCTCCTGTGCTTTGTCAGTATTTCTTTCCATTTTCTGTTAGTTTTCCTAAGCAATGTTTTTATGGAAGTGTAACAGATTCAGTTGAGTGACAGATCATAGATGCACAACTTTATGAATTTCCATGAGGTGGGCATACCTGTGTGACAAGTTCCCATATCAAGAAATAGAACATGATCACTCATTCTAAAGCTCACTTCTCACATGTCCTTCCAGTCACTTCCCAGCAGGCTTGTTACATTTTATTTTTCATTAGGAAATATTTCAAGCAGAGATAAGAATAAAGAATATTCTCATGAACCTCTATGTACACACAAACAAACCAGTATTGTCAAAATTTAATATGATACCATCTACCACTTTTGCTATGTCTCATTTTGTTGCATTTGAAAGGCAGAGAGACACAGAAAGTTTTATATAGACAGAGAAAGAGAGAGAGAGAAATCTTCCACCCACTGGTTCACTCCCCATATGTCCACCATGGCCTGGGTGGGCCCAAGATGAAGCCAGAAGCCAAGAACTCCATCCTGGTCTCCCAAGTGTGTGACAAGGGTCCAAGTACTTGAGCCTTCTCCTGCTGCTTGCCTAGGTGCATTAATAGGACGCTGGATCAGAAATGGAGCAGCTGAACTGGGACGGGCTCTCCAATGTGGGATGCCAGTGCCACAAGCAGTGGCTTAATCTGCTGAGCCACAATGCCAGCCTGGAAAATGAAAGTTAGAGTGAACAAGATGCACTGTATATGCATTAAAATCTTAAAGCATCCTGTGCGTGCCAGTTTTTTTCATATGGATGGCCTCTCTTTTAAAATAACACATGGATATGATTATGACGTAATGAGCAATTAGTCCAAAAGAATAAACAGGTAGAAATTTATCCCCTTCCCATTTCTGTCTTCAGTTCTTTGGCTTTTCTCTCCAGAGGTAAACACATTTATCAGTTTGTAGTGCAATATACCAGTTTCTCTAGATGTATATAGACACACAAATATATGCATATATATCTATATAAAGATTCAGACATAGATAAATAAAAGTATATGGATATATGTGTAAATGTATACATATAGTACACATAGATTAAGATAGATACATAGATAACATCTCTAACAGCCTTCCAATTGACATAATTTGATTTTGTCAATATGATGGATGCAAATGAAGGCAGTCAATGAAAATATGCTTGAGTAATCCATCTTTTATGAACATAACTAGATCTTAAACCTGCAGGCAAGCACAATGTGTGTGTTCCTAATGGGTGAAGCTTGTTAATACCTAGACTTTAATAAGTTCCTTGATGGTCCTGGAGGGAGAAGCACACCCTGGAGGGTCTTGATCAGTCTAGTTTCTCTGGTTCATATGAGATGTGTAGAATGCACTTATACATATTCAATGTTTTTGGAAAGAAAATATGACATTTTCATTGATTTATATATCTTAATTCTCTTTGTAAAATAGGCACTATCTTATATACTAATTAAAACGTTGAAAACAGATTTATAGTCAATGTTTTTATCCTATCCTATCCCCGGCCATATTACCTTCAAGCACCAGAAACAGCAAATGTCATCAGTTTACTCCAGAGTTATACTCTTTCTATTTATATATACACACCTATGTAAAGCAAATTCATCAACAACTCCCTATATTTTCCTGCATACTTCCTATTTTACTTAAGACAACTTGGAAATTGCTTCTTATCAACACATGATTATTTTGTTCATTTTTTCAGTTGTGTTTTCTTCTACGGGTACACAATAATTTACAGAGCTAGTTCCCTATTCACGAACATTTGTTTAAAGATTGCTAATGCAAACTATGCTATAAGAACAATCTTGCGCATGTGTCATTATACAGAATGCATGCAAGTATATCTTCAAAATAAAGTCCTGAATGTGGAGCTACTAATAACAAGGATATATGCATTTGGAACTTTGATGATTTTGTCGAATTTACAGGTAGTCATTCCAGTCATAATGAAAGTGCAAAAGTTCTGTTACACACTCACCAAAACACTGATTTGTTCGTAACCAATGTTTCATTTAAATTTACTTCCATCCCAAAATTATGCATTTCCAGTTGACACAGATGTAAAATCTTCATTTTTGACATATCACATTGTGTAATATATAAGAGGGCTTTTATTTATGGTTTATTATACTATCAACACAGCTAGTTGGACAATGAAAACAAAATTCAGTAGAACAATCTTTAAACAAAGAAGGAAGCCATCTATAAATCTCTTCTGATAGATATTGTTTGTCACCAAATTAATTGAGTGAATCAAATATGATTTTATTTTCCCTATTGAAGTAACTCAAGGGGCTGGCACTGTGGTGTAGCAAGTTAAGATGCTGTTTGCCTGGGCCAGCGCTGTGGCGCAGCGTGTTAACGCCCTGGCCTGAAGCACTGGCATCCCATGTGGGTGCCGGTTCTAGTCCCAGCTGCTCCTCTTCCGATCCAGCTCTCTGCTATGGCCTGGGATAGCAGTAGAAGTTGGCCAAAATCCTTGGGCCCCTGCACCCACGTGGGAGATCAGGAAGAAGCTCCTGGCTCCTGGCTTCGGATCAGCGCAGCTCCAGCCGTTGCGGCCATCTGGGGAGTGAACTAGCGGATGGAAGACTTCTCTCTGTCTCTACCCCTCTCTCTGTAACTCTGCCTTTCAAATAAATAAAATGAATCTAAAAAAAAATGCTGTCTGCAGCGCCAGCATCCCAAATGGGCACCCATTCAAGTCCCAGCTGCTCCACTTCTGATGCAGCTCCCTGTTAAGGCACCTGCGAAAGCAATGGAGGATGGTCAAAATGCTTGGGCCCCCTCACATATGTAGGAAACTCAGAGGGGCCTCCTGGCTCCTGGCTCCTGATTTCATCCTGGCCAAGCCCTGGCCATTTGTGGCCATTTGGGAAATGAACCAGCAGATGGAAGATCTCTCTCTCTCTTTCTCTTCCTCTCTGTCTCACAGTAGTTCTTTCAAAAATAATAAATAAATCTTTTAAAAAAGTAATTCAAATGATTTCATAGAATCCAAAACATTTATTTAATGAAAATAAATGGTGCTCTCTCTTGCTTTTATTAATCAACCCTTTATTTCATGAGTTTTCTTTTATTCCTAAAAATATATACAATATTTGTTTTCATACATAATAAATATGTACAAAAACATTTGCAATATGTGATATACTGTACCATAAAGCAATCTGAATTTCAGTTCTGTGTATTGGCAAACTTTAAAATTAAGTCACATTGGCCAGCGCCGTGGCTCACTTGGTTAATTCTCCACCTGTGGCGCTGGCATCCCATATGGGCGCCAGGTTCTAGTCCTGGTTGCTCCTCTTCCAGGCCAGCTCTCTGCTGTGGCCAGGGAGTGCAGTGGAGGATGGCCCAAGTCCTTGGGCCCTGCACCCCATGGGAGACCAGGAGAAGCACCTGGCTCCTGCCATCGGATCAGTGCGGTGCGCCAGCCACAGCGCACCGGCCGCGGCGGCCATTGGAGGGTGAACCAACGGCAAAGGAAGACCTTTCTCTCTGTCTCTCTCTCTCACCATCCACTTTGCCTGTCAAAAAATAAAAATAAAAAAAAATGCAACCTCTAAACAGCTTTTTTTAAGGAGTGCAGGGAGGCAAGAGAGATGAGTATACTCAGGACTGCTGGAACCCAGGTATGAGACTCTGGTGACTCCAGAGGTGATGATAACGGTTATCCAGTTTCAGCATTGTCATCGCCAGGATCAATACTTTAAGATTACCATTCCTGTAATGTCATCCTGGCTGATCCCAATGAGTTCCTGTCCAATTTTTGAGCACAGTGCTTTACACTTCCAGCTGATTCTGTGCTATTTTTCTAAAAACTTCTCTCCAAGCCTAATTAACCCAAAGCTGTCTCTTGTTTTCTTTTTTTTTCAGCTAAAAATCTTGACTAAAATCAATGATAAACAGACATGCATCTAATTACTGATTTATAATTATTTGAACTGGTTAAGTGACAAAGAGCTTACAAGCAGACATTGACTAACAAAATGTTATAGGCAAAGTTAATAAAATACAGATTAAGTCCAGTGCCACGGCTCAATAGACTAATCCTCCACCTGCGGCGCCGGCACCCCAGGTTCTAGTCCCAGTCGGGGTGCTGGATCCTGTCCTGGTTGCTCCTCTTCCAGGCCAGCTTTCTGCTGTGGCTCGGGAGTGCAGTGGAGGATGGCCCAAGTGCTTGGGCCCTGCACCCGCATGGGAGCCCAGGAGAGGCACCTGGCTCCTGGCTTCGGATCAGCCCAGTTGCGCCGGCTGCAGCACACCTGCCGCAGAGGCCATTGGGGGGTGAACCAACGGAAAGGGAAGACCTTTCTCTCTTTCTCTCTCTCTCACTGTCCACTCTGCCTGTCAATAAAAATAAAATAAAATAAAATACAGATTAAGACTTGAGCCATCCTCTGCTGCCTTCCCAGGCACACCAGCAGGGAGCTGGGTCAAAAGTGGAGCAGCCTGGTCTTGAACCATAGCTCATATGGGATGCCGGCTTTGCAGGTAGCTGCTTCACCCACTACACCACAACACCAGCCCCAGGACACTTAAAACTTCTAAACCACACTCTTTAAGTGTGAAATGAAAAAAATATGACATTTGTGAAATTCAGGAAATATTTGAAGTCTAATTTCTGTAGTTTTCATATCTTTGAATGACTTTAGATTATGGTGGTGCCTACTTCCATGTATCTTTATTTCCCTCTATCCATTTAAGTATTCTGAAGAGGAAAGAACTTAAGGGGAAAAGAAAAAAAGTTTTACTGGTCATTTGAGTACGTAATAGTGGGTACTATTTCCTATGGGATAGCCCCAGTATCATCCTTCCTAAAAAAGGAAACTTTGGCTTTGATTTTTAATTGTATGCTTATTTTCTATTGAATCAGATTCTACTTATTTCATAATTCTGAAATAACATATTTAACTTATTTTTAATATCTATTAAATAATACAATCATTGAGATAGTCCTACTTATTTGTGACATATTTAAAGTAATGATAATAATATATGCTTTAATCCAGAATTCATGTGTCTTTTAAGTTTTCTAAGTAGATATATGTATACATAGTCAATGGCAGAATAATAAATGACTGTCACAAAGTCATAAAAATCCTCAGTTTGGGTTTCATCTGAATTTCTTAGTGGCTGTATTAATATGGACAAATTAAAATACTTCAACCTCAGTTTTCATGTCTGTGAAATGCAAATACAAAATACTTTTAGGATCATTGAGAGAATTCAAATGAGAGAACGTATCTAAAATCCAGCCCTTTCTTGTCTCCTTCTTTTTTTTTTTTTTTTTTTTTTTTTTTTTTTTTTTTTTTTTTGACAGGCAGAGTGGACAGTGAGAGAGAGAGAGAGAGAAAGGTCTTCCTTTGCTGTTGGTTCACCCTCCAATGGCCGCCGCGGCCGGCGCGCTGTGGCCGGCGCACCGTGCTGATCCGATGGCAGGAGCCAGGAGCCAGGTGCTTTTCCTGGTCTCCCATGGGGTGCAGGGCCCAAGCACCTGGGCCATCCTCCACTGCACTCCCTGGCCACAGCAGAGGGCTGGCCTGGAAGAGGGGCAACCGGGACAGAATCCGGCGCCCCAACCGGGACTAGAACCCGGTGTGCCGGCGCCGCTAGGCAGAGGATTAGCCTAGTGAGCCGCGGCGCCGGCCTTCTTGTCTCCTTCTTAATATTGACTTCATTCCACTATTTATTTTCTTTTGTAAATGTAAAAACTGAAGTTAATAGTCCCTACAAGGAAATGAATGTCATTAATTAAATGAGACTAGATTTTATATTTCCTAACTCACTGTTGAGCTAAAATGCTAGTGAACAATTACTCATGAAAAATAAAAAGCAATTAGTCATTTTCTGATTTTGCTCTCAAATTATAACTTAGAGGCTAGTCTTCACTTTTAAATATACCTTATAAAATTCATATACTTTTACCTACTTACACATCATTATTTTCCCCACAACCTTGCCTTTTGTACATTGCAATGTACTTTTAATGCATGTACTCCTTGAGTTCATCTATAAAATTATGAGTTGTGAAGAGTCATATTGTTGAACAAAACTCAGCCGCCTTGATAAAAATTAGACAATAAACTCTGGTATATAAATGTCAACCAAACAAAATTACAGTATTCTTTGGAAAAATTACATTTTCAATTTTCCACATCAGTACGCCCCCTCTTTTGGCTATTAGGCATTAGTTTAAAAAGAAACCATTTTGATCTTGAAATAAATTATGGAAGCAGTAACATTGGTGCCTTCCTATCTGGATTCTATAGCTCATGTTAGGAATCCTATAAATGTTTCATTGAATTTTAAATTTTAACACAGTATTAAAAATTTTAGAATAGTAATAAAATCAAAGCACATTAACTGAAAATTTTTTATAATTGAAATTGTACTGCATATATCCTATTGAATCTTGTGCTTAACTCTTCTTTTTTGTAGCTGTTTATTATTGTAACTGTTTGATTATGAGTTTTAAAGTTCTTTTAATAGGAAGAAAGAAAAGAAGGCAAGGAGGGAAGAAGAATGGAAGGAAGACTAGGGAACAGCAAAACCATATGATTTTATACAATGGAACATAGGTTAGTCCCTTATTGAAAAAGAGAAAAGCTCCAACCAAAGGAAGTGGGAATGGATGCTGACCACAGAAATATCGCAAATAGGGGGCCAGCAATGTGGCACAGCAGGTTAAGCTGCCAGTTGTGATACCAGTATCCTAAATGAGTGCCAGTTCAAGTCCCAGCTACTCCACTTCCAATTCAGCTCCCTGCTAATGTGCCTAGCAAAGCAGTGGATGGTGGTTCAAGTACTTGGGCCCCTGCCACCCACATAAGAAACCCAGCTGGAGTTCCTGGCTCCTGGCTTCAACCCAACCATCACAGACATTTGGGGAGTGAAACAGTGGTTGGAAGATTTTTCTCTCTCTCCCTCTCATTCTGTAACAGCCTTTCAAATGAAAAAAAAAATAAGTCTTAAAAATAAATATCACATATAGGTACCACATAGTAGTAACAACAAGAAAAATTACTTAAAAACCATTCAGCATGGACTCTAAGGACAATCACTTTAGTCCTCAATAAACCAGGACACTAAGAACTGTTGGGAAAGATAATACATTTTGAGCAGTAAGGAAATGGATTGGTACATGAGATGTAAAAGGCGCTGTTAAGGTGCTGCATTAGGGATTAAACCAGGGAAGGAAGTTTGGAGCATCACAAGAGTTTGGTGCCAGAAAAGGACGTTAAAGTAAAACCGCACAGATCTGCCTTCACTCTCTCTGCCTGGAATAATTTTTCATTTACCAAGAAAGAAGCTGAATGAGACGTCATAAACATACTTAATTTCTGATATAACCTATATGAGGGTACCTCAAAAAGTTTGTGGAAAGTGGGAATTCTATTTTGCTTCTGTTCTTCTACAAACATTTTGAAGAACCTTTGCATGTTATCACCTATTTTCATCAATGACAGGGAAAATTATAATATCCCACTCTTTATGGAAATATCACCAGAGAAAGACCTTTGATCACCTATTGGAGGTAATATGACAATGCAAGAAAGTGCTTAAAAATAAGAATCTAATATATATGATTATACTAAAGAAATCTTGGATCATATATGAGTCTATGGCCACTTTTCAAAATATTTTGCTTTGTGTTATCTTTATTATATATTCATTGCACACAGAAAAAATTAAATATCATAAGTTGATCTAGGATTCCAATTCTGAATTCTCAATATATCAATGTCTGTGTTCATTGAGAAATAAGTATACTCTATTTTTAAAAAGATTATTTATTTGAATGTCACAGTTACAGAGAGAGAGAGAGATCTTCTATCTGCTGGTTCATGCCACAGTTGGCCACAACAGCCAGGGCTAGGCCAGGCCAAAGCCAGGAGCCAGGAGCTTCTTCCAGTTCACACACAGGGGTAGCAGAGGTTCAAGCATTTGGGCCATCTTCCACTGCTTTTCCTAGGCTATTAACAGGGAGCTGGATGGGAAATGGAGCAACTGGAACATGAACTGCTGCCCATATGGGATGCCAGCATTGCAGGCGGTGGCTTAATCTACTAAACTGCAACAATGAACCCCCATATACTCTTTTACTTCTTCTTTTTTTTTCTTTTTTATATTTTTTTATTTTTAAAAATTTTTGTTAATATAAAGAGAACAGATTCCATGTATCTCATAGGTACAATTCTAAGAAGATAACCATACTTCCTTCCCTCCTCTTTACCCTTCCTCAATCTGCATATTTCCTTCCCCTCTTCTTTTAATTTTAGTTTTTGCAAAAACATAATTTAATCCACTATGTAATCACAAGCTTAATTCACCAGTAACCAAATAACATTCAACAAGTAAAAAGTGGGGAGGCCACAGTGCCACAGGAATATAAACAAGGACTAAAAATAACAATCATATCACATGATGTCCATTTCAGTCTTATACATTTTTGTATTTTATATTAACTACCACATATCAGAGAAAACATATGAGATCTGACTTTTGGGGACTGGCTTTTTCACTAAGCCTAATGGTTTCCAGTTATATCTGTTTTGTTGCAAGAGACAGGATTTCATTTTTATGGCTGTGTAGTATTCCACAGTGCATATGTACCACATTTTCTTTTTTTTTTTTAACTTTTATTTAATGAATATAAATTTCCAAAGTACGATTTATGGATTACAATGGCTTCCCCCACATACCGTCCCTCCCACCCACTACCCTCCCCTTTCCCACTCCCTCTCCCCTTCCATTCACATCAAGATTCATTTTCGATTAAAAAAAGATTTATTTTGTTTATTTGAAAGGCAGAGTTACAGAGAGAGAGAGATAGAGGGAGAGAGAGAGAGAGAGAGAAGGAGAAGCAGAGAGAGAGGAATCTTCCATTTGTTGATTCACTCCTCAAATGGCCACAATGGCCAGGACTGAGCCAGACCGAATCCAGGATCCTGGAGCTTCTTCTAGGTCTCCCACATGGGTGCAGGGGTCCAAGCACTTGGGTCATCCTCTGCTGCTTTCCCAGGTGCATTTGTAGGGAACTGGAAAGGAAGTGGAGCAGCCAGGACTCAGGTCGGCAGCCATATGGGATGCCATCACAGCAGATTGTGGTTTTACCAGCTACACCACAGTGCCGGCCCTATGCTCTTTCATAAAAGTATAGTTGCTCCCAAAATAATTCAAACCAATCCATTCAAATGGGTAAATAGAGACCCTGAGAAATTAAATGACTTGAACAAGGTCATTCAAACAGCCTGTGTCAGAGTTAGGAGACTCTACCTCTTGTCTCTTGTCTCAGTTTAATTTCTCTGGTACATACATTTTATACTTAAAATTTTCAAATCCCTTTCTCTCTCTCTCTCTCTCTCTCTTCTCTCTGTTTCTGTTTCTTTCTCTCACTCATATTCATGTTCATACAAACACATATATGCATAAGTTAAGAAAAAGGAAGTAGGAAAATGATGGCATGATGTCTATATAATTGAAACCATTTGCTTTAAATTATCCAGTGGTAACTATTGTTCCATGTATGTGTATAACAGCTTACTAACTGCATGTATACACATAACTAGAAACAAAAATAATGCTAACAGGAGAAGGCACTAGATTATAAGGTAAAATCATTCCAAAATCTTCATGGCTTGTATTAATAAGAATGGATAAATCAGGGAGAATATGCAGATCTAGTGGACCTTATTTTCATCAAAAATCTCATGATAACCTCATAGACAATGAAGAAAAGATGTTAGCCGGGAGATTACCACATTCAGATAACACAGAGACAAAGCAGGCAGATCCCCAAATCACTGGACCCATCTCAATTTGCAACATTAAGAAATTTTCACTGTGATGGATCTACTAGCACTGAGTGCCCTTGAAATGGCTTTTAAAAGACACTTTGCAACCATAGTTTCCATGGCAACTATAAGGAATATATTTGTCAATAACTACCAAGATTCTGAGATTGTACCCTCCTTGCAAGCTAACAAGTTAGTCTGTCACATTTTCCTGGATGCTGGGAGAAGATTCAATATTTCAGGGTGAAATACAAAGACCTTTATTACTAACAGCTCAGCAGGGAGAACGAGCGTCATGGTTGCCTTATCCTTGTTCCCCAAGTCTCATCGAATCAACGTGAGGCAGTCCCAGTGGATGCTGCTGCACACACAGTGGGTCCATGCCAGAGCTGAGGAACAGCTGAGAAGCAGCAATCGCTAGGGGGACTGCTCACAAACCTGGCCAACCCTTGCTCCAAGAAAGGCATTATGTATATAACCCTGGAGAGCTGACGAGTCTACCTTCTGCCCAGGGAGTGGAACACTGTCTGTCATCCAAGGCTGTGCTTATAGAGAAGCATCCTTCCAAAGAGAGTCCAGAACGAATGCTGGCAGTGTCTCTACCCAAAGACATGCTGAGATGTGAGAGATCTGTGCGAAAAAGGTTCCTGACAGGTGGCTGGGACATCAGTCATTCATGTCACACGCTCCAAAGGAACTTCTCCTGCATTGGACACCTGTTAAACTTTACTGGGCCAGAGGATGGGACGTGACAGCTGGCACTTGCTTCCAGAGCCAGGCATCTAAAAGCCATAACCTTAAATTCTACTTGTTACCTCACAGGCCTTCACAAAATCCCTCACAAAACATCGAATGTCTGTGCCCCTCATTTCTACAAATTCTTTATCTAGCACTAAGAAGAGAAGGAGGAATAATTTTAGAATTTCACCATTATATTGTCCAGTGGTTTTGTGGTCTTCCTTCCAGGACGGTTTCTGGCTTCAGAGATGCACAGACTGTGCAAAATTTCTGAAAGAGGGATTGTCTGCAGGAGCCATCTGAGGCCACTGGGTCTGAAGCCAGGCTGTTAATGTCATGTAACCATCACAGTAACTGCTCATATCTTTTACTGGATTGAACCTAGGATTTATCCAGGTAAAGTTTGTATAGCTTTTTTCTGGTTTATTTTCAGTGCAAGTAGGTAGTACCTGCAGCAGCATAGTGAGCACAGAGCATTCCCAAATTGCTAAAAAAAAATCATTTCTCACCACAATCAACAGTAGTCATATCTGCCCTGGTAAGACATTCAAGTTACAAGGAAACTCAGTATTGGAAATAAGTCTATCTTCATGATACTAGTTTATGAAGGGGTATCCCACCTGTTTTGTTATTTCTGCTACAAGGGTTAGAATTCTTGACTATTTGCCTTCCACTGAAGAAAAAAATCAGCACATTTAAGACCCATGACTTTCCTACTTAATCATACAGAATTCATATGCAAAAGGGGCACTTAATCTCTGATATTTTTATCTTCTAAATGCCTTGTGCTTATCATTATAAAAATATTAATAAACAAGAAAATATTTTAGGGTAGTATACCATCAGACAAGGATTTAGCTGAAGTACTTTGTCACTATCTTCAGCAAGGACATGCTTAAAATTTTCTTCTTAACATAAAGGACAGACAAGGACATTGCTTTATTATCAAGTGAAAATGAAACTCTGGAAAATAGATGCTTCTGCACCAATTGCTGTAAGTCTTTTCCTTTAAATTAGCTCTGACGTTTTAGACACAAGATGGGTTAATTACTGATTTGCCACATTTCCAAGAGATTTTAGTTTAAATGGCAATAGGGCTTTTCAAGATGTTTTTCTTTACCAATATATGTTTTTATTTCGTGCGTGTATATGGAGTCTTCCGAATGGCAATGACGTTGGCAATGAAAAATTTGCAACAGAACATGAATTGATCTTGCTTGCAATCTGTTTTACACATGAAGATAGACTATGTTTCACGGTTGCTGAAAAGAGACTAGAAGTAAGCATCCATTCAACTTCAAGCTATGAATCCTCTGGATTTACATGAATTTGTTGAAATCTATGTCCTATGTGGGGCTCCAGAGTATCTTGGTTTGGTATGCTGAGTGCTGTGATCTACAGGAGATTGGAAGGCCTTTCAAGTTTCAGAAGCAAAGTCTCTCTCTGACCTTTCCCTGCATTCTTGTCTCCTATTCCCATTTCTCTCCCAAGAAAGTCACAGAAATCAGAATTCTTCTTCACATCTCAAATGTGTAATGGCCAGGGCTGGGCCAGGCTGAAGCTAGGAGCCTAGAACTCCATCCAGGTCTCCCATGCAGGTGGCAGGGCCCAAGCACTTGGGCCATCTTCTGTTGCCTTGCCTTCCCAGGAGCATTAGTAAAACAACTGAGACTTGAACTGGTACCTTGACTGGGGAAGCCTGCAAAGCAGGCAGTGGCTTAACCTGCTGTGCCACAATACTGCTCCCCTCAGACACTTCTTGAACGTATTCATTCTCAGGAAGATTGGACAGAGGTCGTTCTCATGGATTTTCTGTTAAGGGACTAGAGTTGTTTTAAAGGATGTAGATTGTCAAATCGGTTTTCCCTTGGTAGAAGATACACACTCTGTGTGTGGCTCCCCAGGGCATAAAAATCTCCTGTCAAAGCTTAGTACAGCATTTCTTTTGTGCCTATGAGAGAAGAATTTGGGTAAAACCAACTGTTTGAATGATTCAAGGAACACAGGTAGCTCTAGTTTTTAGAAAACAGGTCATGTTCCTCTGTCATTGTATTTTTGATCATTATCTATTACCAGCCACTTACTTTGGGACATTTATACAATTTGAAAAGCACTTGATGGTTTACCAGGCATTTCCACATGATCTATGTTCTAAGAAACACAATGAACTTGAAATACTGGATATATTGTTCTGCTTTGTATTAAAAAAGCATAGGATTCAGAACATTTTAAAACATTTTCAAGAAAATTGCACCAGGACAAAAATAAAATGAAACTGATTCCAAATTCTATACTTATAATAACACTATATGATTTTCATGGTGAAAACTGAGTAAAAGCCCGAGTTTTGAGCAGTAGGTTTGGATAGAATGTGTTGGACTTGCAAGGGTGGGGAACATCCAGGCTGTGGACCATACGAAGCCATTTGATCCTGCCCTGCCAGAGCAACTGCAGTTGGGACTTGTAAGTCAATAAATTTACAGCAGGCTAATTTTAAGTTGATAATTTTGTATGGCCCATGAATGATCCTACAAATATCCAAATGACCCTTGGAAGAAAAGAAGCTTCCCTTTTTCATTGGCTAGAGCCTTTCAATCTACCTACATGTGTGTTTAAAATATGAGATCAGAATGGAGTTAACTCAGCCTAGATAATATGAAAAATGAGTACATTGCTAGTATCCATTCATACATTTTGTAAGAAAAAGTCAGTTTCTACTACCAGGCATATCCCTACTGCAGGCACAGAGGTTCTAAGCAAACCGAATTCACTTGGCATTATAATTTACCCATTTTGTTTCATTTCATGCCAACCAAAATGATTGCTAATTATAATATCTGCTTTGTATGTACATGGAAAGTATTTTCTAGTCATTCCAATTGTGAAGTCATAAACTGGTATTCAGAGGGGAAGGTTTGATCAGCTCTGTTGGCACAGTCTCAGGCTCACGTCTTCTCTTCCAAGGAGACCAATGCCTGGGCGCTAGCCCCAGTGGGTGCAGTATTCAACTGTGCTGCCACAAAACCACACAAAGGATCCAGGCAGTCTTCAGTGTGAGCACAGATCCTGCAGCAGTGATTCTCATCAGGCAATCAGGGAGCCCTGAGTGGGTGGAGCTGCCCACAGTGACTGCTCAGAGACCCAGCCACACCCTGCACCCTCCTACGCAGCCACAGTGTTTTCACAGTCTGTCCCAGCACACAAGGCTTCCACAGTCAGGAGCTCCCAGCCCCTCTCAATTCTCCCAGCCAAACTCAGGCATCTCCAGCTGGTTGCTGGGTGCACACACACAAGTTCAAGCAGCTGTAATGTATGTCCAAAATGACACCTGTCCTCTTTCAGCTAGTTACAGAATGCTGGTGCCAGGTGGTCTGGGAGAGAGAAACATGCCCCCCATTTTTTTTTTCTTTTTTTCCTCTAGATTGACAGGTATGCCAAACCATGTCCCCTACTGGGCTCCAAGCTGGACTTGTGCCAGGCTCTTCCCACAGCTTTATTACCAGTGACTTGGGCTGCTGCAGTATGGGCTCACCTCACTCTCCAAAGCTGGTGTTGAGGCTCTCAGCTGCTGGGGTCCTGAGTTGTGCATGTCCACACCCTCCACTTAGATCCACAGTGTCCCTCTCATTTGTGTGGAATTTCCTCTGCCATTTTCTCCCTAATTCTTCCCTGAGATGGCACTCTCTCTACTTTTTTTTAATTATCCCCTAGACTAGAGCAGGAAGCTCCCTTCCCTATTCCACCATCTTGGAATCTTAATTCCTAAAGTATGTACTATTTTCATTACTACTTCAAAAATGTGAGGCTAAAGGTTAAAAATATTTATTAACTTGCTGAGGACCCAGGATTTAGAATCGAGATTGTATCAGAGCCCTCATATATTAACAAAAATTCTATGGAGTGTTATAAGGATGACTTTCCCAACTGTTCACATGCCTAGTTCCATAAATGGCTTATTAAAGTTCAGTAATTTGTGACACAGTAAGTGAATGATTGAACTAAAAATAGATTGTAACAAAAATGTGAGACATTGCCACTATAGTTACCTGATGGAAGGATTAATTACTTATCCTCCTATTCTAGGCAACTAAAAACCTAGACAAAACATATCAATCAAGTTTTTTCAGACATTGGCCAATGGGCAGTGCAAGATTGTAATCCATTAGAATAAATGACTGCTCTAGATAGCCTGTAGTAAGTTTCCAAGCAGTTTTAAACATAAAGACAAAGTCAAAAATTGACTCTAATGATCGTACTAAATTGAGGAAACAAAAATCTGAGTTCAGAGAGGCTAGAATTTTAGTGGTACAGTACCAACTGGGAAAAAAATGAACAAAGAACTATTTTCTGTTGTGGTTGACTCAGCCTTTAAACTGAGAGTTACCCTTGAATCTGTGGCTAAATACACATCTGTTGCATAGATGGGAAGAATCTCCATAAAGATTAGGGAAGAATCATTGGGAAACAGTAATCCAAAATGTTCCCAGATGGCTAGGGATACCATCCAAAATATAGAATTGATAATACATGGAATATCCAGTAGAGTCCTCAGAAAATTATTGCCATCATAGTGATAGTAGTCCTAAAATAAATATTTTTCTAAATTTCACTTAACAAAACTTAATATCAGGAGTTTTGGCCTCAAATTTTGTTATACCAGAAGAAATTTCCATACTCTAAATAACTGCAACTATGTCCAGAAACAACAAAGTAAAATTAATAAAGAGGGCATCCCATTAAAAAATGCCAGGAAAGAAGCAGAAGAAACATTGTTTATAATCATAAGAAATATTCATGCAATAGAAATAGACCAGGAATGATGCGAATGACTAAATCAGCCAACTGGGATCTTAAAATATTTACAATGAAATATCTCAGTTTATCTTATAATCACAAGCTTAACCCTCCACCAAATAAAGAATTCAACAAGTAGTCATTGTAAAAATTAAAAGAAAAAAGAAGGAAAGAAGGAATGAGGTGGGAGTATGGGTAGAAGGAAGGATATGATAGGTGGTGTCACCATGCTCTTAAATCTGTATGTATGAAATTCATGAAATTTGTTCACCTTATATGAATAAAAAATTAAAATTAAAAAAATAAAAATACTGAAAATTGAAAACAGAGTCTATCAGATTACATAAGACAGTTAGACCCAAATGTATGCTGTCTTTAAGGAAACTCTTTATACATAAAGAAATTGGCTAATATTGTGAAAATATTAACCTAATGAAGTTGTAGTATTATAAATTGAAGTTGTGATTATAAGACCAAATTGATTTTAGACTACAGATTACAAGGGAAAATATGGATATCACATAATGATATGATATCTTTTTTTTCAGACATAATCCTAAATGTTTATATGTCCAACTAGGGCTTCAAAGTATATAAAGCAAAGCTACTAGGACTTAAAAGGGAAATTTAAAAACCTATGATAAGAACAGCAGAGAAGGGGCCAATGTTGTAGCATAGCAGGAAAATCTGTAACCTGTGATGCCAGCATCCAGGGTTCAAGACTAGGCTGTTTCATTTCCGATCCAGCTCCCTGCTAATGTGCCTGGGAAAGCAACAGAGGATGGCCTAAGTGTTTGGGCCCCTGCCACCCAGGTGGGGGATCTGGAATAAAGCTTTAGCTCCTAGCTTTGGCCAGCTCCAGCTGTTGTAGCCATCTCTCTCTCTGTCTCTCTCTCTTTTTCTCTCCTCCATCCCAAATAAATACATATATATTTAAAAACAAAAGAATAGAAGATTATAATACTTCTTTCTTGGCAAATGGTAGAATAATAGAAAATAGCACAGGACATATAAAACCTGAACAAAAACTTCAATTTCTTGACCTAATTGGCAGATATAGGACATTCTACCCAGTGGCAGAATATACATTGCTTTTGCTTTCAAGTGCACATAGAGTATTCAGAGAGTTAGACTACATCTACATGCTTTGCTATACCACAAAGCATTTCCAATTACCACAAGAGAGTGAAACCATGTGGTATTTGTATTTCTGTGCCTGTTTAAGGATGATGTCAAATAAGTATAAAGTAGAATAGTGTTACAATAGCCTGGGGAGGGTGGAAGTGGAGGAAATGATGGGGAAAGATTGAACAACAGGTACAAAATTACAGTTAGAAAGGAGCAATGAGTTCTGCTGTTCTATAAAACAGTAGGGTAACTATAGGTGACTATATTATAGTATTTGTTTCAAAAATAACTAAAAGAGAAGATTCTGATTACTCTTGCCACAAAGAAATGAAAACTGTTGAGGTGATAGGTATGCTGACTTCCATGATTTGATCCTTACACAATGCATGAATTGACGCATCTCATTTTACCTCATAAATATGGATAATTACTATGTGTCAATTAAAAGCAACATAAAGCTTTAAAAAACTTAATGAAATCAGTAAAAGAAATATGTTTGGAAATTCACAAATCATTAGAAATTAAATGCTACCATTCTAAGTAGTCCATGTGCCAAAGAATAAATCATAATTGAAGTGAAACAATGTTTGGAAAAAAGAATGAAAGTGAATACACTACATATCTAAATTTGTGTTACAAAGAAAACCATGCTTGGTGGAAAATTATAGCATTAAATATTTATATTAGGGAAAAATTATATTGAATCAATGATATAGGTTTCTACCTAAAGATCTTAGTAAAAAAGAACAATATAATATCAAAAAAGGAGGGAAAAGGAATGATAAAGAGAATAACTGAAGTGAATGAAATAGAAAATTAATATATAATACAGAAAATCAATGAAAATAAGATGATATTCAAAATGTTTATGAATATATAAACATCAAGCCAAATTGACAAAATATGTGACTGTGTATGTGAGAGAGAGGTAGAAAGTGAGAGATTCTACCACCAAACTAATCGTGACATTCATCAAGTTTTTTAAATCCTATTTTGTTTTCTTCAACTTAAAACATGTGGTCGGGTAGGAGGCGGACAGGGACCCGGAGTGGGGAGCTATATTGTGGTGCATTGGGTTAAGCCACCATCAGCAACACAGGCATTCCATATTGGAGGCTGGTTTGAATCCTGACTGCTCTGCTTTCAGTTTAGTTCCCTGATGATGTGCCTGGGAAAGCAGCAAAAAGACAGCCTAGGTGCTTGGAACCCTGCCACCCATGAAGGAAACACAGATGGAGTTCCAGGCTCCTTGGCATTGGCCTGGCCCAGCCCCTGCCACTGCAGCCATTTCGAGAGTGAATCAGTGGAGATGGAAGGTCTCTCTGTCTCTTTGTAACTGCTTTTCAAATAGATAATTTTTCAAAAAAAATGCAGGGTTACAAGGACCCTTATAATCTATAATTTTTCATGTGTCTGGCATCCTTACGTCTTTAAAGAAATGGAAAATTTTCATTGTTAGAAGACAGTCTTTGCAAAATTGATTCAAGGTTTTCTAAAAGAAGCAGCAACACCTTGAAGATAGTGTTTGTCAAACAGAGGAATTTATGTTTTATTGGGCAAAATTCTTAGGATGTTACACATCCTTTTTCCTCAAGCCGTGTTTTGCCAAAGGGGTAGATTTAAACATGGATTTTATCAAAACCTACACTTTTTGTGCTCTTTCTGATATAGCTTTGCTTTATATCTAGTAAGTCATATAAAATTGTTTTCCAAAATTGATAAAAGCTTCATAATTTGATTAGGTGCAGTAAGATTTATAAGGCCAAGAAGTCCCCCTTGATATAGACTATTGACTTTAAGCCCATCAGCTTCTGTCTGGTACTTTTTTCTTAAATACCTCATCTCTCCTTTCCCTTCATGATACTGTCCTTGGTAATATAATTATGCTCAACTAGCTGGAGGCCATATGTATCAGGTAGGGCAATCTTGACAGATATTTGAAAGGATTAGCTTTTCCTATTCAGTATGACTATTTTAAAGCAATTTATAGCGGGACAAATTGCAATCTAATAGTGAAATGTCTGAGCATTCAAGAGTTACAGACATTAGTTACTGTATAGAATCACAGTAGAAAGTTTATTCTCTTTGAAAATTCTGTCAAAGGATCTTTAGCTTTCTGTAGGAAGAAAGAGAGGCATTTAAGAGCTCAACCAATTTGAAGTTCATATATATAAATCATTTTCCTGCCATGATAAAACACAATTGCTTTGAAATCTCTTGCAAAGATACATCAATATTATTTAATTTCAGTTAGTGAAATTTCCTGACTTATTCTTGTGTCTTCTTTATAAAAATCACTGACAAATAGTAAGAACTAAACCTTGAAGCCATCATACTATTTTAAAAATTCTATTTCCCCTCTGGTAAGTGTGTAAGAGGAGAGGAATGTGATTATACTTTTTGTTAGCATCACCTGGAAAGGTATTTCCTACAAAGACAGCCAGGCTCTTGATTCTAATTCATTCACAACCCTGCAATCAAGTTGAGTGCTTGGTGTACTGCTGGATGCCACTGAACACAAGAAATCCACATGGGTATTCACTCTCAGGACTGCAGGAGCCTGAGCTTGAAACCAAGGCTCTCTGACTACAGAACTTAAATGTTTTCTGTTCTTTGAGTTTTTGCCAGCTTTTATGTAATCTAAAGAAATACCCTTCACCTAGAGAAAATGCTCTTTTAATAGTAGAAACATGCAGAAGGGTGGAGACCTTTCCTTCCATCCAAAGTGCCCATTATTCATCCTATCAAATGGAGAACATACAGGTATTTCTACCATGTGACAGCAACACTGCAGTACAAATTCAGCGTTCTCAGCTTCAAAAAATCTAGAGAATTATTTTATCTTTTTTTGAAAGGAAGAGTTACACAAAGAGGGGGAGAGAGAGAGAGAGAGAGAAAGAGAGAGAGAATATTCCATGCACTAGTTCACTCCCCCAAAGGCCACAACAACCAGAGCTTGACCAGGCTGAAACTAGTGGAGCCTGAAACTTCTACCAGGTCTGTTTTTGTTCTACTAATGATGTGATTCATGATAGGCACATAGATAACTACTGGATGGGAATTGGTCACCAGAAAATGAATCACAGAATGAAAGCATTGGAACTTTAGGCCAACTGGACCTTGAGGGAAGGGAGATGACTAGAGACTGAGTTCCAGTCTGTGGCCAATGATTTAATCAATAATGCCAAAGCAATGAACTACCAATAAAAACTCTGGACCTCTGGACTTGGAGAAGTTTTCTGATTAGTAAATACATTGTTGTGCAGAGAAGGTGATTTGCTCTGAGTCCATGGGGAGATGACATGGAAACTCCAAAGTCAGAATGTTCCCATATTTTGTTATGTATGCATCCTTTAAAATAAAACTGTAGCTGTTAGTACAGAGATTTCACAAGTTCATGAGTCATTTTAGTGAATTAATGAAGCTGTAGGTGTGGGGAGCAACTGGGAGCAACTCGGACTAGACTAAGTTACTGGAATTAAGACTTATTCTATGCATCTGCTCTCCCACAATATGGCGCTGAGAAGGGAGAAACAGCTTCTACACAGCTGCCTCCAGTTCAACCAATAAACTGTAGGACCTGCTCCTGATTGGAGGAGAGCAGCGTACTCGGCATGTGGGTAGCAGAGTTGGGATTGGTGGAAGAGGACTATAAAGGAGGAGAGAGACACATGCACCAGGAACATCTAAGGGGAACATCTATCTGAAGGAACACCTGTGCAGCCCCCGAGAGAGCCGGCCGGCGGTGTGCCGCTCCCCCGCGGAAGTGGGGAAAGTGGCAGGGGGAACCGCCCTTCCACGGAGGTGGAAGGGATGGTAGCCAACCCGGGAAGAACCAGCAGCAAACCCGGGGAGGGCCGAGCAGACAAAAGAACAGCACAGGGTCCTGTGTCGTTCCTCCACGAAGAGGGGGAGTGACGTAATGGTGCCGTGACTCGGATATGAAGCCTAGGCAGGGTTTAGTGTCATTCCTCCATGAAGAGGGGGAGCGACAGTAGGGGTCCTGGGAATCTCTAAATTTAGAGCTGCTTGGTCAGAAGAGGGGTGGCCCATGAAACATTCTGCTGGTGTCAGAAATGAAGACAGTCTTGTGGAGGACTGAGCCTTTAAACCTGTGGACTGTGATGCTAACTCTGGATATTTGGTATCAAACTTGCATTGTGGTACATGCACTCAGGGTAGAACCTGAACAAAAAGACTTTATATTTTCTCATATACATACAACATGAAAAATTCTATACTATCAAACATAATTTAGTTGTTTAAATGACTGTCATTCAGCATTAGAGACATTAAATCCTAGCAAGAGATATATCTGTTCTAAGATTCTAGAGCAGGGCTATTTTTCTACATAATGAGGAGTAGTTAGACTCCAAATTTGGACAAAATGTGGACCAACGTGAATAGCAAAAGGACTTCCCACCCTACATAGGAGCATGGTATTTCTCTTTTATTTTTAAAATATGCAAAAAATGTTGATCCAGGTGATTTCTACCCAACAAAGCTCTTTGTTTTCTACATTACATTTTTTAAAGATTTATTTTATTTATTTGGAAGGCAAAGTTACTGAGAGTAAGAGAGAGAGAGAGAGAAGTGACAGAGAGAATCTTCCGTTTGCTGATTCATTATCCAAATGGCTTCAAAGCTTCATCCAGGTCTCCCATATAGGTGGCAGGAGCCCAAGTACTGGGGCCATCTTCTGCTGCTTTCCCAGGTGCATTAGCATGGAGCTGGATGGGAAGCGGAGCAGCCAGAACCTGAACAGGTGCCCATATGGGATGCTGGTGTTACAATAGGTGGCTTAACTCATTGAGCCACAAGGCCAGATCCTTGATATTACATTTATAGCAAATACCTAAGAAACAAGCTAATGACTGAAAAACCTTCACAGAGTGCTTTTTAGCGCAAATTGGACATTAAGGGAGCAATCAACTCTTGACTATTGCTTTGATCTTTGCTATTAGTTCCTCCAAACCCAGATAATCTCCTCAAGTGCTACAGTTTTAGACATCTTAGGAGCTGATTTGGGTGTTTCCTGTAGACTGCATCAGAAAAGCGTGAGCCAGGTCCCTACTAAAGTGAAAATAGGGACCCAGTTCCTTGACAAAGATGGTTTCTATTATGAGACTCATTACTCATTTTTTTCAGGTTTTTTTTTCTCATTTTAGTAGGATGAATCAATTGATTAGTTGAACCAATTTCTAATGATGCTACTTCTGATCCAAAAACCACAGCTTGAAAACCACTGCTTCAAATCAAACAGCCTGGGAGACCACCTAATATGTGTAGGCATCAAAATGCCAGCATGAGAAAGGCTCCAAAGAGGTCTTGCCAAACCTCTCTCCTTAATTTTGTTTTCCTTATCATTTTTATTCACTATCTCATTTCTCTTATTTTAAAGTTACTAGAATAAGATAATTGCTTATTTTTTGTGTATACTACATACATTGGACAGATAATGTGAGGCCTTTTGTATTCAATAAGAGCCAGGGGGCTAGCACTGTGGTGTAGTGGGTAAAACTGCCACCCGCAGTGCAGGCATCCCATAGGGGCACTGGTTCGAGTCCTAGCTGCTCCATTCCAACATAGCTCTCTGCTATGGCCTGGGAAAGCAGTAGAAGATGGCCCAAGTCCTTGGGCCCCTGCATCTGCGTGGGAAACCTGGAAGAAGCTCCTGGCTCCTGACTTCAGATCAGCCTAGCTCCAGCTGTTGTGGCATCTGGAGAGTGAACCAGCAGATGGAAGACCTCTCTCTCTCTCTCTCTCTGTTTCTGCCTCTGCCTCTGTGTAACTCTGCCTTCCAAATAAATCAATAAATCTTTAAAAAAAATCCAGAAATTTGTAATGAAGATGAGAATTATAGATATACTCATTAAACTAATTGAAGAAAGTTGTCTGGACCATAGAGATAAGGATTTTCATATTGCACAACTGAGTTTACCCAGAAAACTGAAATATTGTACCCAGCTGAGCTATGAATGATGAATATAGAACAAAGGTATTTTAGAATGTGAATGGTAACTCTCTAATGGATAAAGAAAGTTACCAGAGAAAATGCCCTGCCAAAAAGTAGGAAGTAAATGATGAAAGAGAAAAACATGGAATATAGGACAACTGGTGCAGAAGGAGAAAGCGATGGAATACTCAACAAGAAACAAATCCAGGGGCCGGCGTTGTGGTATAGCAAGTTAAACCTCCACCTGCAATGCAGGCATCCCATATGGGCACCAGTTAGAGACCCGACTGCTCCACTTCCAGTCCAGCTCCTCGCTAACACATCTGGGAAAGCAGTGGAAGATGACCCAAGTGTTTGGGCCCCTGCATCCATGTGGGAGACCCGGAAGAAGCTCCAGGCTCCTGGATTCTTCCTGGGCCAACCCCAGACTTTGCAGCTATCTGGGGAGTGAAACAGCGGATGGAAGACCCCCCACCAACCCCCCTCTCTCTCTGTCTCTCTCTCCTCTCGCTCTCTTTCTTAGTCTCTCCTCCTCTCTCTGTAATTCTTCCTTTCAAATAAATAAATAAATCTTAAAAAAAGAAATAAATCCATGAAAACCTGAAACTGAGAGGATATCTGAGGTATTCGAATATTGGATTAGAGGCTTTGAAAAGAGTAGAAATGGGGAGACATTTGAGTAAACATAAGACTAAATTATAATGAGGAAGATTTTATAATCAAGTTCTACACTAAATGCTTTGAGGTTTAGAGGAAGAAATTACTCTGCCTGGGAATCCTTTGCAAAGAAATAAACATTCATAGGCTTATTCAACAAATTCTAGTGAGGGCCTGCTATGTATCAGGTGTTGCTGGCAATACAACAGGGAACAAAAGAGACAAAAAAATTCATGTTCTTGCATTGTAGTGTAAGAGAAGAAAATAAAAATTACAAAATAATGAACAAGGTTAGGATAGGTGGCATTAATTGCTAAGAATAAAAGTCGATCCACCTTATATAACATCTAATAGTTGATTCTATGGATCCAGAGCACATGGACTTGGGAAATACATTATGTTTATGTACTAAACTTATCCTGCACCAATTTAAAGTCATTTAAACTTTGGAGCTCTAACTCAGATGTAACATATTCAGCATTTTACAATCAAAAGAATGAACAATTCCACAGCTTTGTCATCATTTCATTTTAATATGGACTATGGACTCAGTTTTTTTTTAAATAGATTCCAAAATTGACTCTTTAAAAAAAAGATTTATTTATTTATTTATTTGAAAGTCAGAGTTACACAGAGAGAGGAGAGGCAGAGAGAGAGAGAGAGAGAGAGAGAGAGAGAGAGAGAGAGGTCTTCCATCCCCAATTGGCCGCAATGGCCGGAGCTGTGCCCATCTGAAGCCAGGAGCCAGGAGCTTCCTCTGGGTGTCCCACATGGGTGCAGAGGCCCAAGGACTTGGGCCATTCTCCACTGCTTTCCCAGGCCACAGCAGAGAGCTGGATTGGAAGTGGAGCAGCCGGGTCTCGATCTGGCGCCCATATGGGATGCCGGCACCTCAGGCCAGGGCGTTAAAATGCTGTGCCACAGTGCCGGCCAAAATTGACTCATAATTGTTAAAAGATAATTCTCCAAACTGAATTGATACAGTAATATATTCAGACTGAGTCATGCCATAAGAAGTAGGGTGACAATAAAACCTGTTAAAATTAGACCATGTATTAATCTAGAGTTTTTATAAATCTAGAGGCTTGAGGAACTCAATAATTTTCCTTCTACTGGTGTTTCATGTGCAAAACCAAATTTTATATGGTGACTGTTCAAGAAGGCTGCCGAGAACTGTACTATTCAATCTTCCCTTTTCCCTTTCTTTACTTCCTAACATTGACTTCTTTAAGTCATAAGTAAAGGATAGAGAGAAAAGGGAGATAAAAATCAAAGAGTAGCAGGAAATTACCCTGGCAAAGTGAACACATTGGACAATTCAGTGCCCCAGTAATGGTTATGCAGATTTCAGAATAAATGTGAGAAATAAAGATTTTTACAGGAAAAATATCCAGGTCATCAGAGAGGACAACTGAACTGTTACTTACTACCAGTAATAAGTGGCATATGTCTCCCCATCAGAATTTGGGAATATAAAATGGCCAAGACCAGTTATAATACCAGATCCTTCAATGACATGAAAAGCCCATCAGCAGGTTTGTGAGAGCTCTTAAAGGACAGCTGTGCTTCCCTGCTGCCCCTCCAAGGAATGCAAATCAATAGAAATGACATTTCAGCATTGCACTTCAGAGAATATGAAGTATAAAATTCTTCCCAGTGCTGGAAGTAAGTGGGCTGCATCGATTTTCTTCCCCTGACTACACTGGAATCCTGCTAACAAAGCCTGTCTCTGTGGACTTTTATTGTGTATG
Source organism: Oryctolagus cuniculus (assembly GCF_964237555.1). Lineage (NCBI taxonomy): Eukaryota > Metazoa > Chordata > Mammalia > Lagomorpha > Leporidae > Oryctolagus > Oryctolagus cuniculus. The sequence continues at coordinate 23,059,779 of NC_091453.1, forward strand.
CAAATGTACATCATAGGAAGACTGTGTTGTATTAGAGGCCCTGTAAGAGCAGTTTATGGATAAAAACATGTGCTGTGATAGCTTTAGGGATCATAGAACCATAGCCCACGTTAAAATGTTTGACTTAGGAAAGTAGCACACTTTCCACAAATGTAAATCTTATCAAAATGAGTTTGCAGTTTGAAGGGTCTGCATGCCAGTGTAGAGGAAGAAGGACTTCCCCACTCATCATTACATGGATGATCTCTCACTTTCTCTGTCTCACCTTCTCTCTGTGTCACTCTGCGTTTCAACGAAATAAATATATCTCTTTTTAAAAGGAAAGATATCTTAATCATTAAAAAATACAGAAATGGGGCAGAGCAGGTTAAGCCACTGCCTGCAACTCCAGTATATCAAGGCCCAGCTGCTCCATTTCCAATTCATCTCCCTTCTAACGTGCCTAGGAAAGCAGTGAATATTAGTCCAAGTACTTGAGCCCCTTCCACCTACATGGGAGACCAAGATGGAGTTTCTGGCTCCTGGCTTTGGCCTGGCCCAGTCCCAACCATCACTGCTATTTGGGGTGTGGACCTGTGGATGAAAGATATTTTTCTGTCTTTCCCTTTCTGCCTGATGTAGCCCTGGCTGGTGTGGATATTTGGGGGAGTGAAACAGCAGGATGGGAAATCTCTTTCTCTGTGTCTTTGTCTCTGACACTATGCCCTTCAGATAGATGCAAATAAATAAGTAAACACTTTAAAAAGAAGAATCTATAATAATAACCATATAAAAGAACCAAATTCTTCAAGCAATGACATCCATTTGAAAAGATCATAGGGGCCAGAGCTGTAGCACAGTGGGTTAACGCCCTGGTCTGAAGTGCCGGCATCCCATGTGGGCACCGGTTCTAGTCCCGGCTGCTCCTCTTCTGATCCAGCTCTCTGCTATGGCCTGGGAAAGCAGTAGAAGATGGCCCAAGTCCTTGGGCCCCTGCACCCATGTGAGAGACCCGGAAGAAGCTCTTGGCTCCTGGCTTCGGATCCACGCACCTCTGGCCATTGCTGCCAATTGGGGAGTGAATTAGCGGATGGAAGACCTCTCTCTCTCTCTCTCTCTCTCTGCCTCTCCTTCTTTCTCTGTGTAACTCTGACTTTCAAGTAAATAAATAAATCTTTAAAAAAAATAAAAGATCATCATGGCAAGTGCCTTAACAGTTACCCATTTCAAGTCAGAATCTCTTGACTCTCAGTACATTATGTTATACCTTAAGGCACTTAAAGGAATGACTTTTTTCAACAATTTTTAAACATGTTCAACAACTTCCTCTCAGTAATGGAGCACTTCACTAACACTATTATTTTTTCACTTTGAAAAATCCTATTGTCTCAGAGGTATTGAAAATTATGAAGAAGAAATAAATGACCACTCAATGAATACATTTAAAAAGTCAAAAAAGAATTTTCAATCATTTTCTTTAGTATAAAGGTGTATTTCAGTACTTCAAAAAAAAACCCTGAAGAATCTCGCAACTATAGTCATTAAAGAGAGCCACTGAATATTTAGATGAGAGAGAATTGAAAAATACTCACTGCTAAAGGAATTGCAAAAATAATTTAATTGCTAAGTTCAAGCAGTATAAATGCAAAAGTGAGAGAACAATTTGCGCCAATTACTTCAACATCAATAGAAAGAACATCAGGTGATATTTGAACAGAATTATGCAGCATCTACAAAGCATAGTCAACATTTTCCATAGAATAATTCATGTCCTATTTAAACTTTGAATAAACCTTGTGTCTATATGCAAATATCCATCGAACTTTGTACTTGTGTTACCTCTACCAAAAAAAGTACATTTATCATTTACTCCAAACTCAAAAATAGAATCTCCACAAAAATCTTCTGTTTCTAAAGTTTCATCTGGAAAGCATTTTATTCATAATAGCCTTTTAAACAATCATTTTGTTATATGCTGACTATTGTACAAGTAGAGGAAAAGTGTTTTCCTGTAATGTCATTACTTGCATCTGCGGCTACACTATATAAAGGTTTAGATCTTTAAGCACAAATGATTTAAATTTATCATTTGTAACTTCAATAATCTTTGTAATAATAAACTAATAACCTGCCTACTCATCCCACATCACATTTATTATCTGAAAGTTGCTGCAAGTCTGCCTAAGGAATTTTCTCCTACTTGTCAATAAAAATACCTCCTTTTCTTGGGATGCATCTGCTTCATCTGGTACCTAAGGAGGGGGGAGTGCCATGAAAATATGTATAGTAACTCTACATGGAGGTGCCATTTGACTCCAAGTGGTTTCATGCCTGTAGAAGTGCCACCCCCATCTCATAAAAGGGGCCAACATTATGGGAGAAGTGCTCTTTCACTTGCTCTCTCTCCCTCTAAACAGGTGGGGCTGGGCCGGACTGAAGCCAGGATCCTGGAACTCCATTCAGATCTCCCAAATGGGTAGCAAGGAAACAAGTACTTGAAATATCATTTGCTGCCTCTCAAGACATATTAGCAGGAATCTGGATCAGAAACAGAGCAGTTGAGACCAGAACTGACACTATGAGATGTGGGTGTCCTATGTGGTGGCTTAACCCACTGTACTACAATGTCCACTTCTAAATGTTTATTTGTGAAAGTATGCTTTAAGGTGGCATTGCCTTAAGTAATTTAATTGTCAATTATTATCGTTGAAAATTAGTTTGAATGCTGAATTTTGTAACTTATTAGAAAAAGGCAATAGAGTATCCAGATGGTCAATGTGGGATGAAAGAAAAAAATCATAAAGTACATGTCCTGAATATTCAGGATATGTGGCAATCATAGACAAAAAAGAATCATGTCTGTGGAAGGATTTTCTATGATCAAACTTTCTCAGCAGTGCTCAGGAGGCACCCTAGAATTCTGTGGGTGTCAAGACATAGCTCCCTGAAGGGGAACAAGAGGGACTGAGGGAGAAGGACTCTGAGTCTGCAGCCCTCACTCAACCTAGAGTGCTTGGCCCTCCTCATACCTATGGATCGCATTTCTGGGGAAGGCCACTGCTGTCTATCAAGTGCATACAGGACACAGCTTCCAGAGCCCAGTGCTCCAGATTCCATCCATTCCCTTGTTCTGTGTGTCCTGACACACTTGAGTTACTGAAAAGTTGCCAACTGCTTAGAACAAACACCGTAATGAGAGAAGATAAGTGTCAGGATAGTGTTGGTAAAAGCTCATCCTTGAACAAAGGATTTCTAGAGTGGAATGTTAAAAGGGACCAGAGATAGAAAGTTAGAGACTGAAAAGTCAGGATATATAGCTTTATGAATAACATGAGCTGCAAATACACAGGAATAGCAGAGGCACTTACATATGCTTAGAAAAGATAGCTAAAGGAAACACAAGAAAAACTTCTCTGATTAGTAGATTTCTGTATAAGCACTTCTCTCCCTTTAAGTTCTTCTCTGGGTTTATTAAGCGTTGTATAATTTTAGTTTCCAATTGCATTTTCAGGAAAGTAGATGACATCCTATGGCATGTATTAAGGGAATTCAAAAAGTTTATGGAAAATGTCTTGTTATTTCTTTTAATTTTGTTTTTCTCAGTGAACCAATCAAGAAGTTCAGCCATAAAAAAAAGGCAGGACTTATAGATATCTTCCTTCCTTCCTTCCTTTCTGCCTGCCTGCCTTCCTTCATTCCTTTCACGGAATAAGAACACACAATTGTGTGTGCTGTCCAAGCATGCCTGAAATTTGTCAGGGTGGCCGTCAAGACAGTAAAACTAAGGTAAATTAAAAACTTTGCTCATAGGCAGAAACTATTACGCATATTTCATTGTGGTTTGGATTTGCATTCCCTGATGGCTAGTGATGTTGAGCATTTTTTCATATATGTGTTGGTCATCAAACGAGACTTTCTCAGACAGCAGTTAGTAATCCCAAGAGTACTGGCAAGAGAGATCGGTTGGAAGTCTCACCAGAAATAAGCATCCAGAGGAAGAGCACTGTTCAATCTGTGACTGAGACTCTCAATTTCCCAAGAGAGAATGGAAGTGGACAGGTAGAAGCTGCAAGAGAGACCCAACTGCAGCAGGGCGCTTGATCCTTGAAGCATCTTTATCCCAGAAGGCTATGACACTCTTTCCTTCCATCTAGAAATAGTGAGATTGGCTGCTGAAGAGAAAAAGCAGCATTTGGGAAGCCTTTTGACCCTGAAGACCTAACATTCTTTCCCCCCAACCCAAAACACTTAGGTTGCTGGGTAGACCAGAAAAAGGGACCCAGTTGCAACATGCAGCCTAATCCAGCAAGTTGTTTTGTTCCTCTGGGCCAGAAACTCTACTTCTTGATCAGGGATGCAGGGCAGGTAGAGATGCAAGGGTAGCAAAATGTGACCAGGTTAAAGGAGACCCAGTTAGAGCAAAACGACATTGCCTGGAAAACTATCTGCATGGAAACAGGACTCCTCTGGTGCACAGACACAATAGTAGCAGGTATATTGGCAAAATGGACCCAGCCACAACACACAGCCCAATCTGGGAAGTCTGTCTCCTTGAGCCTCCCTTGAGGATACACAAAGAACTTATGTACAGCATGCTGCATACCCCTTCCACTATCCACTGCATTAGGTGCTTGTGAATAGTACGTGTCTCTAAATGTTTTTGACAAATGCTGCCTGGGAGGTTACTACAGCACTGAGAATTCTGAGGCTGTAAAAAACATGCAAGCCTCTGAGCTGATCTCTCCCTCAGTGAACCACAAAGCTAGTCAAAACACACAACACAAGTCTGTGAAAGTCCGCATTTTCGGGGCCAGCACTGGGCTCATTTGGTTAATCCTCCGCCTGCGGTGCTGGCATCCCATATGGGCGCTGGGTTCTGGTCCCGGTTTCTCCTCTTCCAGTCCAGCTTTCTGCTGTGGCCCGGGAGGGCAGTGGAGGATGGGCCAAGTGCTTGGGCCCTGCACCCCATGGGAGACCAGGAGGAAGCACCTGGCTCCTGCCTTCGGATCGGCCATAGCGGCCATTTGGGGGGTAAACCAACAGAAGGAAGACCTTTCTCTCTGTCTCTCTCTCTCTCACTGTCTAACTCTGCCAAATAAATAAATAAAAAAAAGAAAGTCCACATTTTCTTCTCTGGCACCAGCAGGGTAAATCAGAAATGCAGGCTGCCATTTCTCTAGCCACAGTGGAATGACTGACAAGTAAGCAAAAATGTCACAAAGATCTCTTGCCAAAATGAGGAATTTAACAATAGTCATTGATCACCTGTAGGGTTGCTTGTGATTTAAATTATGTTATAAACTTTTATGAATTGTCTAAAATCTCTTCAGCAGAATGCATCAACCTTTACATTGTTTACATCATGGGTCAGAAAGATTGGGGTGATGTAGCAATGAACTCAGGAACCCCTGCAGCCATCTGCCTGGAAGAAGCAAAGACAACAGTCTCCTCACAGCCTCTAAGAGAAATTCAGACCTTCCCAATCCTTGATTTCAGCTCAGTGGTACTGGATTTGTAGTTCTGGCCTTCAGTGTTCTGAAACAGTACATTTATGTTGTTTTAAGCCACCAGGTTTGTGGTAATTTGTTACATCATCCTCAAAACATTAAGATAGATAAATGGATGGATAGATTGATAGGTAGGCAGGCAGGTAGATACACAGAAAAATAGGCATAGATACTGACCAGTATATACAGTAATTATGTTTTCTATTTGTATAACAACACGCCTATTTTCTCATGGCATTAAAAACTCTTCAAAAATATGTGAAAGCTGCATAAATTTATTTTATGGACAGTCAATGTCCGATTGGAAAATAAGGTTGTTTCAGACTTTCAAAAATAAATGGCATTTTAATATCACCTTTAAACATGTAGTTTTGTGAACATACAAGTATTTCTTTAGAATTAATGCCTAGAAGAGAAATTGTGGTGTCAAATAGACTTCATGTTTATGACTTTGAATGTGTATTGTTAAATTTCCATCAGGCAACATGCTATGATCTTAAAACCGCTTTTAGTAGTATATAACAGCACTTAGTTTCTTACAACAGTGTAAAACCTAATTAAATATTAAAAATAAATCTTTATTTTTTCCAAAATGCAAATGGATGCATTTTTCTTAATGCAAGAATAATGTAGGGGCTGGTGCTGTGGCAGAGTGGGTAAAAGCCACCGCCGGCAGTGCCGGAATCCCAAATAGGCACTGATTCGAGTCCTGGCTGCTCCACTTCCTGTGGCCTGGGAAAGCAGTAGAAGATGGCCCAAATCCTTGGGTCCCTGCACTGGCTCCTGGCTTCACATCAGCACAACTCTGACCATTGCAGCCATCTGAGAAGTGAACCAGAGGATGGAAGACTTCTCTCTTTCTCTGCCTCTGCCTCTCTGTAACTCTACCTTTCAAATAAATAAATAAATCATTTTTTAAAAGAAGAGTAATGTATACTGATTGAAAACATTCAGAAAATAAAGTATGAAGAGATAAAAAGAAATTATTATTCTAGAATTTTCTTTATATGCAAACATATGTAAGCATATATTATATGTACTGTCTAAGCATATATTATATAGTATATACACATCATTAGTATATGTTATAAGTATTTTAAAGCATATACTATATATAATATATATACTATGCATATTCATACTGTCTAAAAAAGAGCAAAGATATAAACAAAGGCAATGAAAACACACCAATGGAGATAAAGAGAGAAATTCCTTAGAAGAAAGCTAAAGATCTTAGAGGTCAACTAAATCTGAGGAGAGGGAGAGGGGGGGAGGGTGAGAGAGAAAGAGAAGAAATATACAGAAATATATACATAGTACAAACACAAATATATACAGGATACACACACATGTGTTTGTGTGTGTATGTACAAAGGCTATGATAAATGGAAGTATATTAGTCTTATTAGTATTAAGTAAGTAGTATTTTACTTATGACTAAGTTAAGGATTATGCCTAAGACTCAGAGAGATTCCAAAAAGGAGGAAAGATCTGAAAAAGCAAACAGGAACAATACCCTAGGGGAATACTGGATACATGAAACTAGTAAAAATTGATCTGTAGAATTAACAGAGATTAAAAATTAATAAATTGATCTATTCTTCATTTTATCCCATTCTCTAATTCATGAGAATTTTGTTTTCCATAGTCCATTCTCTTTCATTATTATTCAATTTCTATTCAATTCTTCAATATCTTGTATTCTATGTTTCATTCCAAATTCTGTTCCTTTATTTTCAATCCTGCTATTCCTAACTTTATAGTGCATATTTTATAGTCTCTTTATTTTATGTCATTGCATATTTGGTTCCATCCCACATTCCTTCCAACTTTCAATTTCCTTTAAAATTTTTATTTTATTCTATATTTCATTTCATTCCTTTTCTCATACAATTAATCTTTTATTCCATATGCCATTAAATATTTATTCATATTCCCCTTTGCATTCCATTTTATTACATTCCATTGAATTTCCATCTTATTCAGTTTTCCATTCCATATGGAAAATGGAGTTCGTTTCATTCCAGTTTCCACTGTAGTCAATCTACATTTTATTCCATTTCAAATGTTTCCCGTTCCATATTATTTAACATTTCAAATACCGTTCTATTCTATTTTGTGTTGTTCATTTATTTCCCTTTGTATCCAGTTCCATTTGCTAAAATACTTTTAATAGTGAGTTTCCAGAAAACAGTTTATCAATATTTTATCAAGAAATTATATATGTGCTTTGCCATATACCAAAAATTTTCACTTCTGGGAATTTATCCATGATAAGGATGAACTGAGGATACAGAAACATTTTAACAAGAAGAATGTGTGTTGTGGTAACATATTGGATGGTGAAAAGCTGGAAACAATATCAAGGTTGGCAATATAAGTATGTTTGAAAATGTAGCCATCCTACATAAATGGAATATTTCCTAGTTATAAAATGGCCTTCTATAAGTTTATCTATTGACATGGAAAGAATGTCTTCTGGATCCACAACACAGATTATAAAACAAAATGTAAGACTAAATCACTCCATTTTATAAAATAAAATGAAAACTACAAAATATGTACAAATGGCCATTCTGCCAAAATATATTTCAATGAGTTGTCTGTGCTTGTGTGGGGACTCAGATGCAGTTTTCTTACATTTGCTTTTCTTCTTTGAGTAGCAAGTCTACATGCAATGCTTTTGTGACAATGACTAAAAATAAGTGCCCAAACCTTAAAATTCAAGTTGGTATATTACAGCATATTTACAAAAATAGAAACTAGACAGCGGTTGCTAAGAATGGAGATTATGTCAAATAAATTAATGCTCATTCATCACTGGATTGCTATACATTCCATACAAATGTTGATGTATATTAAGCATCACCCTTAATTCCTGGAAGCCCCTGTTTATGCCTCAGAGCAAGAGGACAGGCAGGAAGAAATAATGTCTTCCTGGAAAATGTCTAAATCCCCTTTTGGTACCTGGGACCTTCAGGAGGCAACAGTGCTGGACATTTTGAGCTCAGTGTGAACCCCATCCTATATTTCTCCTTTTCACCGCTCTTCAACCCTTAAGCATATTGCAATCAGGTGATCCAGATATCAATAAGTGTCAACAGTATCAATTCCATGATCATCCTGAACATGGTGTCCTGACTTGACTCCATGAGGGAGAATATTAGGGAATATCTCTTGTTGACGAGTGTGGTATTTCTTTCAAGGGACTATCTGAACACTGGAATGGCAGTGACAATGCTGACTTTGGGTCACTTTCATTGTTTTTATAGAGGCATTTCTCCCCATCTCTCTCTCTCTCTCTCTCTCTCTCTCTCTCTCTCTCTTTCTCTCTCTCTCACACACACACACTCACACACAGAATTAGAGGATATTTTTAAATATTATGAAATTGACCCAGCCAAGAAAGACCCCATAGACCCTCTATGATGTCAGATGTAACTGGATTGAACTGCTCTGGGAGGATAAAAAGAGTTGCGTGATATCTAGCTCACCAATCACAAGCCAAGATTCAATCAGGATCCACTACCCTCCTTGCTCCTCAAACATGGCTCTAACCAGAAACAGTGTCCGTAGCAGTGTACCTCTGTTTTTGAGAATCTGACATTATGGTCACCCAGTCATATTGGGAGAAGGAGCAGCAGTTCTGAATCCATGCAGGATGAGGTTGCTAGAGGGCTTAAGGACAAGGCTGCCTCTGCCACTGCTGACACTGGTGAGGAAAGTAACCCGGAGCCTACTGCCTGGGATCTGCCCGCGTAAAATGCCCCAGCCCCATTGAGCTCCTTTCCCAGCGGAAGCTTCCTTCACTACAGCTTCGGTTTCCTCTGTTGTTGAGAGTCCTAAACTGCCTTTTTTTTTTTTAAAGATTTATTTATTTGAAAGAGTTACACAGAGAGAGAAGGAGAGGCAGAGAGAGAGAGGTCTTCCATCCACTGCTTCACTCCCCAGTTGGCTGCAACGGCCAGAGCTGCGCCAATCCAAAGCCAGGAGCCAGGAGCTTCTTCCGGGCCTCCCACACGAGTGCAGGGGCCCAAGCACTTGGGCCATCTTCTACTGCTTTCCCAGGCCACAGCAGAGAGCTGGATCGGAAGTGGAGCAGCCAGGTTTTGAACTGGCGCCCATATGGGATGCCGGCACTGCAGCCAGCAGCTTTACCCTACCCGCTACACCACAGCACCGGCCCCCTGAGCTGCCTTCTACAAACTGTATGTGGACATAGAGGCATGCAACCAGGCAGCAGAGCTGCCACGAGACAACCCACAGAGGTGTTTGTTCAGGAGACAAGCCACCCAGACCATGAACTCAGAGAAAAAAAACGTAGCAAGAAGCAGATTCACCAGGCAGAGCCTGTCCATAAAGGTAATAAGGCACTGGACTGGTATTTGAAATGAGGTCTTGTGATTCTAGGTTTGGTGTTTATTTCTCAAAGTAACTCTGTTCCTCAGGAGTCATGCATCTTCTGGATAAAATGCTTACACTCACAGTGTATCCAAACACGTCTCTATTATCATTCTTAGTTTTCATCAAATTTTGTACCGAGGAAAAAATTAATAGCAAATTATTGTAATGGCTTAAGACTATTTAAAAAATAGAGGCAAAATTCTGTAATATTTTTATAAGAAATTTCTAGTAATTATACAAATGTTTTAATATTGTATATAGCAATAACCTTAAGGAGATTAGATAGAGAAATAAAGCAAGATGTATGGTTGACTAAGTATTTGCTCAAGGAAGAAAATAATTCCTCCACAACGTGTATTTTTGAATAACACTAGCTCTGGGTAGCATCTGTTTTAATTAGAAATGTGCAGCTTATGGAGAGTTGCTCTACATCATCCATCTAATATTCAGAACTACAATGGATGCCAAATTGTTTTAGAATTTCCATGTTAGTTGGACAACTAAACGGTGACTATAAAAATTTGGATATCTAGGCCCATCAAATACTGTTTTCTAATAAAAAAAATTCACTGTCTTGGAGAATTCTTTTTAAACTCTTGATTTATTAGTACAGAGGCATGTTATGTTATGTATTTTAGTGAACTAGATTGGAGTGCCCATATTTGACATTTTTTGAATCATTCACTTTCAGAGGGAATATTAAATACAAAACACCAACTAACTAAATGTATTAGTTTCCTAATGCTGTTGTAACAAGATTGCTGCAAATTTAGTGACTTAAAACATTGCCAATTTGTTATCTTCCCATCTGAAGGTCAGAAGTATGAAGTGAGTGTCACTGAACTAGAGGGAACTGTTGGCAGGGCTGCATTCTTTCTGGAAGCTCTAAAGGAAAATCCTTTTCTTTGTCTTTGCCAGCTTCTAATTCTGCCTACATTTCTCTAATTTCAAAGCCAGTGTGTTCAACAACAAGTTGAGTGCTTCTCATGCTGCCAATTTCTCTGATTCTCTTGTGATTACATTGTGATTACATCCATAAAATCTAGGATAAGCTCTTCAATGCAAAGGATCTGATAAGCAAAATTCTATGTGTAACCATGATTCTCCTTGGCTTGTCACCTAACATATTCACAGTATCGGGACTTAGGATATAGATATGTTTGCATGAAATTTTTTTTGTCTACTATGTTGAACAAACTTCTTTCATGTAGTTGAGTCATGTACCAATGCCATCTCACTAGTCCAAGTGATCAATTTCAGTTCACAATTGATCATAATGAAAGGACTAAGAGTCAAAGGGAGCACATAAGCAAGTCTAGTACCTGCTAACACTAACCGATAGAATAAATAAAGGGGAGAGTGATCCAACATGGGAAGTGAGATACTCAGCAGACTCCTAGAATGGCAGATGTCCTAAATAGCACTCTGGCCTCAGAATCAGCCCTAAAGGCATTCCGATCTGGCTGAAAAGCCCATCAGAGTATTTCAGGCATGGAAAGCCAAGACACTCTGGCAAAAGATCTCTGTGAGTGAGATCTCAGTGGAAAGAACAGGTCTTCAAAGAAGGAGGTACCTTTCTCTGAAGGGAGGAGAGAACCTCCACTTTGACTATGACCTTGTCTAAACAAGATAAGAGTCGGAGAACTCAAGGGGCTTCCATAGCCTTGGAAACTCATGACTGGAGCATAGGGGGATTGCTGATGCCATAGACAGGAGTGTCAATTGGTAAAGTCAACAACAGGAGTCACTGTGCACTTACTCCTCATGTAGGATCTCTGTCCTTAATGTGCTGTGCATTGAGATTTAATGCTATAACGAGTACTCAAACAATATATTTCACTTTGTGTTTCTATGGGTGTGCAAACTGTTGAAATCTTTACTTAATGCATACTAAACTGATCCTCTGGAAAAAAAAAAAAAAAAGAAAAGAAACTATCAACTCCCAACTTGACTCTCACTGGGATTAAACATGACAATAGGTCTGATCTGATTTCATCATCATTTAAAAAAATCATCCATTATTTTTCACTTTATGTTTCTGTGTGGGAGCAAACTGTTGAAATCCTTACTTAATGTATACTAAGCTGATCTTCTGTATATTAAGATAATCGAAAATGAATCTTGATGTGAATGGAAGGGGAGAGGGAGTGGGAAAGGGGAGGGTTGTGGGTGGGAGGGACGGTATGGGGGGGAAGCCATAGTAATCCATTATTCGTACTTTGGAAACTTATATTCATTAAATAAAAGTTAAAAAAAAAGAATGCTTAAATAATACATTTTTATTATGAAATTTGTGGAGATCAACAAAATATCTAAGACTTTTAAGTACCCTTCCTATCTTGTGCACAATATTTGACTATAAAATAAATAATTTCTGCTTTTAATTAAAAGGAAGCTTATTAAAATTATAACATAGTAATCAAAAATACATTTCTTTCTCAAATCAATAAAGGAACAAAAATGGCTGGTGAGATGATGGATATATTAATATGCTTGATCTCATCATTCCATATTATACAAATATATAAAACATCACATTGTGTTCTATAAATATAATTATTTGTTAAGTAAAATAACAAAAGGAAAGGGGAAAAGTCGAGTAAGCTTAACTCAGAAGAATAAAGGGTTAGTAGCACTTCCAGGAGATTGAATTTAAAGGGCCAGAATTCTAATTTAAAGTGTAATCATGGGAAAGTATAGACAGCAATTATTTAAATGGTCAGAAATGTCTCAAAGCAATCTGCTATCTTTGAAAAGACTATCCTGTGTGTCTGAATATATGGTACAAAGTCTACATAGTTTTAACTTTTATCTTTATAACCCACAAAAAGCACAAAAGAAACAGCATGTTCTCAGGATTTTTGGAGGTCTAGACAACCCTAGAGTTTACCTTAGTACCTATTTCATTTGGTTAAATAAGGGATGGACTGAGAAGCCCAGTTTTGAAAGGGGAAGTAGAAAGCAACGAAAATATACAAACATTTCCCTATTATTTCCTTCATGAGTTATCTTTTTATGAAAAATAATTATTTTCTAACTATAGACCTGGACAATGAAAAAGACTTTCCTTTCCTTCCTGAAAGGAAAAGCCAGAGGCCACACTGAGTTTGCCAAGAACTAGCTCATTTTGACATAAACTGGAGCAGGTACTGTGATCACAATTTGGATTAAGGTGTCGTCAAGGTGGGACCAGTAGCTCTTCGGGTGTTCAGATACCTAAATCAGCCTGGAAATACTGGCTACCCTGGGTTTGGGCATGGTTTGCCAAGTTCCCTCTTTGCTGTTTTATGGGGGAAAAGTTTTGAAATAGACCTTTTGTTCACAGTATGCATATTCAATTAGATTTTGAAGAACCTAGTATTTTCAGATTTGACATTCATATTTCCAGCTACCTGCTTGTCTAACAAGCATACAATTTGAGGGCTTGTGTTGTGGCACAGGGTGTTAAGTTGCTGCTTGTGGTACCCAAATCTCATACCACAGAGTCCCACTAAATTTTAAAATCTGTCAAATCCCATTCACTTCCCTTCTTCCACAGAAGTACTGTGATTTTTTAAAAGATTTATTTATTTGAAAGGCAGAGTTACTGAGAGAGAGGAAGAGAGAGACAGAGAGACAGAGAGAGAGAGACAGAGACTGAGAGAGAATATCTTCCATGTGCTGATTCACCAAATGGCTGCAACCACCTGGGCTGTGGCAGGCCAAAACCTGGAACCTGGATCTGCATCTGGGTCTTCCCCTATCGAAACGCCATGGTGCCATGTTTTTTGTATCTTTTAATAACAAAGACACCACCAGGGCCCAGGGCAGTCACCCCACCTCACTCCTCCCCACATACCCACAGGTCATAAGGGAAGACTAATACGTTCGCCAGGAGCCCATGGAACTGCTCCTCCCTCCACCCATGGAAATCCCGAGCTGCATGTAGGGGTAGGGGGCGGAATCCTGGAACCCCGATTTAAACCTGCGTGGGAATTGGCCCTTTTCTTATAGGTCATATTTTGCACACATGGGTCAACCAGCTTTATGAAGAACCACATAACTTTATTGTAAACAAGGTGCAAACCAAAGGGAGGAAACAGGTGAACGTGTGGAACGCACAACACGCCCGTCAGGTCCCGGGGCGTCACCCCGTGGCAGTGGGACAGTCTCACCCACCCCGGCCCAGCGCGAGCTGGTGGAGGTACTGCGCCATGCTGGCGTCCGGGCCCCATCCTGCGCAGGTTGGTCAGGGCTCACCCAGCTCCTTGATGTGCTGCACCTGCTGCTGCAGACGCTCGGTCTCCAGGTCTCCAGCAAGTGGCAGAGGTGGGCGTCCTCCCTGGCGGCGGCCGGCTGGTGCAGCTCCAGCAGGCTCTGGTTGACGCTCTTGGCCAGGTAGAAGGCGCTCTCCAGGGCCCGGAGGCCACCCTCCCAGTCGCTGTTCTCAGGCTCGGGGATGGGGCGGAGGAGGATGCGGCCCCCGCGCTGGTTCTGCAACCTCATCATCATCTCTGCGCGCTCCCTCGGTCCCTGAGCGCCGCAGGAAGTCGTCGGCCAAGCCCGTCAGCGCCACGTCGTCGCCGGAGAAGTAGAAGGCCATGGACTGGGCCACGTAGGAGGTGTAGAGCCACAGGTGGATGTGGCTGGGGACGGCGGCCTCGCGGTCGCGCTGGTAGTTTTGCTTCATGTTAGAGGGCTCGGCGGCCATGGCGGGTGATGGCACTGGCAGCAGGGGCTGCGGTTTCAAGGCAGCGAAGGCAGCGTGTTTAGGCGGGCCAAGCAGCAGACAGAAGATTATGTACAGTCTGTGTTGAGAGAGAGGGTTTCTGGGTGCCTTCAGGGTCTTCAGACCGAGGGCCTTCTGAGGGCAGACTTCCGGTTGGTTGAGGAGAGCTTCCAACTGATGGGGCAAGCTTCTGATTGATATGTGTTGGGGGGTGGTGTTCGAAGGCAGGCAAATATGGCTGCGTCAGAACTGAACGTACGTAGAGGAGGCCGTTACTGGGGTGTGGTATGGGATGACTGAGGTCAGGGCTCAAAAAATCATTGGTCAGATTCAGAAAGTCATTGACAAGGATCGCAGGAGACACTACAGCGTCTGGCCTTTACTGAACTTCTATTTTGCAGGCACACTTCTAGTGTCTAAAAACACGTTCATGACTGGACAGTACGAGAGGAAGTGGGTACTGACACCCATTTAAAGAGCTATTACAGGGGCCACAGGTTGGGCCACACCCTGCAGCTCTGGAATCCCATTTGAGCACCCGTTTGAGTCCCGGCTGCTCCATTTCAGATCCAACTCCTTGCTAATGAGTGGGAAGGGAAAGCAATGGATAATGGCCCAACTGCTTGGGCCCCTGCCCCTACGTGGGAGAACAAGAAGTTCCTGGCTTCTGCCTGGCCCAGACCCAGTGGTTGCCACTATCTGGGGAGTGAACCAGAAAATGGAATCAATCTCTCTCTCTCTCTCTCTCTCTCTCTCTCTCTCTCCTTTCCTGCTCTATAACTCTGCTTTCTAAAATTCATTACAGGGAAGGGGTGGGACGCTGTGGTATAATGACTTACCAGAAAAAAAGGTTCTCAAAACAAAGCTAAAGAGACATAGTCTTCTAGAGTTCCACATCACTGTCAGAAAATACAGATCACAATAATGTATTATATACTGTATAAAGACCTGGAGGAGAGGACCTGCAAGTCTCCAAACATGGAGGAAGCACGGAAGGATGGGATGCTGATTATCTGATTTGACCAGCTTGAGCTGTATGTGTACATTGAAATACTGCCCTGTGTCCCATGAAGATGTACAAGTATTACGTGTTCACTGAAAATTAAAAAAAAAAATTCCCTAATGAAGTGAGATGTTACCAGTATTAAATTAGATGATGCATATAAGTTGACACTAATATTGCACTTAGCTCATTGATTGCCATCAATATGTGGATGCTATTTTTAGATTTGCCTGTTCCTTAAAAATTATCTAGTAATTATGTAAAAAGTAAATTTAATGTTTTTTTTTTCTCTCTCTCTTCTAGTTAGCCTGGTGAACTTTTTCCCCCAGGGTCGTTCCCTCTAGTCTCCTCTTTCCGCTTGCCTGCTGGTGTCTCAGGCTATTGAGGTTCAGCTCACCTCGCGTTCCAGCGCTGGTGTGTTGAGTCTGCCGCTGGTGTCCCGAACTGTGGGCTCCCACACTCTCCACGCAGGTTCACTGTGAATCACTCGTTCCAGAAGAGTTTCTTCTGCTGTTTCCTCCCCTACTCTTCCTTGAACCTGCAGTATCTCCACTTTTGTTACACTGTCTCTCCCCGGACTATCAGTGTGCTCCCTTCCTATTCTGCAATCTTGCCTGAAAAACCCACGGCCAACATCCTATTGAATGGGGAAAAGTTGGAAGCATTTCCACTGAGATCTGGTACCAGACAGGGATGCCCACTCTCACCACTGCTATTCAATATAATTCTGGAAGTTCTAGCCAGAGCTATTAGGCAAGAAAAAGAAATTAAAGGGATACAAATTGGGAAGGAAGAACTCAAACTATCCCTCTTTGCAGACGATATGATTCTTTATTTAGGGGACCCAAAGAACTCTATAAGAGATTATTGGAACTCATAGAAGATTTTGGCAAAGTAGCAGGGTATAAAATCAATGCACAAAAATCAACAGCCTTTGTATACACAGGCAATGCCATGGCTGAGGAAGAACTTCTAAGATCAATCCCATTCACAATAGCTACAAAAACAATCAAATACCTTGGAATAAACTTAACCAAGGACGTTAAGGATCTCTACGATGAAAATTACAAAACCTTAAAGAAAGAAATAGAAGAGGATACCAAGAAAGGGAAAAATCTTCCACGCTCATGGATTGGAAGAATCAATATCATCAAAATGTCCATTCTCCCAAAAGCAATTTATAAATTCAATGCAATACCAATCAAGATACCGAAGACCTTCTTCTCAGATCTGGAAAAAATGATGCTGAAATTCATATGGAGACACAGGAGACCTCGAATAGCTAAAGCAATCTTGTACAACAAAAACAAAGCTGGAATCATCACAATACCAGATTTCAGGACATACTACAGGGCAGTTGTAACCAAAACAGCATGGTACTGGTACAGAAACAGATGGATAGACCAATGGAACAGAATTGAAACACCAGAAATCAATCCAAACATCTACAGCCAACTCATATTTGATCAAGGATCCAAAACCAATCCCTGGAGTAAGGACAGTCTATTCAATAAATGGTGCTGGGAAAATTGGATTTCCACGTGCAGAATCATGAAGCAAGACCCCTACCTTACACCTTACACAAAAATTCACTCAACATGGATTAAAGACTTAAATCTATGACCTGACACCATCAAATTATTAGAGAGCATTGGAAAAACCCTGCAAGATATAGGTACCGGCAATGACTTCTTGGAAAACATCCCAGAAGCACAGGCAGTCAAAGCCAAAATTAACATTTGGGATTGCATCAAATTGAGAAGTTTCTGTACTTCAAAAGAAACAGTCAGGAAAATGAAGAGGCAACCAACAGAATGGGAAAATATATTTGCAAACTATGCAACTGATAAAGGGTTGATAACCAGAATCTACAAAGAAATCAAGAAACTCCACAACATCAAAACAAACAAACACTTAAGAGATGGGCCAAGGACCTCAATAGATATTTTTCAAAAGAGGAAATCCAAATGGCCAACAGGCACATGAAAAAATGTTCAAGATCACTAGCAATCAGGAAATGCAAATCAAAACCACAATGAGGTTTCACCTCACCCCAGTTAGAATGGCTCACATTCAGAAATCTACCAACAATAGATGCTGGAGAGGATGTGGGGAAAAAGGGACACTAACCCACTGTTGGTGGGAATGCAAACTGGTCAAGCCACTATGGAAGTCAGTCTGGAGATTCCTCAGAAACCTGAAGATAACCCTACCATTCAACCCAGCCATACCACTCCTTGGAATTTACCCAAAGCAAATTAAATTGGCAAACAAACTAGCTGTCTGCACATTAATGTTTATTGCAGCTCAATTCACAATAGCTAAGACCTGGAACCAACCAAAATGCCCATCAACAGTAGACTGGATAAAGAAATTATGGGACATGTACTCTATAGAATACTATACAGCAGTCAAAAACAATGAAACTCGGTCATTTGCAACAAGGTGGAGGAATTTGGGAAACATCATGCTGAGTGAATTAAGCCAGTCCCAAAGGGACAAATATCATATGTTCTCCCTGATCGGCAACAACTAACTGAGCACCAAAGGGGAAACTTGTTGAAGTGAAATGGACACTATGAGAAACAGTGACTTGATCAGCTCTTGTCCTGACTGTTAATGTACAATATAATACTTTATCCATTTTAGTATTTTTTTTGTTCTAGTACCATTGGTTGAACTCTGTAATTAACACACAATTATTCTTAAGTGTTTAAATTTTAACTGAAAAGTGATCCCTGTTAGGAATTTGGAAAACATTATGCTGAGTGAAATAAGCCAATCCCAAAGGGACAAATACCACTTGTTCTCCCTGATAGGTGACAACTAACTGAGCACCAAAAAGGAAACCTGTTAAAGTGAAATAAACACTATGAGAAACGGTGACTTGATCAGCCCTCACCCTGACTATTGATGAGCAACTTAATATGTTATCCCTCTTAGTATTTTTTTTGTATGTTCTACTTAATACTTTTGGTTGAATTCTGTATTCAATACACAATTACTCTTAAGTGCTGAAACTTAACTGAAAAGTGATCGCTGCCAAATATAAGAGTGGGAATAAGAGAGGGAAGAGATGTGCAATTCGGGACATGCTGAAGCTGACTTACCTCAAACGGTAGAGTTAGAAACATACCAGGGGATTCCAATTCAATCCCATCAAGGTGGCATGTACCAATGCCATCTCTCACTAGTCCCAGTGATCAATTTCTGTTCACAATTGATCATAATGATAGGACTAAGAACCAAAGGGATCACATAAACAAGAATAGTGTCTGCAAATACTAACTGACAGAATAAAAAAGGGAGAGAACGATCCAACATGGGAAGTGAGATACACAGCAGACCCATAGAATGGCAGATGTCCTAAACAGCACTTTGGCCTCAGAATCAGCCCTTAAGGCATTTGGATCCGGCTGAAAATCCCATGAAAGTATTTCAGGCATGGAAATCCAAGACACTCTGGGGGAAAAAAAAAAAAAAACCTAAATGAAAGAACTCCACGAGTGAGATCCCAGTGGAAAGAACGGGTCATCAAAGAAGGAGGTACATTTCTCTGAAGGGAGGAGAGAACTTCCACTTTGACCATGGCCTTGTCTAAATATGATCAGAGTCAGTGAACTCAGGGGGCTTCCATAGCCTTGGCAGCTCATGACAAGAGCCCAGGGTGATTACTGATGCCATAAACAAGAGTGTCAATTTGTTAAGTCAACAACAGCAGTCACTGTGCACTTACTCCTCATGTAGGATCTTTGTCCTTAGTGTGCTGTACGTTGAGATTTAATGCTATAACTAGTACTCAAACAGTATTTTTCACTTTATGTTTCTGTGTGGGAGCAAACTGTTGAAATCTTTACTTAATGTATGCTAAACTGATCTTCTGTATATAAAGAGAATCGAAAATGAATCTTGATGTAAATGGAAGGGGAGAGGGAGTGGGAAAGGGGAGGGTTGCGGGTGGGAGGGATGTTATGGGGGGGAAGCCATTGTAACCCATAAGCTGTACTTTGGAAATTTATATTCATTAAATGAAAGTTAAAAAAAAAAAAGAAAACAAAGAGAAGTGTTCCTCAACAGTCTATATGAAGGTTGATCTATGTTGTTACTTCTTGGAGGTGATTTTGTTTTCCACCCTTCCTCTTTCCCCTTCCTCCCCCTTCTTTCCTTTTAGCAACTTAATTGTCTTTGAAGAAGAATCCAAGGATGATACATCTTTTGTGAGCTCTTAGACATAACTATTACTTATGTGGCATAATAATATCCTCCTTTTAAAACACTAAAAGGAAGCGATTCTTGAGAACAAGTTTTACTATTAAGTTTCATGGTAAAATTCTTTGGGGACAGAGGTCCTGCATAGGAAATTAATACACAGTGACTCTTGTTGTTTATTTATTTATTTATTTATTTTGGCCCTGAAAAGGGCCTTTGGGTGGGGGTCTTGGGCTGTGGGGAGCTCAGCTGCTGAAGCCGTAGAGCGTGCGGCCCTGGCACTTGAGCGTGTAGACCATATCCATGGCCATGACCGTCTTGCACTTGGCATGCTCCGTGTAGGTGACTGCATCGTGGATGACATTCTCCAAGAAGACCTTGAGCACGCCGTGGGTCTCCTTGTAGATGATCCCTGAGATGCACTTGATGCCGCCACGCCGGGCCAGGTGGCAGATGGCGGGCTTGGTGATGCCCTGGATGTTGTCTCGCAGCACCTTGCAGTGGCGCTTGGCACCGCCCTTGCCTAGGCCCTTCCCACCCTTGCTGCGTCCAGACATGTCGAAAGCTTCCTACACTCAGCTAGAAAGTGGTCTCTTGTTGTTTATTTCATAATGACCACTCCTATGTATGACATGAGTAATCACCTAAGGCTCTTGACATGAGCTGTCTCAGCTATGGAAGCTTTCTGAATCCACTAGCTCAACAAGGCAGTAAGCAAAGTGGAAGTTCTCTCCTCTTTTCAGAGAAAAATACATCCTTCTTTGGTGGCCCCTTCTTTCCATTGGGATCTTACCCAGAGGGGTCCTTTATGTAAGACATCTTTTGCCAGAGTGTGCTGGCTTTCCATGCCTGTTATGGCCCCCCTGGGCTTTCCAGCCAGACTGGAGTGACTTAAGTGCTGATTCTGAGGTCAGAGTGCTACTTAAAGTGATTGTCATTCTGTGAGTCTACTGTATTGACTGTTTCCCATGTTGGAGTCTTCTGTCCTTTTTAATTCTGTTTATTATTGTTTCCATACACTCGGTCCTATTTGATCACTTGATCCTGTCTTACATTGTGTATTGTCAAGTCTCCCCTGCCCAGCACATTGCATCACATCTCGTCTCCTCTGCCACATGTCATACCATGTCACCTCTGCATCCCACAAAGCATCTTGTCTTCTCAACTCCACCTCACATCATTTCTCTCAATGTGCTCACCACATCCAGTCTCATCTCTTCCATGACCCATGTCTTGTCCCTTCTCTCCTGTGCCCACCATGTACCATCCAGTCTGATTTCTTCAGCCCCACGTGGCACCTCACATCTCCTCTGATCTGCCACGTCTCATCTCCTCTGCCTTGCCCATCAAATCACATCTCCTCCACCCTAAGTCATGACATACCTCCTAGCCTGTGCCTACAACAGCCCATCTTGTCTCCATGGCCCACAGTGTTCTGATCATTCTCCTGTCCTGTGCTCACCATGTCCTATTCTGTGTCTGTGATCCTGCACAGCACATCACACCTCCTCTGCCCCACATGTCACATCTAATGTCCTCAGTGCCCTACCACTCCTCCACCTCCCCTCACATCTCCTATCCTCTGCCCACAGCACCCACTCATATTAGAAGGAGCAAAAGTTGTCCTCCTCCCCATTTACATCTCCTGTCAATGAGCCCTGCCTCCACCACCACTAGGTCTTCTGTCTTGGACTCCCCTTCCTCTTACCATGTTTTATTTTGCATGATCTCCAACTCATGCCAATCATCTCTAGAGTTGGGAACACTTTCATGCTTGAGTTGCTGGCTCTGAGTCTTGTCCCTCTCTTGGAGAATATGCTTAAATACACTGTAAATCCACGCCTTTACAATCTGTGTCGTGACCCTCTTGCCCCTCCAAGACTCAAACAAGGAACTCATGTCCACCCACTGGGCTGGATCAGCTGCCTGCCTGTCATTACCAGTGATGTTCCCATGACTTCTGGTAGACAGTAACCAATATTATGTGCAATATCATGTCCTCCATCCCCCAAGACTCCACCGCTCAGCATTTACACACTGTTGGCCCTTGATTCCAAGGCCCCTGCTTCCTCAAAAAGGTCTATATTGACGCCTGAGCTTAGGTTTCCCTTTTCCACCTTGTCTTTTATACAATGACATTTTAATGAATAAAGTCTAAAAGTTCCATTTTTTAAAATATAAAATACTTTTATTGAGGCACCCAAATATAATTTTAAGTCATAATCATAGGGGTAAAAAAAAAAGTAGCATGCTATGTGACTTTTGAGAATGGGAATAAAATAAGAGCATATGTCAGCAAACATTTGTTGCCTCTATTTGAAATGAAGTTCTCACTATGAAATTTCCATTTAGACACTTCATATCTGGCAAATCACTTAGCATGGATAGTTTTCAATTTGGATAGGAAAAAGGGAAGAATTAGACCAAGGTTTCTGGAGAAAAAGAGGGATGATGGAGAAACAGAAGGGGCAAGAAGAGGTTCAAGATACCTTCCCAAGAAAATATCAAGTTTTAGAGGAGTACAGTATTTATGTGTTGGAAACAGACTCCTGGGGTTTGCAGCCACCAGGGGAAGGAGCAGAGTGAGTGATTTAAGGTTAATGATTAATATTGGAAAATGAGAAGATATGTGAAAGAATACTTTAATGGATAAATCTGATTTTGAAAATAGTTGCAGTTGATATTGTGAGCAGATGTGTGTGTATGTGTGTGTATACATGTTTGCATAGAATTGGATGGTCACACACCATACTGTGAACAGGGTATCTATTTCTGCATTCTCCATTTTTCTTCCCTGAGTATATCTCATCTTCTTGATAAGACACAATTATCTGATTTTTCAAAAAAGTTATGTTGCAGAGATGTGGTAGAAGACCACGGTACAGTGAGTGAATGGAACAAAAAATATATAAACAAAAGCATTAATTAAAAGGAACTCCCCTCCACCCTTCCCCATATTTCTCATTTCTTCTATTATAGGTTATAGCTGGCAGTTGGAAGGGAAGATCCAGGACATAGGCAGGGGCTTCTTTTTCTACTTTTGCTACAATCTCTGCAAAAATTAGTGTTGAAAATATATGTGCTATTAGCTGTGTTAGAGAGACAGAGACATGTAAGTATATGTGTTATTTTATATTAGCAAGAAACATAAAACAATACAGGGAGAATGCATTATGTTTGCTCAAAATGATAGTATGAATCTTGGGATTTGTGCTGAAGTAGGTGTCATAGTAGATAGTTATGTTGTGGTGAAGGCAGATTGCCTTTTATGGAAATGTCAGATATTGGACTTGTTTCTTTCTGAAGTCTAAATATTAAACTTAGAGGGACCTTATAGAGAGTCTCCTTTCTGAATACCAGTAAAAACAATATTTTCCAATCTAAAATATGAGAAGCAACTGTAGAGTGCTGGAAGATTCCAAAGGAAAGGGAGTGTACAACCACACATTTGATCAAAATGTGCTGTATGTTTTGACATACTTGGAGAGATAGGAAGTATCAAAATGGTTAAACTTGTGTAAAGGGAGGTGAGAAAACAAGGAAAGAATCATTATGGAAGGCTGTGGTTGGCACGTGGAGGACCAGATGGATAATAGGAATGATGCTGGAGAGAGTAGAGAGAAGCTGAAGAAAGAAACACAACAAAAAATGTAAGGTTAGGAAATAAATGAGGAGAACTTGGAGTTCTTGTTCAGCATCTTGAATACAAGTTGACTACTTCTTGATGTACTCTAATTCTTCTAGCATACTTGAGACAGTTTCTTGTGTCCACTTCTAGAGATTCCTGTGAGAGTCTGTTTAAGATTCTCAATCAGAATGGGTTTCCATTCAGAATAAGTATGATATGCTTTGAGAATACAAGCCAGGATTGGATGCCTTGAGGTTTGCTGGCTGTTTTCATCATAAGAAAGACTGTAAAAGATGCTTTTCATATTGGTTCAAGACCAATATTTTGATGTATTTCCAAAGAACTTTATTTGAAGACTGTGAAAGGGATAAGAAGACATGTTAGAAGGGAAGAAAATTTTAACTCAGTAGTTATAAGCATGATTATGCTTTCACAAATAAGTTCTTTGTGGAACTTAGGATGTCTGGTTATATTAGATTTGAGCTGCTGAGTGTTCATGTGGAATACATATAAGGAATTACATCACTTTCTGTGACTACTATAAAATTACACAAATTAGGTAGTTTAAAACAAGAGTTACTTATGTCAACTCTGAAGGTCATGAGTCTCAATCAAGGTATAAGTAGGGTTGTGCTTCCTTCAGATGCTATGGAGAAAATCTGTGCCTTGCCTCCTTGACTTTCTGGGGATATCTTGCATTCCTTGGCTTATTATCTTACACTGTTCTGAACAACTTTGCCAATGAAGTGAATTCTCTCATCCCTGAAGAAGAAATCAGAGATACCCCGAGTAGGAAGACTCTCTTGAAAAGTATTTTAGTTTCTATCATCAAAATAGGATGGCTTTCAGTCATCGAGAAAATAGGCACAAAGTGGACAATAAATAATGAAAAACACACTGGTTTTATCCCAAGGAATGATTTCCGGTAGAGATTCAGGAACATTCATCCCACTCAGAAAAGCATTGAGATTTAAACAAAATGCATGCTTTTCCCAGAAAAATGTCAGGATTATTAACTTCATTCAGAAATGCAAAAATGGAAGACAGAGAAACAGAAGAGTATGGAAATAGGGGAAAATAAAATCAAGTCCCTACTGTACTAAAATTGAGAAATGTTTAGAATACAAATAAGCAGTTATGACTCCCCATGATGGGTCCCAACTTTTCTAGCCAGAAAAGGACACAGAGTCTTGGGGAACAAGTGTTTGTCACAGAAGTTAAAATACCACTAGAAAGGTCTGCACCCCATAACAGAGTGCCTGGATTTGAGTTCCACTCCCATCTCCGATCAGCTTCCTGCTAATGTGCACCAGGGGTGGGGGCAGCTGATGATAGTTCACACACCTGAAATTCTGCCACTCATGTAGGAGACTCAGATTGAAGTACAGCCTCCTGACTTTTTCCTGGTCAAATCCAGACATTTGGAGAGTTAACCAGAGGATGGAGAACATATCTCTCTCTCTCTCTCTCTCTCTCTCTCTCTCTCCCTCTACATATATACATATATATATTTACAAATATACATTTTGTAATTTGTAATATATAATATTATATATACAAATGAATCACAAATATGTATTTTAAAGATACCTGGAAACTGGCATTAATATTTGGGTGAGAACAGTGGACAGCAGAGAACAGTCAGCTCTTCATCTGAGTCATTTTAACCTATTGTCAAGGTTGTTTAAAAAATAGAAATCCCAGATTTAGAAGGGAATGACTTTATTAAGGGAGATATTGCAGTGAAATTATTATTAAAGAGGCAGATTTCAGAGAGGAAAGAAAAATTAAAATGTTATATGCAGAGATCAGGAAATGTGGGGCTGTGGAAAGATATGGGAGAGATGTAATCTTCAGGGGAAGTTCTTGAAACTTAACAAACTGTGACAAAGTAACAGAAAAGTCTCAGCAGGAAGCGCTGATGGGAAGGCACATGAGGTATGGGTCTGGGCCTGTAAAAAGCAGGCAAATTACACCGTGGTAAATAAAGTAGAGTTTATGGCCTAGCTCTTTGAGCCCTGTATAAAATACTCCAAGACCAAAGCTTGATCCTCAGTGTCAGGAAGGACATTGAGGGAGGTGATTGGTTCAGAAGAAACTAGCTCGCAGGATGACCCGACCGTAGCACATGGGTCTCAGGACTTCCAGTCATGGGGAGAACTAGCAGGATATGCATGAATGGAGCTTGCAGGCCTCCCAGAGAAGAACCCAGCAGGAAATGCAGGGATACAGGTAGTGGCCATCCTAGGGATGTTTGGGCAGCATGCATGGATCCAGGATGCAGCCCCACTAGGGGAAGAGATGGTAGGAACTGCATGTGTAGAGGACGGATCCAGAATAAGGAAAGTATGGCAGGTAGTGCCGCAGTACAGAATGCAGTCAGCCTAGGGGATGGACAGGAAGTGCACATGGTGGAATTTTCATTCATCCAGCAGGAAATGACGAGTTAGAGGGAGTATAGAGCCTAGAGTGGGAGCTTGTAAGAGATTTACATGTGGAAGGCACAGATGGCCTAATGTAACTTAAACAGGAAGTTCTGGGTGGAGAGAGCATCCACCCTCGACAGCAGACATCAGGAGAGGCACGGGCAAGAAAAGCTTTCCACCCAGAGAAGGAATGGGCAGGAGATGTATACACAGAGGGCCCAGCCAGGTTAGCTGTGGTCTGACAGGAAGGTCATGCATGGAGAGCATCCCTAAACCATAGGAGAACTCCAAAATAGGTACATGGATAGAGAGGACACCTAGAATAGGCAAGCTGATGGCAGGAGATGCATGTGCAGAGAGGCCCTGCATCCTACGGGAGATTGTTACATGTGCATTGATGCAGTCAGCTCAGGAGAGGTACTAGCAGGTGTCACTGGATGGAGGGAACATTCAGCATGGGGGAGGGGACATGACAGGTGAACTATGAATGCAGGGTGCAGCCATCATAAGGAGCATGAGGTGGACGTGGACGAGTGCAAGGTGCAACCCATCTAGGGGTTCACTGACAGGAGTAAAGGGTGCAGGCAGCCATTGAGACAGTATGACAAAGTTCAGGATGACAGAGACTATCCGACGTCAGGAAGGACGTGGGAGGAGGTAAATGGGTATGCAGTCAGATGAGGATAGGAACCTGCAGTAAACATATTGACTCAGAGCACAAACAACTTATCAGTAGGATTGGGAGAAGGTATATTTTCCATGAATCTAGATAGTCCAGACAGGAGATCTTGGACGGATAGAGCCTTAAAGACCGCACAGAGCACAGCAATAGAGATAGTCACAGTGGGAGCACCTTGCCTAAAGGGATGCCCAGCAGGAGGCACTGGTGCAGAGTGCACTCAGACCAGCATCTGGGAGGAAGTGCTGCAGAGATGATTCAGCCGGTTTTCTGGGGAATATAGCAACAGGCACCTGTATGGAAAATCATGTGGTCTAGGGATGGACTGCAGATATGCACATTTGGAGACTGCAGCCAGCCTAGCCTATGTGCTAACAATAAGTGAACGAGTGAGTGAACCATTCTGCCTAGAGAAGGACTCAGCTGGGGATGAATAAGTGAATGCTGCGTCAGCCTAAGGGAGTTGTAACAAGGTTGATGGGAAAGGTGCCCTCATCAGAGATGTGCAGAGACAGAGACATCCAGAGACCTTTTCCTTTCCAGTTGACAAATGTCAGCCACGGGACAAGAGGAAAGTGAGAGGTAATAAGAGTCCCCAGCACGGATTCCAAATAGCTATGCTCCTCTCATAGGGCATGAGATCTTCCACGGGACTGACCTGCAAATTAGGCAAACCAACAAAAGGAGTGATAAACCAGCGTCTGTGTTTTCTTCACCCTGTACTGAACAGATCTCTGCAAACTAGCATTTAAGAGAGATATTCAAATGGACAGACCATAAAACAAATTCTTACCACATGATCAAGCTCCTTACATCAAGAAATTGAAAACATGTGTTCACACAAAGCATTGCCCATGAACGCTCCTGGTAGTGTTAATGATAATAGCCAAAATGTTGAAAATCTCAAACTTCCATCAACTGAAGAATGGATTAATAAATTGGAATATTTCCATAAAACAGATTGCTTTATAACCATTAAAAAGGAAAAAGTACCAATACACACAAGAATGTGATTGAACCCTGAAAGCATTAAGCTAAATGAAAGCAGACACAAAAGGCCATGTATATTGCAATCCCTTTAATATCAGATGTCTAAGGGCTAGTGCTGTGACACAGTAGGTTAATCCTCAGCCAAGATGCCAGCATCCCGTATAGGCGCCAGTTCGGGTCCCAGCTGCTCCTCTTCCAATCCCGCTCTCTGCTGTGCCTTGGGAAAACAATAGAAGATGGCCAAAGGGCATGGGCCTCTGCATCCACGTGGGAGACAAAGAGAAGCTCCTGGGTCCTGGCTTCAGATCGGCCCAGCTCTGGATATTACAGCCATTTAGGGAATAAACCAGTGGATGGAAGAACTGTCTCTCCATCTCTCCCTCTCACAGTCTGTAACTTTCTCTCTAAAACAAGTAAAAATGTAAAAAAAAAAAAAAAAAACAAAAGCAAATGTATAGTATAGGCAAGTCCAGAGATACAGGAAATAGATGAATTTTTGCCAGAGACAATGGGAAGAAATTGTAGTGTGGATTTTCATTTTAGGGTGATGAAACTATTCAGGAATCTATTATTGATGACAATTTCATTGGGAACACACTAAAAAGTCAGTGAATAGTACGCTAGACATGATTATAATGATAATTTTTTGTTACTTGAACTTTACATTAATAAAATGAAAAATAAAACAACAACAATGAAATTCCTAACCGTGGTTCTCAAACATGGATAGTACATTACCTGTAAAAGGACCAAAACAAAACAGGACCACTGAATTTGAAGAGAGGAAAACAAAAATTATAAAAAAGCCAAGAAGGTACTCTTGATGCACTGGATTCACAGAGAAGAGGCAAGAAAGACATAACCGGGCTTCAAATGTGCGTGTAGTACGTTCAGTCACTGTGGATTACACGGCTAGAACAGGAGAATCAAGTGGACACTGATCCGTGTGTCCTGTGAAACAGGTGATGACAACTACACAAAGATAACATCATGGCAGTGATACAGGCATGAACATGTCACAATAGTTATCCCAAAGGAGAGTGGCACATACTATGCCCAGTTCGATGGAGAATACAACTGATCAGTGTTGTTGAATGAGCGTGGACATAGAGGCAAAACCTTGTTTGGTTGCTCTGTGAGAGAGCACAGTGGGCCTCTTGCTGGAGGTGACTCATGTCTGTCAGTGCCCTGCGACTTGCAAAGGGATGTAAAATAACTCAAAGGCAACCTAAGGCTACCATCAGGCAGTCACCCTGGGCCAGTTTCCTGAAGACAGGGCCATTTTCCCACCAAGAGATAACTTTGGAGGCGAATGCTAAAACCAAACCAAAAGTGAGCACTTTCTCAAACGCAAGGGGTGGGCTCATGCAAACAGACTCCCATCACAGCCATTTGTGGGCTATGCGTCATCAGGGCGCACTGGTCCCCTGTGACGTCACAAAGACTGAGGCGTCACAAAGGCTGCTCCCCAGCCAGTGAGGGACACGGTGGGTGGGACTAAGCACTGGCATCTGGAGAGGCCCAAGCCAGCAGGAAAATCAAGCTGAGCCGATTGGGACCCCAAGCCCAGCAACCATCATGCGCGGGAAGAAACCCAGCAAGAAAGCCGGTAAGCGCAGGAAGCCCAACGTCTCCCGCTCTACCAGAGCCGAGCTGCAGTTTCCCGTGAGCCGCGTGGACCGCCACCTGCACCACGACCGCTACGCGCAGCGCCTGAGCTCCTCCACGCCGGTTTTCCT
Source organism: Oryctolagus cuniculus (assembly GCF_964237555.1). Classification (NCBI taxonomy): domain Eukaryota; kingdom Metazoa; phylum Chordata; class Mammalia; order Lagomorpha; family Leporidae; genus Oryctolagus; species Oryctolagus cuniculus. Next base: position 23,089,051 of record NC_091453.1, read on the forward strand.
GGCGGGGGTCCTCGAGTACCTGACCTCCAACATCCTGGAGCTGGCTGGCGAGGAGGCCCACAAGAACAGCAGGGTACGCATCACCCCGGAACACATGAGGAAGGCGATTGAAAGCAGCGAGCACCTCAGGGACCTGCTAGAGGAGGACCCCAAGCCCCGGGATGAGGACGTGGCCCAACCCGAGGAGAAAGAGTGAGGCCTGAGCCAGCGCCTGGCTGCACTGCGCCCGGGGCCTTGCCCAGCCCCCAGACTCCCGTGGAGGAGGGCGCCTTCAGCATGTGCCAATAAAGTGTTCAGTTGATTCCAGGATTCTCAAGGCCCCTTTCTGTCATTCGGAGCGGGGGTGCCTGTGGAACACCCAGAGGGTGGAAGGGGCGGTCGGCGTGGGGACTTGGAGTCGGGGAGTCAGACAAGCCGGTCCAGTGGTGGCGATGGGCCTGGAACTGTGGCCCTGGTGGGAGGATCTGGCTGGGGTGGAGGGCAGAGCCAACTGCCTCTCTGGTTCCGAGCAGGGAAGGTGGTGGGAGGCCAGGAAGCTGGCCTGGGGCCCCCTGGTCTGTGGAGCACACTGCGTGCTGTTGGGAACCGAGGCGGAGCTGGAGGCCAGGAAGAGGTGCAGACTTCCCTCTGATGGAGGAGGTCAAAGTCAGAGGCTGAAGGCAAGGGGTGTCGTGCGGAAGGGTGGCACACTGCTTGACGTGAGCTTAATGGGACAGGGGCTTCCCATGAAGATAAAGAGTATGGGGAAGCCACAGGAAATAGACAAAGCAGGGGTTATGGTCAGCTTGATTCCATTTATTATTATTGATGCCCTGCCTCATTGCAAAAGGAGTTAGGGACGGGATTACTGGCTAGTGTTTCTATGCTTTGTGGACTCTATCCTTCTGCCTTCTCATGAACTCTGATAAATCAAATAGTAATCATATGTAAAAGCTTTCTCTGCCTAAGACGTGTAGTTCAATCAGTTCTTAATGGAAATGAAGAATTTCTACGTTGACTTGTTTTTAATTGTTTTCTACTATAAACATAACTACTTCTCAGATGAGACACCTAACCTGTCTCTGAGCATGGATGTCACAGAAGATAGACTAACCAGGGGCTGACTACCTGCTTGGAGAAGCAAGTGTCAACTCTTCCCTGCTGATGGACTCAAAGTGCACACAATGGTCGGAACACTCTCATAGGCTGTTTCAAGTTACAGATCGCTGCCACGTCAAGTGTTGTAGCCACCTGACCCCTTGCCTGTGCATCCTCACTCGAGGTTTCCACTGTTCCTTGCCTCCTTGGTGGCCACCCCCTGCTGCCTTTGTCCTTCCTCACGGGGCTGGGCAGAGCCTGCTCCATTGCCTCCCACAGTGGGTCAGGGGACCTGCATTCGAGATCCCAGTTCACCATTTCTGGGCGCGTGGTCCTGGGCCTTCACCTCTTCCCCTACTCAGGTTTCCTGGTGTATGAATTGGGCAACACAAGGCCCTCCTCCTCTGATTTTGTAAGGATGAGCCCACTTGTGCCTGTAAATGGCTTCATCTCACCACGTGTAGCACAGGGCAGTCTTAGTGAGTGGCTGCGTCCGCCTTCCTCCCTGACCCCAGGTGCTCAGGCATGCTTCCCAAGAAGACAGGGGTGGAGGGACAAACCAGGCAGTCAGCACCTGGCTTCCTCACTCCTTCTGGGGGCCTCATTCTCTGCCTTGTCTAAGCAGAAGGACCTGGCTTGCTCTCCCCGTAATTCACAGGGGTGTGCCAGGAATGAAGGAAATAGTGCCAGGTTTCTGGTAGGGCTCTTGGGGCATGTGTTGCATAAATCCAAGGAATCTTTCCTGTCACCTCAAGTCCACTGGCCCTATTGTTAAGGTTTGCACCACACACATTTGTGATTGCTACACTCTGATTGCTACACTCAGCACTCCCAGCCTTACCGAGCTCCTCTCCTGTCCATCTGAGGAGCAAGCAGGGCTCTCCCAGAAACTGCAGGTACCGGTGACCCCATGCTGGCAGGGGCACTGCACCCCTCCTCTCTCAGAAGTGAAGCATCTGTGTTCCCTGGACATGAGGACTCACATTGCAGCATCCTTCAATGAAAACTGAGTGCCTCTAGGATGGGAAACGACAGGGAATTAACAACTATGCTCACATCCTGACGTGTTGCTTCCGTAATTCTCTGGTGTTGAAAAACCATTTACTTTGCTTATATGGAAATAGTGCTGGGTTTCTGCTTAGGGCTCTTAGGACATGAATCTTTCCTGTCACCTCAAGCCCACTGGCCCTTGTATTTGTGGCAACTTCATTGTTAATAATCCACCCCATGTCTTATCCAAGCTCCCCTCTTGTTTATTCAAGTAGCAATCAAAGCCCTCCCAGAAACTGCAGGTAGAGTCACCTTCAGTCCATTGATCCCACAATGGCAAGGACACTGCCCCCTCCTCTCAGATGTGAAGCCTCTGTGTTTCCAGAACATGTGTTTCTCATATTGCAGCATCCCTCAAACCCGAGTGCCTCTAGGATGGGAAATGACCAGGAATTAACAATTATGCTCAGATCTTAACCTGTTGGCTAGATAGTTGTCTGATGTTGAAAAACAGCTTGTTTTGCTAATATCTGAGGATATTCTCTTATATACATCACCAGAAGGAATCTAAGGAATTAATAGAAGTTGGGGGAAGCCAGAGTAGGTGGGTGAATTATGTTAAGTTATCTGTTCTGTGTGGCCAGATGTTCACCTTCCATTCCATGCAATAGTCAACACCTATGGTCACTGTGACCCCAATTAGGATCATGGCTTCCTCACCTCCTTCAGACTCTGAGGCCTAAGGTGCTATTTAGAAGATGAGTTGAGGGGCTGCGCTGTGGTGCAGCAGGTTAACGCCCTGGCCTGAAGCACCGGCTTCCCATATGGGCGCCGGTTCTGGTCCTGGCTGCTCCTCTTCCGATCCAACTCTCTGCAATGGCCTGGGAAAGCAGTGGAAGATGGCCCAGGTCCTTGGTCCCCTGAACTTGCATGGGAGACCCAAAAGAAGCTCCTGGCTCCTGGCTTCGGATTGGCGTGGTTCTGGCCGTTGCTGCCAACTGGGGAGTGAAGCAGCAGATGGAAAACCACTCTCTCTCTCTCTCTCTCTCTCTCTCTCTCTCTCTCTCTCTTTGCCTCCCCTCTCTCTATGTAACTCTGACTTTCAAATAATTAAATAAATCCTTGAAAAAAAGAAGTTGAGTTGAATAAGGTCCTGTGAACAAGCCCTCTGCAGTATCAAGGAGCATAAGTGGATCAGCAGAGAGACACTGCTGTCCTTTTAAGCAGTGTTCTCAGCTGTCCTTGTGGTTTACAGAGGAAAATGGGGGCCATGACCCACAGAGCATCCAGCACTCTGCACAATCCCCTACACTAGAGAACAGAATGAGAATCACAGGCCCTGGAAGGCATCAGCCCATCCACATTTTGGCCTTTTGTGCATCCACAGTGCAGGAGGAGAAATTGTGAGGAAGGTTTTCCTTCAGACTGGGCACTGTGGACTGAGCAACATTGGTGATCTGAGTTCTATTGGCAGAGGGGAAGCTAAGACCCAGGTGAGCAAGGACAGAGGCTGAGGAGGGCGTGGCTTCCAGCCAGGTCTGTGATCACAAACTCTGCCAGGGTGGGCCAGTTCCAGCACAGGTCACCATGGCAAAAACTGTCATATATGAGAAGAAATGAGCCCAAGAGGTAACTTAAGGAGAAGCTTGGAGGATAAAGTCGGTGCAATGTTGGCATGGAAAAGATGCCTGACTGCTAGGCTGGCCTCCCACCAACAGTATCTGGTGGGAACAGACCCATTTTGAAAGCCCCAGTTCACTCCTCCCTCTCATGCAAGCAATTTCGTTGGATGGACAGAGGGAGAGGGTCTGACTCTTTAGAAAGGGCAAGTAGAGCCCAAAGTAGGATTTTAGAAAGAGGGGTCCTTCTGCTAACCTTAAATATGTAATTTTCTAATGCAGAAATTACAAAGTGGTATCACATACTTAATCTGGGTATCAACAGTTTTGCTAGACCTACATAGACATTTGGCAAGAAAATTAATTGCTGACATTTAAAAAGCAAGAACTTTGTGTTTTTATACTGCATTGATAAATATTTTGACTCTGAACTTTGAAAGCTTGGAAATTATTATGACTCCAAGAAGACTTATCTTTCCAAAAACGTCCATCTCCTCAATGACTGACCCTATCCATCCATGTAGTTCTGGATGATAGGAGAAAATGCATTCCATCATATGTTATGGCAAAGTACAACGCGGAAGCACAAAACCCAAAGAAATATTGGATAATTTCATTTCTCTTGATGAATTAAGTCATCAGTAAAACCTTAGGTTCTCTGGAAAGCACCACCTAGCATAGAACTGGTGATTTAAAAAAGTTTGCTCAGTGAATGGGTGATGAATATTGGCACTAAATGTGCCTTAGTATTTACCATCTCCTTATACTAATTTAAGGTCAAAGAGAAAACTCTCCATTTTTTTGCTGAGAAGACATCCTCCGTAAGCGGGGTGGGGGGAGTTAAAGTGTCTTTTTTAGAAATAGAAAAATGTAATTTCCCACTAGACCTAAATAGGATGTTTATATTATAAAATAAGGCTCAAACAAGGAAACAAAGGGCTAGTTTTGCACATGTAAGCTTCAAGTCTGAATTGGAGTCAGTTAACTTATAAATGTCACATCTAGTACTTTTGAGAAATAGAAGCTTCCCACTCTGCTGGTGATCAGAAATGGGAAATAGTTTGGCTATTGGAGGAAATGCAAAAGCATTGAAGAAGTAGCCAACAGACATCGCCAGGGTATATAGAGCCAGAAATAAACTTAACATGGATCAATATCTTACCAAGCAAACCTTAACCGTTTCAGTAATTCCACTGCTCTACTAATGCAACACCGGAACACAAGTGATGGTAGTTATTGCCCAGAGACCTCAGATCCATAGAACCCAGGGCCCATGCTGCACTGCAGCTGCAAATCTGACTTCCAGTTATTCATGCCCCTGCTCAGTTTCAGACTCATTATCTTCCCTACATGACAAAGCTCTCTTTTATCACCACTTCCCTTAAAATGTTGCTCTTAAAGTCATCTGACAGACTAATATGTTAAGAATGTTAATAAGTATTCACTTGAATAAATTGTGAAAAATCAAGCATTTTTACCAGAATATGTAGACTTTTTTCTGTTCTTGATAAATTAGGGCTTAGGGATAGTTACAGTCACCTGAAGATGACATGATACTATCTCACTGAGACCAACATTCAGACACAATGTTTAAGATGCCACTTAGGAATGCCTGCATCCCAAATCAGAGTATCTGTATTTGAGTACTAGCTACATTTCCAATTTCAGTATACCCTGGTAATAGTTCAAAATACTTGGGTCCCTGCCATACACAAAGGAGACCTGGATAGAGTTCCTGGATCCTGACTTTGGCCTGACATGGTCCTACATACTGTGGGCATTTAGGGGAGTGAACTATTGGATGAAAGGTCTCTGCCTGACCTCCTGTCTTTCAAATAAAATTAAAATATTTTTTTAAAAAGACCAACATCTCTGGTTTGGCACCATCCTCATCCCTTTTAATTGTGTTTTGTGTCTGATTCCCTTCACTTATTTATAGGAACTTCCATACTATTACAGATACTTGAGTTTGTTACTCCCAGTATAAATTAATTTCCACCCACAATTTTCTTTTTTTTAAAGATTTATTTATTTGTTTGAAAGTCAAAGTTACACAAAGAGAGAAGGAGAGGCAGAGAGAGAGAGAGAGAGAGATCTTCCATCCACTGGTTCACTCCCCAATTGGCCACATCAGCTGGAGCTGTGATGATCTGAAGCCAGGAGCCAGGAGCTTCTTCTGGGTCTCCCACATGGGTACCGGGGCCCAACGACTTGAGCCAGCTTCTACTGCTTTCCCAGGCCATAACAGAGAGCTGGATCGGAAGTGGAGCAGCCTGGAACTGAACCGTCACCCATATGGGATGCCAACACTGCAGGTGGCAGCCTTATCTGCTATGCCACAGTGCTGGCTCCTATCCACAATTTTCAAATAATCACTCTTCACATTTAATGAAATAGTACAGTGGAATACTTCTCACACTACCTTTGGTGTGGGCCAGCACTTTCTGGTTTTTCCGCTATTGTGATGTTGCTCAATTTAACTGTGAACTAGTATGTGATCCCACTTCACATGACTAGCATGCAGCTCACATTTGTCACTCGAGTTCAACAATACCTGTACTGGTATATACACTGCTCAACAAGATCCGGTCACTCACTCCAATGTTGGGGCAAAGTCAGATCCCTGAAGAGGACCCTAAATACCAACTCTCAGTTTCTATTCTTCTTGCACCTGTCCCATCAGACCGTGTGTCTGCTGCCATTTTCTCATGGCTCTGCTCACCACCCATGCCTCACTTACCACACCCACCCCAGTGTTCTATGTTATCTACCATGATGTTCTATGTTATCTACCATGATGTTCCTTCTGGGTCCTCTCTGGGCTTTTCATAGGATCAACTCATGGACTTTCTGCCATACCTCCCCATCTACATTACCTTTATGCTTCTTCAATGCATTTCCTTTAGCCTGCCCTAAGCTGGAGGCACGTGAGACTCATATACCACCTTCCAGGTTTTCTCCTACACTGAGCCTTCTCTCCATCCCTGAACCCCCCGACAATCCTTCCCTAGGCTTGCTGTTCACTCTAGCCATGTACCTCGTGTGAGACTCTCCCCTTGACTGGCTACCCTCTCCATCTTTTCATCTCACATTGAGTCCCTGCTCCCCACAATGGCAGCCCGACTCATGCATGCACTTCCTCTCAAATTGTCTGCTGCATTCACTGTACATTCCAGCTATGCATCTCCTGCTGAGTTCTCCCTTTAACTGCCTCAAACCTCCACTGGTGAACTTCCCTGGGTGCTTCTGCTAGGCAGCAGTATCCTCCTCCACTTATGGATGCACTGCTGAGTTTTCTCTTAGTCTTGCTCTACAGTCTGATTTTGTACATCCTGCTGAGACCACCACAAGCCTTGATGGAAGTGTGCTCTGTCTTCCCATCCATTTCCTGTCTATCTCACTTTAGGTCTAAGGATTTCTCCACATATAAACTATCTGCCAGTCCTTCTCTAAGCTAGCCGTAACTTGAAGCCATGAACCTTCTACCTGTTTGACACTGGGCTGCCTGAAAGCTGATCAGTGCACCTTCCTCAGGGGTTTCCCAGGCTGGCTCCATCATGCACTACTGTACCTCCTACCACATTTCTCCTTAGGATACATTCATCATCCAACAATGTACCACCCGCCACTCATGCCATTATGTTAGGTTTCCCCTCCACTGAAGCATTTCAGCCCAATTCTCCCCTAGGCTTACTGCACCTCTACTCATACACCCTGTGTCTTATCCTCCACTTGGTTGGCTGAAGCCTCTATCCTGTCATCTGCTGCTCTTACACCAAGCAGTATTATATTTCTACCTGTGAAAGTACTGCTGGGTTTTCCATTTGGTTGATTATACATTCTACCTTTAAAAATCCTGTTGAGAGGTCCCATAATTCGGCTGCTCAATGCAAGCAAATATATTTAGACAACTACTCCTAGAGCCTGGTTGAAACTTGAACCAATGTACATACTACCAAGTCCTCCTATAATCTGGCTACAACATATACTATGCACCATCTCCTAGGAACCATGTGACTGAATCTTCTACCTCCCACAATCCTCTTCAGGGCCTTTCCTAGGCCTGAAAATTTTCCCATCCATACAGTCTCTGCCATTTCTTCCCTCTGGCTGTCCTCTCTAACCACACACCTTCTGCCAGGGCTCTGTAAAAATAGATGTATTCCCTACTCATGCACTTCTACAGAAGCGTTACTTGGGCTCTGTACTCTGTTTACCCATACATTTACTGCTAGACCTTTCCCTAGGCTGGCTGTACCCTTAAAATTCTCATACTTCCTATGCAGTTCACCCCGATGCTAGGGGTTCTTATGCCCTTTCGTTCCATGCTATGCCCTCTCAGTTCTTTGAACACTGTACCATTGCACCTTCAGCTTTTTCCCAAGTAGTCTAGCTATGGCCCGCATCTATGAGTCTTCAGCCATGTCCTTCCCTGGGGTGAATGCTTACTACTTGCATACTTACTGCTGGGTCCTTCCTTGGACTTCCTAGTCCATAGTCTGTTGCAGTGTGCCCTCATGATCCTGTTTCCATGCTCTCCCCACAAAGGATGGCTGCATCCTGCACTCATGCACCAACTGCTGTATCTTCTCCTCACATGGCTGCACCTTCGCCTATGTTGTACATGCTGGGTCCTCCCCTACACTGGTACAGCATTCACATTTTTTTAAAGATTTATTGTGTTTTATTTGAAATGGGGAGAGAGAGAGAGAGAGAGAGAGAGAGAGAGAGAGAGAGATCTTCCATCTGTTCATTTCCCTAATGACAAAAATGGACATGGCTGGAGCCTAGAACTCGATCTGGAAATCCTACATGGGTGGCAGGGGCCTAAGCATTTGGGCCATCTTCCACTACTTTCCCAGGTGTATTAGCAGGGACCTAGATCAGAAGTGGAGTATCTGGGAATTGAACTGGCACTCCAATATGGGCTGTAGGCATCTCAGGCAGCAGCTTAACCTGCTGATCCACAGAGCCAGCCCCCAACCTCCATATGTTTACTAGGCTGGCTACAATATTCAAAGCTGACCTGAGCTGTTCTATATCAATTTATTCTTCCTTCCAAACAGACATCTTCTGCTGAGTCGTGCCTTAAGTTGCATGCCTAAGCCACCCATGAACCCATTCAGCAGACTCCTCCTATAAGGCCTGAAACTTCCTCAACTCATGCACCTTCTTGGTGAGTTCGCTCCCTGATGGATGTTCCCTTCATAAATGCAACTACTTAAGATTCTCCTTTAGACTAGGTGTTCCCCCAATCCATACATTTACTTTTTTTAAGGTTTAAAAGTAAAATTTATTAAGGTCAGAGATCTCCAGCCAGAGTGGCATAGAGGGGGGCTCCAAGAAAGGCAAAACCCAAAGTGCCCAGTGGTAGTCAGGTTTTTAAGCACAATATTCTAAAAAAAAAAAAAAAATTGACAATCAGATTGACGTTCAGTTACAACGCAAGGACAAAATCCATCAAAAGTCCTGTTATACGATCTTTTATCCTATCTGGCTTGCTCATGAGAAAACAAAAAGCCAGACAGAAGGGTGGGATAGGTAACTTGTTTTCACTATAAACTGTGAGCTCCAGAGGATGGAATCACCACTCTTTTGCTGTTCTCATGGTAAATTTGCAGATTCCTAAGGAAGGAAGACCGGGCTGGCACCGTGGCTCACTAGGCTAATCCTCCACCTGCGGCGCTGGCACTCCGGGTTCTAGTCCTGGTTGGGGTGCGGGATTCTGTCCCGGTTGCTCCTCTTCCAGTCCAGCTCTCTGCTGTGGCCAGGGAGTGCAGTGGAGGATGGCCCAGGTGCTTGGGCCCTGCACCCGCATGGGAGACCAGGAGGGGGCGCCTGGCTCCTGGCTTCGGATCAGCACAGCGTGCTGGCCATCGTGGCCATTTGGAAGGTGAACCAAAGGAAGAAGACCTTTCTCTCTGTCTCTCTCTCTTACTGTCTGACTCTGCCTGTCAAAAAAAAAAAAAAAAAAAAAGGAAGGAAGACAGACACTTTTGATCTGGCTAAAGATAACCTTTTGGGGGTAAGCAAGCACCAAATTTCCAAATTTCCATCAAGGGACCACTCTGATTTCCTACTAATCCATTTGACTCCTCACATCCCTCCCAGAAGAAAGGACCCTAACTTCTGTTAGGGGAAGTGAGTGATGGTCATTCTGGCTGCTTCACACTGAAAAGCAGCATCATTGGGAAGGAGAGTCAAGACGGGATTCCAGCAGGAGGTGGCTTCTGAGCAGGAGGCGGCTCCTCAAGGGGACGGCAGTGCCAGATTGCAGAAACTGCTTCCATCCGAGGTTTCATGTACATGAGCATCTAGAATTTCACTATTTCAAGTCTGTAGAAAACGAATCTAACAAGCAGTTTAAACTCACAGAGTCTAAAACAAAGACAGAGTCATTATTAGAGGACCTAAGAAAGGTGCTGTCTAAACCACGAGCAAGTTTTCCCATTGAGAGCCAAATAGAAACTGACAGAAGGGGCCTGATAATAATCTGGTGGGCTTTAAGGCATTGCCAGTTATGAGGCCCAGATCTATTTATCTCTTCACATGGAGTACATCCTAAGGGAGGTGTGAGCCTCCTTAGGGAAGGTACCCTGTTGACTTCCATTACCTAGCTGGTCTGGGAGGAGAGCTGGCCGGATGAATGTAGGTGGCATCTCTAATAGGCAATTTACAGTTCTGCCTGCAATGTTGCTAACCCTGGTTGGCTGTCCCCTCAGCAGCAGTGGTTACTTTGGAAGCTGGGCAGAGTGAAGGGCTTTTCAGCTTAGAGCCAACAAGATCTGCAGGTCTGACCTGGGCATCCTTCAACTCCAGGGCAGTTCCATTTCCAGTAACCAGATTCTTGGCTGGCACAGCTTCCAGGGATCTTCATAAGCTGACTTTTGCTGAAGCCCTGGCTTTACACATTGAAAAACCAATGCTTTGTCTACTTGGTGGCAGATCACTGTGTAAGCAGCCATTAATTGCCTGCCACCTCTCTTTACATTGCTTCTGCTGCCTAGCTTCCTCTTCCTCCTGGTTTTTGGTAAAGCAGACCAGAGGAAACCTTTAAGAGGATGCAAGTCAAAGGGAAGTACTCAAGTCCCATCTTTTACTTTTGGTGGACTAAACTAGAAGTTTATAGTCACAGGCATTTTTTTTTTCAGGCAGAGTTAGAGAGAGAGAGAGAGAGAGAGAGGGAAAGGTCTTCCTTCCAATCGTTCACCCCTGAAATGCCCACTACGGCCAGCACACTGCACCGATCTGAAGCCAGGAGCCAGGTGCTTCTTCCTGGTCTCCCATGCGGGTGCGGGGCCCAAGCACCTGGGCCATCCTCCACTGCCCTCCCGGGCCACAGCAGAGAGCTGGCCTGGAAGAGGAGCAACTGGGACAGAATCCGGCGCCCCGACCAGGACTAGAACCCAGGGTGCCAGCGCCGCAGGCGGAGGATTAGCCTAGTGAGCCGTGGCGCTGGCCTACAGGCATGTTCTGATAATGGTTTTTCTGTGAAGTAGACAATGCCCATGAGGAAAGCTATGTTCTCACTTTAACATCAAACATGATGACCATCTTATATATAAAAGCTGAAGTCATTAGTAAAACTTTCTCGTCCTTAATTTTATTTGAAAAAGGAGGTTTTGTCCATTTACTGTGCCCATGGCAAAGTAAATCTGGCTGTGAAATCATGATTTAAGCTCTCATTTTGGCTATGTTATTATTACAGAAAAAGGTTAGCCATCCCTTTTCTAAGGTCTAAAAATCAAACTGTACATCCTGTAGAGTCCTTCAGAATAGAATTAGTTTCCCATCTTGAAGAGAATAAGGAAATGAGGGAACAAATCAGGCTTCCCAGATCACTTGCTGACAATAACAATATCAAGTGAAAACTTAGCAAACAATTTTACCTGTTAAATAACAACTATGAAAAACATTTATGAAAAGGACCATTTCCCTCTATACATTTCAAGAGTACATGTATTTGGAAACATTGCTTAAGTATCTAACACAAGTATAACCTGTTTGACCAGCAAATCCAAGTACAAACATGTCAATTACTTAAACAGCATTAGCTTCTTTCTACCAACAAATTATAATATCTGATACGGAGACTTAGGTCACATGAACCAAAAAAGGTATCTTCAATTAACTTAGCAGTTTAAATTTATGAGCAATGTTTTATTTATAAGCCGATTGAAATAGAGCTCTTAATAAATTTTCCATGTAGACATACAATATGTACACAAGTATAACATGACATACAAGATAGAACAATAAAGCAGTTTCAGTAATAGTTTTCTTAGAATCTGTTTTTTAATTACCATCAACTCAATTAGAATTACTTTTTGCTCTTAATAACCTGAATTAACCATACTTTTTTCTAAGTTGGAACCTGTAGTACATTATTGGCTTTATCTGCTTACAGAACTGTCCCAAAGTATTGAATACAATAGAGGTCAGGGGAAAAAAGAACTCCTTTGGAACCTAAAAGGACACATTTAAACACAGAACCAGCAATGTTTTAACTCTATGAGCAGTACATCAGATTTTTAATGTTTGAAGAATACAGGACTGTGGATGACAAAAATTTTAAATAGCCATGTTTAAAGTTATAAACTCATTAACCAACAAGAAGAAGCACTTCCTTACCCCACACAATATTTTTGAAAGCGCCTGTAGGATTTTATAAAATATCTATGCCTTTTAGGTCTCTAGGCCTTTCTCATTAAGATGACCATCATATCTGATAACATACGAACATTAGATTTTTTAACTTTTGGACAACTGTGTCAGTAGCATTTTACATTATCATAACTTAAAATTTAGCACCACTTCACATCTTGACAGTACCTTTAATATAATCCAAATAGCCTTATTAGTTGGTGTCTCTACAAGATAAGAGACATACCCTTTGATATTTCCAGGGACTCAACTGGAAATATCAAAATCCAAAGAATGTGGAATTTTGATATTTTGAATGCCTGTCAAAAGTGCCAAGAAGGCTTAAAATATCTGGTAGAAACAGGATTCCTTAACCTCATGACTAATATAGACCAGATTTGATCATTGTTACAAAGAGATTACTCAAATGCTTTAAAATTGGTATATATTCAAACAAACTATAACTTTCAATTTAAAAATCTCAGTTGTTTTTAAACAATTAGAACTTAACAGATATCAAGAGAACACAACAAATTACTTAAACAGAATACAAAATCTGTGTCTTTTCAGTCACCCCAAAAATCAGAAATAAAATCTTAAATATAAGAGTTAGCACATGGAATCATCCTATAACTTGGAACAATCTTAACAGTCAGAACTAGAGAAGAGAAAAGAGCTTAATGGTGCTGACTAGCAAATGGACAGAGAGTCATCAATTAAACAAAAACTATCAAAAGGAGATGCTGGCCGGCGCCGTGGCTCAATAGGCTAATCCTCCACCTTGCGGCGCCGGCACACCGGGTTCTAGTCCCGGTCGGGGCGCCAGATTCTGTCCCGGTTGCCCCTCTTCCAGGCCAGCTCTCTGCTATGGCCAGGGAGTGCAGTGGAGGATGGCCCAGGTGCTTGGGCCCTGCACCCCATGGGAGACCAGGAAAAGCACCTGCCTCCTGGCTCCTGCCAGGATCAGCACGGTGCGCCGGCTGCAGCGGCGGCCATTGGAGGGTGAACCAGCGGCAAAGGAAGACCTTTCTCTCTCTCTGTCTCTCTCTCTCACGGTCCACTCTGCCTGTCAAAAAAAAAAAAAAAAAAAAGGAGATGCTGCAGTTTTTAAACAAATTGTTAAGACTATTTCAAAATATTTACTAAAATATATGTATTATAAAAAAACCCCATTGTTTTCCTTGATTTACATTTTGAAATAACCCTTTAGAAAGCTCCAAATTAAGACAACAGTTTCTAAATAAGATAACACATTGATTTTCAACCTTAGTTACTTTCAATAGGTATTGAACTATTTTCATATGGACAATTTATGAAAACATGTTAGCAAACCCAAATAGTTTATCCATAGAATAAGGTGCCAAAGATGTCCTAAACAGCACTCTGGCCTCAGAATCAGCCCTAAAGGCATTCGGATCCGGCTGAAAAGCCCATGAGAGTATTTCAGGCATGGAAAGCCAAGACACTCTGGAAAAAAAAAAAAAAAAAAAAAAAAAAAAAAAAAAACACCTAAATGAAAGATCTCTGCAAGTGAGATCCCAGTGGAAAGAACAGGTCTTCAAAGAAGGAGGTACCTTTCTCTGAAGGGAGGAGAGAACTTCCACTTTGACTATCACCTTGTCTAAATAAGATAAGAGTCGGAGAACTCAAAAGGCTTCCATAGCCTTGGAAACTCATGACTGGAGCACAGGGAGATTACTGATGCCATAAACAGCAGTGTCAATTTGTAAAGTCAACAACAGGAGTCACTGTGCACTTACTCCTCATGTAGGATCTCTGTCCTTAATGTGCTGTACATTGAGACTTAATGCTATAACGAGCACTCAAACAGTATATTTCACTTTGTTTCTATGTGGGTGCAAACTGTTGAAATCTTTACTTAATGTATACTAAACTGATCTTCTATATATATAGAAAATTGAAAATGAATCATGATATGAATGGAAGGGGAGAGAGAGCAGGAAAGGGGAGGGTTGTGGGTGGGAGGGAAGTCATCGGGGAGTGGGGGGAAGCCAATGTAGTCCATAAGCTGTACTTTGGAAATCTATATTCATTAAATAAAAGTTAAAAAAAAAGAATAAGGTTCCAAGAGTACCAGAGTTTACATTTAGACACAATTATCTCATTTGCCTTTACCCAATTTACATTTAGTATTTACACCTAGATGACTGAAGATGCTGATGTTATATCATACCTCTATCTGAATTAAGGTCAAAATTACATTTATGTGGAATTATACTCCTTTTATTATAAAAACGCTAGCTATAAATCAGTGACATTAAACCAGATGTGCAGACACGCACTGAAGCCCACAGGGAAGGGAAGAAAGTGAGGGTGAGATTAGTACGTGTCACCCACTCTTGCTAAACCTTCCACAACTGTAGCCTGGGGTATATATTTGTCAAAATAGCACAAGCAGGGAGTGATCAGTTCCCTTATTCGTGGTGTGCTAGACTGGGCCTCTGCCTGATCAAATATGTATGATATAGGCAGACAGATAGGATTAAATTGATTAGATTTGTGAGCTGGAGACCATGCCTTCATCCTGCCCCCTTTCGTGATCTCACACCTTCACCTGACCTCACCTGTACACCCACCTGCCAATCAGAATCCATAACCACTCCCCTTTGGAAGTGAATAAAAGGCATGGAGTGCCTTGTTCATCTCCATGCCTCTTGGCATAGGAGCCCTTTTGGCTGCCCCTGATGCCTGTTCAAACTCACGGCCCATTGCTTTCTTGCTCACCTGTTCTCCCATGCAGCCTTGGATCTACTCCATGGAAAAGCCTGGTAAACTTCTAAGCTCCTTCTCCCCTAAAACAAAGCCCTCACTTTCCTGTGTATTTCTTTCACTGAATAAATGCTAAAAAATTTCCATGTCGCCTGGTTTATTTGAGCTGACACTCAGAATTCTTATCTGAATAGACAGCAAGGACCCTCAATATTAATATTAAAATTATTAACAAAGTTAGCCAATATCATATACTGTTGCTTTGTTCTTATACATAAGGAAAAATAGTTGTTCTATACCTTTAACCTTGAGTTTTATCTAATAGGCCTGATTTTGACAATGAGCCTTCATGGCGAGAGCCTTAGCAAAGGTGATTTTAAGCTAGAGAGTCCCAGCCCTGGTTACCACCTAGGCTGGTGACTAGGCAGGTGAAGTCACAAAGAAGCAGATAGGGGAATGAAATTCTTCCGAGTAAACCTCCTCTGATGTATGTCCTACCTAGGAAGGACCAGACAGAAGTGAACAAAAAGAGGAGATTTGAGGAGAATCGGGGATACCAGGGACATGCTGAAACTTGTCTACACAAGTTCAGGCCACGTGGGGACTTAATGGGAGTCTAGATCGAAAAGCTACCTGTCTGCAAATAGGATAATTCAACTTTAACCCAGAGCTAACTTGGAGAGGTTCAGAAAGCACTTAGAGAAACAGAGAGAGACAGAAGTCTTATCAGGATCTGGGGTAAAGGAAAAAATCACTGAGGCATGGAGCCCATGGCCTTGCTTCAAGCTGCGTCCAGTCTCACCGACAAATTAATCTCCAAGGAAGGAAAAACAGATTGCAGTTTTTGGCCGACACCCTAACGGGCCAATCCTGTGAAAGGAAGCTGAGTTGGACCAGCCAACATTCCCAGAGCTGAGACAAGAAGTATGAAGAGTGAAGCCTCTGGCTTTACAGCTCGTGAGGACTCCAAAAGGGCAGGGACTCGCTCCCTGCAGCAACATGTGTTTCCTGGCCCAACACCATCTTGGTTGTCCAGGTCTGGTACCCGGCCACGAGACCTTCTGCAAATGCTGGAGTGTTGCCCCAACCAGGATCTCTCAATTGTCTCAAGGCCTTCTTCCAGTCTCACAGGAAGGGCTGATCCACGAATGAGGGAGAGGAGGTGTTTCACAGCCCACATGAGCTTTCACGAAGGGCCGATGCACACTGGAGAAGAGAGGGGTTAGCACAGAGTGTCAGCTCCAGGGGATTGCCCTAGCCTTAATCAGAAAGCCTTACCCCAGAATCTTAAGACTGGAAGCCGCACTGATTGCTTTTACCTGGCTGACAGGGACCCGGTGTTTTTGAAAAAATGTGAGTTACTATGGAGGAGAGTGAGGCTCTCCAGAAAAAAAAAAAAAAAAAAAAAAAAAAACTAGAGCAGACCACATGCTCACCAGTCTGGTGGGATGGTCCGATGCTGGCTGGAGTCTGACTCAAATGGGATCCACATCACATTTGAGTTGCTATCCAAGTCATGATGGGGTTGCAATCCAAGTCACAGCACCAAAATGTTATGGGGAAACAGCGGTGGAGAACTTATTGTTGCCTCAGTTCTTTGTCTCACAGGGAAGAAAAATTTTCAAGCAAACAAGGCAAAGAAAAGCAAGACTCAAAGTTTTAAAAAACAAGATTTATTAGCGTCAGAGACTTCCAGCCAGAGTGGCATAGAGGGGGACCCCAAGAAAGGCAACCTCCCCCCACTGATAAGTTTATTGCTAGTCCTCCCCTGAATGGATCCATCTGGAAATGATGCGTTTCCTGTGGCTCTTCTCCTAGCCCTGCTCACCTTTAGGCTGATGCAATCTCCACCCACACACCTTTGGGTTCTTAGCTAGGCAGAATACTCTGATCTCTGCCTCTCTATATATTAAGTCTCCCTCTGGACTAGATGTCACCTCTAACTTCACACCTCCTGCTTACTCACTTTCTCTGCTGGCTGCTCCCTCCCTTGATGCACAAATGGCCACATTCTCCCTGATTCTTGCAACATTCTGCACCAAACGCTGCATCTCTTATGTCCTCTCACAGGCTCCCTGCACTGTGATCATATGCGCTACAATCTAGGTGTCTTCTTAGCTGCATGCTACTCCTTTAGTAACCTTCCTTTTGTCCTCTTTTAGTTCTGATGTTTTTTCCACCTACATACTTCTTACAATGTACTTCCCCAAACTAAATGCTTCATCCACTCATGCAACTCATATGAAAACCTCTCCTAAGGTAGGTGCTTCTTCCTCAATGCTGATATTGCTAAGGACCCCCTAGGTTGGGTACACTCTTCATTTAACCAATCACTTCTGTAGATGCTTCATTAGGCTGACTGCCATTTGTAGCCACAATGCTGCAAATTCTCTCTATTCCTGCCATGTTCACCTTAGGCTAGATGCACACTCCACTCATGTGCCACCTCCCAATACTCTGCTAAACTAAATCTCCCTCTACCCAATCTCCCTCTTGCCATATCTTCCCAGACACTGGATGTAACCTCCATTCACAAATCTCCCTATAAGTTCTCTTCTAGGCAGAGTACTCCTTCTCTGAGATGGGGGTAACCTCCACCTTGCAACTCTTCCTAAGGTCTCCTCAAGCCTGTCTGTGCCTTCCAACGATGGGCTTTATTCAGAGTCCTTCCACAGTTTGAATTCCTTCTGCACCAGTGGATGACCTATGATGAGGGATCTTCAAAAAGTTCATGGAAATGTGTATTATGGAAAACTATTCATTTCCAAAAATTGCACCAAACTCATCATTCAAATGCATTTTCCATGATTTTTTTCATCACAAAATTATTTATGATAGTAAAAAAAAAACCCTGCAGTATTGTAAACATCCATTAACAAGGAACCAGTTAAGCCAAACACATAAAAGCACAGGATGAACTACATGTGGCAAGTGCTAAAATGGAAAACAACCCCAATGCTACTGAACAAGATGAAAATCGTGAATGAGGTTATATATACTCATTATAACATGAGCACTTGTAGTACTTGGTCATACAAAAATTTCGCATGTATTTGCAGGGATGCTGATCATTGCCCTTGCATCCCACTTCTCTGGGACACTTGAGCTCTCTCTCTCCCAGGTTACTCCTGGAACTAGCAACCTCATCTAAATCCTTTGGGGGTGCCATACACACTGTCATTACTACCATCTTTTCTCGGTGCCGTGCTGTCACAAAAGGCTGGAGAGCATGGCTCTGAAATACATTCCACTTGCTGAAAGGGTAAAGCTGGTAGAAAAAGACCATCAGCTGGGGAGAAAGAGGGCATAATTGATGAATAAAGCATTTTCCCTGAATTTTTGAAGTACTACTGTATGTAGTTCCATAACCTACCTGAAGCCTGCACCCATTTTTTACCAGCTAGGATTCCTCTTCTTCAAATGCTCAATCATCTCTTGTGCTTGCTGCTGTTCAGTGATCCTTTTCTATGCCTTATGTTTCTGATCTCATATGGCTAAATTTGCCAGCACAAATATCCTGCCTTGTTTTCCTCTGATTTGGCTGGATCCTTTACCTTGGCACAAATGCTGGATCTTCATTTAGTATGGCTGCAGACTGCAGTCATGTGGTTATATCACAACTTCCTTTAGGCTAACTGCATGATCTGACCATGCAACAACTTCCCTATTCTCCTTTAGGTCAGCTGCAGCCTCCAAGTGTGCAAATATGCAATCTCCTCTCTCTCTCTCTCTCTCTCTCTCTTTTTCCCTGGGTAAAATTCTCCCTCTGCAAATTGATGGAGTACTAGACAGTGATTGGGAATAAAAGAGCATTTTTTTAAGATTTTTATTTATTTATTTGACAGGTAGAGTTACAGACAGTGAGAGAGAGAGAGAGAGAGAGAGAGAGAGAGAAAGGTCTTCCTTCCGTTGGTTCACTCCCTAATGGCCACCACAGCTGGAGCTATGCTGATCCGAAACCAGGAGCCAGGTGCTTCTCCTGGTCTCCCACGCAGATGCAGGCACCCAAGGACTTGGGCCATCCTCCACTGCCTTCCCGGGCCACAGCAGAGAGCTGGACTGGAAGAGGAGCAGCCAGGACTAGAACCCGGAGTCCATATGGGATGCCCACACTGCAGGTGGAGGATTAACCTAGTGTGCCACTGCGCTGGCCCCAATAAAGGAGCATTTCTGACCCAAAGTACAGAGCTGTGACTAACTGGGAAGGGATGAGGAGGACCAAGAGGAGAAGTCACAACATCAGGGCAGTGGTGCAAGTGGAAATGAGGAAAATGATGAGGGTTGAGAGGAGGAGTCCTGTAGCATTAGTGCAAGGGTGTCGCTTGAAAGGTTTAATGAAAAGGCCGAGATGAGAACCCATGCACCTTATGGGTGCAACCGGGAAGAAATCTGCAACACTGGTTCCTAGCTAGATGATGTGTACAAGAAGTGAAGAGCACCATCAGTATAATGGTGTTTCTGTGTGGTGGAATGAGAAGGCCATGCCAAGATGGCTGCTGGCAAGCGAGAGTCAGTTACTCGGGAATGGCTTCGAAACCCACCTGGCAACGGAGCCTGCCTGGCAACAGGCTGTGATTTGTTAGGGCATAAACCGCCCCTTGACCAGATTGGCTGCCTTGGCTATTTAAGCTGCTGTACCAACTGAAATAAAGTCTGCAGGCTGCTCGCCTCTGGCCTGCTTTCACCTGGCTCCTGGGGTCTGTGTGGTGACTCCGCACCTCTTGCCCCCACCATGCTCCTCCTCTCAGAACGAATCCACAGCAACATTTCTGGACAGGAAATGTGACCACAGCAAAGAAAATGTGGCTCAGCACCATGCGTCTGGTGTTGTAAATGGCAAGGAATATGAATGGTACAGGGAAAATTAAATCCCTCCCCCGTAGGTACCAAATATAGTGCAGGGTATGTTAAAAGGGCCAAGGAAAGAGGTCAGGACCATCAATGCTGTTTTGTAACTGGAAATGGGATACAACTGGGGCAAATGGAATGATGCCTGCAACCACCAGTGCATCAATGTAGCGGTGCATTGTACAGGTGATGTCAGTCGGGCAATGAGAGAATACAGTATCATCTCTCAGTAGAGGAGAGATGGAACAGGACCCAGGGCACAGAGATGTGGCTGGGCATAAACAATGAGCCTTGGTGAGTAACTCAGTTGTGTAATGTATGCAAGAATGTAAATAGGGCACAGCAGGAGCCCCACATGATCAGTTTCTAGATGAAACTAGTCTGGAGGTATGAACAAGAGAGAGAATATCATTCCCACAGCAGCAATGTGGTGGTATCACTGGACAGAGTATTCAAATGGGACAAAGAGCAGTCGGGCCCCATCAATGCGCTGGTGATGTGAGCATAACTGTCCAACAGATTTTATCTGTGCTGAAAATAGCAGCCTGGAATCATATGTATAATATGATAACTGCATAGGGAGTATGAACAGGACAAAGAGAATAGGTGTCCCCCATGAATACAGTGATGTTCTTGGGCTGGGAGGTGAACACGGTGAACAGAAAGAGCCCCTCCACTTTTCGTGCAGTGGAATAATTGGACTACAAAGTTGAACAAGGCAAATAGGGTGATCCCTAATCCATCAGTGTACAGATGGAGCTGGATGAAGGAGGTGAGAAACACTGCTATGTCAAGTGTTCCATGGTGAAAGTTCACAGCATGTGTACAAAAAGAAAATAGGAGAATCCTCACACCACTGGTTCTGAGGTGTAACTGGACAGGACACACGATGAGGGCAGAGAAGTAGTTCCATGAATTCAGAGCTGTATCTCTCCAAGGGTATGCGATTGGGCAAAGAAGGGGAAGGCGCCATCATTGGCATGGTGGGTACACTGCAAGGTATGCAGACAGCACAAGTAGCAGCCGTGCAAAGCATCTGTGTGAAGTTGTACTTGGGTCAGGGATGTGAATAAGGCCAAAGAAGGCACCATTGGTGCCATGCTCTGAGTGCACAGCGGATCGGAATGGTCAGGGAAGGAGCCTCATGCCATCATCTCTGTGGTATGCACAACTGGGCATGCAAGACAGGCAAAGAGGAGAGTTACCACATTGCAGTAGAGTTGCGTAACTACACAAGATGTGAACAAGGTAGAGAGTAGCAGCCTGATACTATCAAATGCTTCATTCAGTGGAAAGGAAATGGGAATTGTGAGAAGGAACAGCCTCCATCATGTATATGGTTATGTGCGTGAACAAAGTGATGCAGCAAATCACTGCGTGCTATCCTTGGCTGAGGATGAACACAGGACAGAGATGAACATATCCATGGTGTCATTGCAACACTGTACCCACACCCAGTGTGACCGGAGCCTGATCCAGGAATGCACGGGTCCAACTGTAAAAGGGAAGTGCAAGGCCTGAGGAGGTGGACCCTGCAGAGCCACTGCAGGTGAGTAATGGCATGAGGCAAACAGGAGGTGTGTGGCCCATCAGCGCTATGACGTGACTTGAGAGAGGGTGGGATGCTGCAGAGGAGGAGCCCAGAAGTCTCACTGCCAGAAACAACACCGCAGGAGTCACACTGGACAGGGGATGTTTGAGGGCAAAGAGGAGGAGCCTTGCCCCGTAAGTGCCGTGGAATGACAGTACAGGCGAGGTCGCCAGGGCAATCAGAGGGAGTTCCACCACCTCAGGGAAGTAGAGTGATGGGGAAGGCACCTGTCTATGCACTGCTCTCACAGCATCAGCATCCCTGCCGATGCTAGCGGGGTCAAGCCCAGAGTGACTTGAATGCAGACAATGACCCCTTCCATGCCAGGAAGAATAATGGTGCTGCTACGCAATCCTCCAGGAACATTACAAGTCTGCCTCACGAAAGCATGATTTATGGTAAGAGTGTCATAAGCCATCTCATCTGCAAGAGACTGATCTGCTTTTCATTGTGTGTGGTGATCTGTTGGACACTGCCGATATCATTAGTGGAATGCCATTTTTTCGGACGTCCTGCTCTGAGCCTGTAATGTGTTTGTCTTATAATTTCTGAAAGATCAGGTCCTAAATTTTCTGACACTGAAATTTTCCAAGATAAATAGTCTGGTATAAATATGCACAATGGTTATACTGGAATATCAGGTGACTAACATGGAAACCAAGTCAACAACCCAAACCCAGCCAAGATCCTAGAGACTAAAAGTCATCCTGGACTGTCTGGTGCCTTAACAAATTGAATTTCAACAGATAAAAGAATGGGTCACAAAAGAACCCTCGTCACAAGCGGCACCTTATTGACAGTTGCTGCTGCCATGGCCAGGAAATCAATGGGCTGTGAACACTGAATTATCCACTTAGCCCTGGAAGTGATCCCTGCAGGCAAGCTGCAAGGTTAGCAGAATGACTTGCAGCAACACATACTCACTGCTTCTCCTTCTGCCTTGAGAATGGAGGGCTGTCTTGGCTTCAAGGTTCTAGATTCAATTGAGAAGCAGCACATCATTTGCCACAGATACAACTATTTGACTGTATTTCTCAATACATTGTTGTGCTATGTTAAATGGGGCAAAAGTAAAATAAATAGAAAAAAATAAGCCAAATCAGGAGAAGGTGTTTGGCAGAGAGGTTGAGTCACTGCTTAGTACATCTGCATCAGATATCAGAGTCCCTTGGTTCAAATCCCAGCTCCACTTCATCCAGCTTCTTTCTCATGCACATCCTTGTAGGTAGCTTGTGATAGCACAAATACTTGGATGCCTGTCAGTTATGTGAAAGATACGAATTGTGGTCCTGACTCCTTGTTTTGGCCTGACATAACCATGGCTGTTGTGGACATTTGGTAAGTGAATCAACAGATGAAAGATTTCTCTCCCCCCCCCCCACCTTTGGACCAAGCAAACAGATTTATATTCTTTAAAAACTGAAACCAATGGGGCCAGCGCTGTGGTGCAGTAGGTTAATCCTCTGCCTATGGGGATGGCATTCTATATGGGTTCTAGTCCCAACTGCTACTCTTCCAGTCCAGGTCTCTGCTGTGGCCTGGGAAAGCACTGGAGGATGGCCCAAGTGCTTGGATCCCTGCGCCCACATGGGAGAACAGGAGGAGCCACCTGGCTCCTGGCTTTGGATCGGCGCAGTTCCGGCCTCTTCAGCCATTTGGGGGGTGAACCAATGGAAGGAAGACCTTTCTCTCTGTCTCTCCCTCTCACTGTCTCTCAAATAAATAAAAAAAATCTTTAAAAAAAGAGAGAGAGAAAAGTGCCTCCTCCCTTAAAAAAAAAACTTAACCCAAAACAATTGTTATGGCATAAATTCTCAACTTTTTGACATATTTAACATGAGTGGTTTCATGGGGACCACAAACGTAGAAGACGATGTTGAGTATTGTGGTGTAGCAGGTTAAGCTGCCTCTTTGGACAACGACATGCTATACGGGAGTGCCAGTGTAGATCTTGTTTCCTCTGATTCCGATCAAACTTTCTGATAATACACCTGGGAAGACAGTGAGTGATGGCCCAAATACCTGGGTTCCTGTCACCCATGAGGGAGACCAGAATTCACTTCCTGGCTCCTGGTTTGGTCCTGGCTCTGTCCTGGCTGTTAAAGTAAGCTTAGGGGACAGAGTGGGATAATCTTGAGCATTGCTGCAATTCAGCTGGGCCACCTTGAACAGTGTTTGTGCACTCAATAAAGCACCCAGGCACAAGGGCATGAGGATGCTGAAATTTAGCCGTATTTCCTTCTCCAACATGTAAACTCCCATGTTGCACCTGCCCAGGTGGTGTAAGGAACACTTCTTTCCTCTGTCAAGGGGGCAACATTTTTACTGAGTAGGGTAGGGACATTTTCAGTTCTTTCTCTTAGAGACTGTACTTTTTTTTCCTGTGAGGAACCATTTGTTTGTGGAGTTTCAAATGATGAGCTGGGACACTGGAGCCTTCATCAGAAGAGCACCAGGTAGCTCCCGCCAGCATCTTTTATTTTTAGTCCAGGGTTGAGAAAGTAACATAGTAATCAGGAATGTGCAGCTGGACTAATAACAAGCAGGCACAAGCAAGGGAGGTAAGCATCTCCTGACATATTTATGATGGGAAGCAAAAGTTCAAGTTGCTCCTGGCGATCATGTTGTTCCTGGCTTACATTCTACGCCCTTGAAGTATGATAAGGAGTTTTCCTTCAAGCAGTATTTAATAACATCCCAATAACCTTCTGCAAACTGCTGCCGCATTCCATTTAGGAAGGTATGCCTTCGCAAAGTCTGCTTAGGCAGAAGCAGAACCGCAGCCATGGCCCACATTCAGGAGGCTGTGGTCTCACTGTGAACACTTAGGAAGTATCCACTACACTTGTTCTAATTCGTCTCTCCAGAGGGGAGCCTGTCATTTCTTCCAATTCTTCCTGCTGAGAGCCTTTGCTTCTCTAATGAAGCCAGCATCCTGCTCCCCAAGCCGCACAGCAGAGAATGCTTTGCACGAGTCTGCACCCAGACGCTGTGTAATTAATCCTGGTGTGGGGTTTCTGGGACCTACGAGGAGTCTTGATCCAGAGCAGCTAGTTCCCTCTACCAGATGAGGTGACCAGCAGGGGCTGTGCTGGGCTACCTCTGTGCCTTGGAGTGCCCTCCAGCAGCCCAGTCAACCTTACCCCTTCTCCTAGATGCAGTAACCATGGAGTGAGCGCCTCAGCCAGCTGGGGCCCTAAAGTGCTGTTCTCCAGCTGCAATCCAATTGATTGGTCAGTTCCTGCACCCCATTTGTTGTGAAATATTTCTAATAACATCCTTGATGACAGGCTCCAGAACTCCCTTCGATTCTGGCACCTGCAAGCTCCCATTCCCTTCTCCAAAGATATTCTGTTAATGGCTTGGCATTGTTTTAGTCCAGTCATGCAATCCACAGCCATTTGAACATCCACAGCCTGCTCTCTCTCAGAAAACGTAAGCTTCAGCCATGCCCCAGAGGCAGGCATGGGAGTCGTGCAGTTCTGCAGCCAGCCTTGTCACACAGTGGGTTAAGTCACTTCCTGCAATGCCAGCATCTCATATCATTACTTGCTTGAGTCCTGGCTGCTTCACTTTTGATCCAACCCCACCTGTTAATGTGCCTAGGAAAGCAGTCAAAGATTTCCCAAGTCCCTGGGCCACTGCATCCACATGGGAGACCAAAATATGATTCCAGTTTCCTGGCTTCCACCCGCCCCTACCCTAGCCATTGAGCCTTTTAGGGGAGTGAACCAATGTATGGAAGCTCGCTCTCTTTCTGTCTCTTCCTCTCTCTGTAACTCTGCCCTTCAAATAAAAATAAAGATAACTTTGTATTAGAAAAACTATTATGAATCAAATTAAGTATTATTCATAAAAAATTGCTCCAAAGAGATTGACAGATGATTAGTACATAAAAAAGAGATTTATGCCTAAAGTAGCTCTTCGGGAATTTTCCTTCATTCTGTTAGTAGCACTAAAACTTTCACTGTGTACACAACCACTGTCACTTTCCCCTAACAGAGAAATTCCCTTTAGCCATAATGCCAATACTTGTGACATTTCCCAATAATTTCTGATTAAAATCACCTAACATCTGTGTGTTTGCTTTGAGATTTGACTATTTTTGACTATTGGGTCTCTTTAGAACTGTGTGTGATTTGCTCTTAGCCTGGTTGGTGGTCCACTTGTAATGCCAAGCAAGATTCCAGACTGCAAATTGTGAATATAAAGGATTAGAGATGATTTGATGAAGGTGAGTGGAGGGGCAGGTCTCATAGCACACAGGGTCACGCCAGTGTTTGGGACACACACAATCTATATGGGAGTGCCTAGGATTGAGTCTGTCTCTATTTCGGATTCAGCTTCTTGCTGAAGTGCATCCTCAGAGGCAACACGCAATGGCTCAATTACTTGGATCCCTGCCGCCTATGTTGAATATTTGGATGGAATTCGTGATTCCTGACTTTGATCTCACCCAACCGCAGCAGTTGCAAGCATTTGAGGAACGAATCAGCAGATGGAATACCTGTCTTTCTCTCTCCCTCCTTCTCACTCACTGTATGTTTTGCAGGAGCTAAGCTCCAGGGAGGACAGGTTTGTATTCTGACAGGCCACAGAACAACTTCAGAGTCTTTTGGGGATTTATACTTTTTATTCTCACAATGCTGAGTCTGAGTATACAGGAAACATATCTACTTGCTTATGGTGGCCGACAAGCAGTAGCAAAGAACTATGTACCCAGCTCTGTCCTCAGTTTCTTATAAATGCTTTACAGACAACCAGTGGCAGGCAACCAGGGAGTTGTACAGCAGAACTGTATCAGTTTCTGGGTCTGCTGACTAGCAGAAAATGTTTTAGTTGCCTGGCCTGCCTGGTTGCCATGACAATGAGGGATCCTGATTAACTCTATTTCATCAACACTTCATCCCTTTAGATTTTTTTGTTTCATAGTGTATATTTGGGGTAGGGGGGGGTTGGTCCCTGTGCAAGGAGCACTAAAGAAGTGTGGAACACTCTATTTGGAGGTAATAATAGTAATATAACATAAAATCATATTATAAATGAATATATAACATTAAATACAACCAGTAGGATTGTTTTTCATTTATTTATTAAGGATACCCATTAATTTTCAAGAGGATTTTTACTATATGGGGGGTTATTTTGTTGCATTTGTAGTAAATTTTTTTTTTATCTTTTATTTAATGCATATAAATTTCCAAAGTACGTCTCATGGGTTACAATGGCTTTCCCCCCCATACCGTCCCTCCCACCCACCACCCTCCCCTTTCCCACTCCCTCTCCCCTTCCATTCACATCAAGATTCATTTTCGATTATCTTAGTATACAGAAGATCAGCTTAGTATACCTTAAGTAAGGATTTCAACAGTTTGTTCCCACACAGAAACATAAAGTGAAAAATAATAGATGATTTTTTTTAAATGATGATGAAATCAGATCAGACCTATTGTCATGTTTAATACAGTGAGAGTCAAGTTGGGAATTGATAGTTTCTTTTTTTTTTTTTTTACAGAAGATCAGTTTAGTGTACATTAAGTAAAGATTTCAACAGTTTGCACCCCCATAGAAACACAAAGTGAAATATACTGTTTGAGTACTCGTTATAGCATTAAGCCTCAGTGTACAGCACATTAAGGACAGAGATCCTACATGAGGAGTAAGTGCACAGTGACTCCTGTTGTTGACTTTACAAATTGACACTCCTGTTTATGGCATCAGTAATCTCCCTATGCACCAGTCATGAGTTTCCAAGGCTATGGAAGCCCCTTGAGTTCTCCGACTCTTATCTTGTTTAGACAAGGTCATAGTCAAAGTGGAGGTTCTCTCCTCCCTTCAGAGAAAGGCACCTCCCTCTTTGAAGACCTGTTCTTTCCACTGGGATCTCACTCACAGAGATCTTTTTGCCAGAGTGTCTTGGCTTTCCATGCCTGAAATACTCTCATGGGCTTTTCAGCCAGATCCGAGTGCCTTTAGGGCTGATTCTGAGGCCAGAGTGCTATTTAGGACATCCGCCATTCTATGAGTCTGCTGAGTATCTCACTTCCCATGTTGGATCACTCTCCCCTTTATTTATTCTATCGGTTAGTGTTAGCAGATACTAGACTTGTTTATGTGCTCCCTTTGACTCTTAGTCCTTTCATTATGATCAATTGTGAACTGAAATTGATCACTTGGAATAGTGAGATGGCATTGGCACATGCCACCTTGATGGGATTGAATTGGAATCCCCTAGTATGTTTCCAACTCTACCAATTGGGGCAAGTCAGCCCGAGCATGCCCCAAATTATACATCTCTTCCCTCTCTTATTCCCACTTTTATGTTTAACAGGGATCACATTTCAGTTAATTTTCAACACTTAAGAATAACTGTGTGATAATTACAGAATTAAACCAGTCATATTAAGTAGAACAGACAAAAAAAAAATACTATGAGGGATAATGTATTAAGTTGTCCATTAGCAGTCAGGGCTATGCTGATCAAGTCACCATTTCTCATAGTGTCCATTTCACTTCAGGAGGTTTCCTTTTTGGTGTTCAGTCAGTTGTCACCGATCAGGGAGAACATATGGTATTTGTCCCTTTGGGACTGGCTTACTTCACTCAGCATGATGTGTTCCAGATTCCTCCATTTTGTTGCAAATGACTGGATTTCGTTGTTTCTTACTGCGGTATAGTATTCTAAAGAATACATATCCCATAATTTCTTTATCCAGTCTACCATTGATGGGCATTTAGGTTGGTTCCAGGTCTTGGCTATTGTGAATTGTGCTGCAATAAACATTAGGGTGCAGACCGCTTTTTTCTTTATCAATTTAAACTCCTTTGGGTAAATTCCAAGGAGTGGGATGGCTGGGTCGAACGGTAGGGTTATCTTCAGGTTTCTGAGGAATCTCCAGACTGATTTCCATAGTGGCTTGACCAGTTTGCATTCCCACCAACAGTGGGTTAGTGTCCCTTTTTCCCCACATCCTCGCCAGCATCTGTTGTTGGTAGATTTCTGTATGTGAGCCATTCTAACCGGGGTGAGGTGAAACCTCATTGTGCTTTTGATTTGCATTTCCCTGATTGCTAGTGACCTTGAACATTTTTTCATGTGCCTGTTGGCCATTTGGATTTCCTCTTTTGAAAAATGTCTATTGAAGTCCTTGGCCCATCTCTTAAGTGGGTTGTTGGTTTTGTTTTTGTGGAGTTTCTTGATCTCTTTGTAGATTCTGGTTATTAACCCTTTATCTGTTGCATAGTTTGCAAATATTTTTTCCCATTCTGTTGGTTGTCTCTTCACTCTCCTGACTGTTTCTTTTGCAGTACAGAAACTTCTCAATTTGATGCAATCCCAATAGTTGATTTTGGCTTTGACTGCCTGTGCCTCCCGGGTCTTTTCCAGAAATTCTTTGCCTGTGCCAATATCTTGAAGGGTTTCTCCAATGTTCTCTAATAACTTAATGGTGTCAGGACGTAGATTTAGGTCTTTAATCCACGTTGAGTGGATTTTTGTGTAAGGTGTAAGGTAGGGGTCTTGCTTCATGCTTCTGCACGTGGAAATCCAGTTTTCCCAGCACCATTTATTGAATAGACTGTCCTTGCTCCAGGAATTAGTTTTAGATCCTTGATCAAATATAAGTTGGCTGTAGATGTTTGGATTGATTTCTGGTGTTTCAATTCTGTTCCATTGGTCTATCCATCTGTTTCTGTACCAGTACCATGCTGTTTTGATTACAACTGCCCTGTAGTATGTCCTGAAATCTGGTATTGTGATTCCTCCGGCTTTGTTTTTGTTGTACAAGATTGCTTTAGCTATTCGAGGTCTCTTGTGCCTCCATATGAATTTCAGCATCATTTTTTCTAGATCTGCGAAGAATGTCTTTGGTATCTTGATTGGGATTGCATTGAATCTATAAATTGCTTTTGGGAGAATGGACATTTTGATGATGTTGATTCTTCCAATCCATGAGCATGGAAGATTTTTCCATTTTTTGGTATCCTCTTCTATTTCTTTCTTTAAGGTTTTGTAATTTTCATCGTAGAGATCTTTAACGTCCTTGGTTAAGTTTATTCCAAGGTATTTGATTGTTTTTGTAGCTATTGTGAATGGGATTGATCTTAGCAGTTCTTTCTCAGTCATGGCATTACTTGTGTATACAAAGGCTGTTGATTTTTGTGCATTGATTTTATATCCTGCCACTTTGCCAAACTCTTCTATGAGTTCCAATAGTCTCTTAGTAGAGTTCTTTGGATCCTCTAAGTACAGAATCATATCGTCTGCAAAGAGGGATAGTTTGACTTCTTCCTTCTTGATTTGTATTCCTTTGATTTCTTTTTCTTGTCTGATGGCTCTGGCTAAAACTTCCAGAACTATGTTAAATAGCAGTGGTGAGAGTGGGCATCCCTGCCTGGTGCCAGATTTCAGTGGAAATGCTTCCAACTTTTCCCCATTCAATAGGATGCTGGCTGTGGGTTTTTTATAAATTGCTTTGATTATATTGAGGAATGTTCCTTCTATACCCAATTTGCTTAGAGTTTTCATCATGAAAGGGTGTTGAATTTTATCAAATGCTTTCTCTGCATCAATTGAGATAACCATATGGTTTTTCTTCTGCAGTCTGTTAATGTGGTGAATCACATTGATTGATTTGCGAATGTTGAACCATCCCTGCATACCAGGGATGAATCCCACTTGGTCTGGGTGGATGATTTTCCTGATGTGTTGTTGTATTCTGTTGGCCAGAATTTTATTGAGGATTTTTGCATCTATGTTCATCAGGGATATTGGTCTGTAATTTTCTTTCAGTGCTGCATCTTTCTCTGGCTTAGGGATTAAGGTGATGCTGGCTTCATAGAAAGAATTTGGGAGGATTCCCTCTTCTTCGATTGTTCTGAATAGTTTGAGAAGAAATGGGATTAGTTCTTCTTTAAATGTCTGGTAGAATTCAGCAGTGAATCCATCTGGTCCTGGGCTTTTCTTTGTTGGGAGGGCCTTTATTACTGTTTCAATTTCTGTTTCAGTTATGGGTCTATTTAGGTTTTCGATGTCTTCATGGTTCAATTTTGGTAGATTGCATGTGTCCAGGAATCTATCCATTTCTGATAGGTTTTCCTGTTTGCTGGCATACAGGTCCTTGTAGTAATTTCTGATGATTCTTTTTATTTCTGTGGTGTCTGTTGTTACGTTTCCTTTTTCATCTCTGATTTTATTGATTTGGGTCTTTTCTCTTCTTTTTTTAGTTAGTTGGGCCAATGGGGTGTCAATTTTGTTTATTTTTTCAAAAAACCAGCTTCTCGCTTGGCTGATTTTTTGTAATGTTTTTTTGGATTCAATCCTGTTAATTTCTTCTCTGGTTTTAATTATTTCTCTTCTCCTACTAGATTTGGGTTTGGTTTGCTGCAGTTTTTCTAGGTCCTTGAGGTGCGCTGAAAGCTCATTTATTTGGTACCTTTCCAATTTCTTGATATAGGCACCTATTGCTATAAATTTGCCTCTCAATACTGCTTTTGCTGTATCCCATAAGTTTTGATATGTTGTGTTGTTGTCTTCATTTACTTCCAGAAAGTTTTTGATTTCTCTTTTGATTTCTTGAATGACCCAGTGTTCATTCAGGAGCATGTTGTTCAGTCTCCATGTGTCTGCATACTTTCTGGGGTTTCCTGAGTTGCTAATTTCCAGCTTCATCCCGCTGTGGTCTGAGAAGCTGCATGGTATGATTCTAATTCTTTTAAATTTGCTGAGACTTGCTTTATGGCCTAGTATGTGATCAATCCTAGAGAAGGTTCCATGCGCTGCTGAGAAGAATGTGAAGTCTGTAGATGTAGGGTTGAAAGTTCTGTATATATCTGTTAGATCCATTTGGGCAATAGTGTCAATTAAATCTGCTGTTTCCTTGTTGATCTTCTGTCCGGATGATCTGTCTATTTCTGAGAGTGGAGTATTGAAGTCCCCCAGTACTATTGTATTGGAATCTAAATCTCCCTTTAAGTCCCTTAACATATCTTTTAAATAGACCAGTGCCCTGTAATTAGGTGCATATACATTTATAATAGTTACATCTTCCTGTTGAATTGAACCCTTAATCATTATATAGTGTCCCTCTTTGTCTCTCTTAACAGTTTTTGTATTAAAGTTTATTTTGTCTGATATTAATATGGCTACACCTGCTTTTTTTTGGTTTCTGTTGGCATGGAATATCTTTTTCCAACCTTTCACTTTCAGTCTGCATGCCTCTTTGTTAGAAAGATGTGTTTCTTGTAGGCAACAAATAGTTGGGTTGTGTTCTGTGAGCCAGTCAGCTAAACGGTGTCTTTTAACTGAAGAATTCAGACCATTAATGTTCAATGTGACAATTGATACGTAGTGACTTTGCCCTGCCATTTTCCCGGAAATATTTTCTAGTATATGCTTTGAGCTTCCCATGCTCTTTTACTGGTAGGTGTTCTTCCTTTCCCTTCTTTCATATTGATGGCCGTGTTTCTGTGTTTCTGAGTGTAGCACATCTTTAAGTATCTTTTGCAGGGCCGGACGAGTGGCCACAAAGTCTTTCAATTTCTGTTTGCTATGAAAGGTCTTTATTTCACCTTCATTCACAAATGAGAGCTTGGCAGGATATAATATTCTGGGCTGGCAATTTTTCTCTCTTAGCACCTGTGCTATGTCTCGCCATTCCCTCCTAGCTTGTAGGGTTTCTGATGAGAAGTCAGCTGTGAGTCTGATTGGAGATCCTCTGAGAGTAATCTGACGTTTCTCTCTTGCACATTTTAGGATCTTTTCTTTATGTTTCACTGTGGTAAGTTTAATTACCACGTGTCGTGGTGAGGATCTCTTTTGGTCATGTTTATTGGGGGTTCTATGAGCTTCCTGTACTAGGATATCTCTGTCCTTCTCCAAACCTGGAAAGTTCTCTGCTAGTATCTCACTAAAAAGGCCTTCCAATCCTTTCTCTCTCTCCATGCCTTCAGGAACTCCTAGAACTCGAATGTTGGTTTTTTTAATAGTATCCTGTAGATTCCCAACAATATTTTTCAGGTTTCTAATTTCCTCTTCTTTTCTTTGGTTTGACTGTATGTTTTCCTGTGCTCTATCTTCTAAGTCCGATATTCTCTCTTCTGCTTCACCCATTCTGTTTTTAAGGCTTTCTAATGTGTTTGTCATTTGATCTATTGAGCTCTTCATTTCATTTTGATTTCTCTTGACTATTACACTTTCCTGTTCTACTAGTTTCTGAGTTTCATTTTGACTCTTCCTTAAAATTTCATTTTCACGAGAAAGATTTTCAATCTTGTCCATTAAGGATTTCTGTAGTTCAAGGATTTGCTTTTGAAAACTTCTAAATGTTCTTATCATAAATTTTTTGAAATCCGTATCTTGCATTTCTTCTATTTCATCATCTTCATACTCTTGGCTTGGGGTGTTTTGCTTATTTGGAGGCATCATAGTGTCATCGTTGATCTTGCTCCCTCTATTTCTGTGTTTGTTACTCGGCATAGTTAATTCTTCTTGCGTCACTGTGCGCTTTTTTTTTTCTTTTTTTTTTTTTTTTTATACTGTGTCCGTGTTAAGTGGACTGCCTGCTGTTGGAGGAGCCTTGGAGGCTTGAGATGGGTGGGGCCTGAGAGCTCTGCCTGGTTCTTCCAGGTTAAGGGTGTGCAAAGGTGACACCCTCAGGTTATGCGTGGTAAATCTCTCTCTTTTTATTTATTTATTTATTTTATTTATTCAGGGGGTAAGTAACACTGCAGGGCAGGGCTGTGCAGAATTGATGGTATTTAGCTTCCAGTCTTTGGCTCCTCTGGACTCCCACTGGGTTGCCTAGGCTACTGAATTGTAGTGACTCAGTTCCTTAACTCTCCCCCACTGATATGTAAATCCAAAGAGGAGGCCTGCTCTTTGTCTCTTGGGAATTCTTCAAGTCTTGCAGGCTTGTAACCTTTGCAAGGTTAGGGGGAAGAGAAACCCCAAAGCTTTTTTTTTTCCTTCTTTCAGGTAGTGAGTTTGCTGCACTTTCTGGCCCCCCTCTAGATTCTGACCCCCGTTTCCCCACCAATGTCTCGGGTTATTGAGCTCACCTCCCCTTCCAGCGCTGATGTGTGGACTCGGAGCCCTGAGCGTCTCAAGTCTCCCCGCTGTTTTCTTTTTTTTTTTTTTTTTTTTTTTTTTTTTTTTTTTTTTTTTTTTTTTTAATTTTTTATTTATTTTTTTATTTTTTTTTTAACTTTTATATAATGAATATAAATTTCCAAAGTACGATTTATGGATTACAATGGCTTCCCCCCCATACCGTCCCTCCCACCCACAACCCTCCCCTTTCCCACTCCCTCTCCCCTTCCATTCACATCAAGATTCATTTTCGATTATCTTAATATACAGAAGATCAGCTTAGTATACATTAAGTAAGGCTTTCAACAGTTTGCTCCCACACAGAAACATAAAGTGAAAAATAATAGATGATTTTTTTTTAATGATGATGAAATCAGATCAGACCTATTGTCATGTTTAATCCCAGTGAGAGTCAAGTTGGGAGTTGATAGTTTCTTTTCTTTTCTTTTCTTTTCTTTTTTTTTTTTTTTTTTTTTTTTTTTTTAACAGAGGATCAGTTTAGTATGCATTAAGTAAAGATTTCAACAGTTTGCACCCCCATAGAAACACAAAGTGAAATATATTATTTGAGTACTCATTATAGCATTAAATCTCAATGCACAGCACATTAAGGACAGAGATCCTACATGAGGAGTAAGTGCACAGTGACTCCTGTTGTTGACTTTACCAATTGACACTCCTGTCTATGGCATCAGTAATCTCCCTATGCTCCAGTCATGAGTTTCCAAGGCTATGGAAGCCCCTTGAGTTCTCCGACTCTTATCTTGTTTAGACAAGGTCATAGTCAAAGTGGAGGTTCTCTCCTCCCTTCAGAGAAAGGTACCTCCTTCTTTGAAGACCTGTTCTTTCCACTGAGATCTCACTCACAGAGATCTTTTGCCAGAGTGTCTTGGCTTTCCATGCCTGAAATACTCTCATGGGCTTTTCAGCCAGATCCGAGTGCCTTTAGGGCTGATTCTGAGGCCAGCGTGCTATTTAGGGCATCTGCCATTCTATGAGTCTGCTGAGTATCTCACTTCCCATGTTGGATCACTCTCCCCTTTATTTATTCTATCGGATAGTGTTAGCAGGTACTAGACTTGCTTATGTGCTCCCTTTGACTCTTAGTCCTTTCATTATGATCAATTGCGAACTGAAATTGATCACTTGGACTAGTGAGATGGCATTGGTACATGCCACCTTGATGGGATTGAATTGGAATCCCCTGGTATGTTTCCAACTCTACCAATTGGGGCAAGTCAGCCCGAGCATGCCCCAAATTAATCAGCCCTAAAGGCACTCGGATCTGGCTGAAAAGCCCATGAGAGTATTTCAGGCATGGAAAGCCAAGACACTCTGGCAAAAAGATCTCTGTGAGTGAGATCCCAGTGGAAAGAACAGGTCTTCAAAGAGGGAGGTGCCTTTCTCTGAAGGGAGGAGAGAACCTCCACTTTGACTATGACCGTGTCTAAACAAGATAAGAGTCGGAGAACTCAAGGGGCTTCCATAGCCTTGGAAACTCATAACTGGTGCATAGGGAGATTACTGATGCCATAAACAGGAGTGTCAATTGGTAAAGTCAACAACAGGAGTCACTGTGCACTTACTCCTCATGTAGGATCTCTGTCCTTAATGTGCTGTACACTGAGGCTTAATGCTATAACGAGTACTCAAACAGTATATTTCACTTTGTGTTTCTATGGGGGTGCAAACGACTGAAATCTTTACTTAATGTACACTAAACTGATCTTCTGTAAAAAAAAAAAAAAAAAAAAAAAAAAAAAAAAAAAAGAAAGAAATTATCAATTCCCAACTTGACTCTCACTGGGATTAAACATGACAATAGGTCTGATCTGATTTCATCATCATTTAAAAAAAAATCATCTATTATTTTTCACTTTATGTTTCTGTGTGGGAGCAAACTGTTGAAATACTTACTTAAGGTATACTAAGCTGATCTTCTGTATATTAAGATAATCGAAAATGAATCTTGATGTGAATGGAAGGGGAGAGGGAGTGGGAAAGGGGAGGGTTGTGGGTGGGAGGGACGGTATGGGGGGGAAAGCCATTGTAACACATGAGTCGTACTTTGGAAATTTATATTCATTAAATAAAAGATTAAAAAAAAGGCTTTTATTTAATGAATGCAAAGATACAACTTTAGGAATATAGTGGTTCCCCCCCATACCCGCTTTCTCACCCCTACTCATGCCCCACCTCCTACTCCCTCTCCCATTTCATTCTTAAGATTCATTTTTAATTAACTTTATATACAGTAGTCCAACTCTCTGTTAAGTAAAGATTTCAACAATTTGCACCCACACAGACACACAAAGTATAGAGTACTGTTTGAAGACAAGTTTTACCATTAATTCTCATAGTACAACTCATTAAGGACAGAGATCCTACATACGGAGTAAGTGCACAGTGACTCCCGTTGTTGATTTAACAATTGACACTCTTATTTATGACGTCAGCAATCACTCAAGGCTCTTGTGATGAACTGCCAAGGCTATGGAAGCCTCTTGAGTTCACAAACTCTGACCTTATTTAGACAAGGCCATGATCAAAGTGGAAGTTCTCTCCTCCCTTCAGAGAAAGGTACCTCCTTCTTTGATGGCCCGTTCTTTCCACTGGGATCTCACTCACAGAGATCTTTCATTTAGGTCTTTTTTTTTTTTTTTTTTTTTTTTTTTTTTTTGCCAGAGTGTCTTGGCTTTCCATGCCTGAGAAACTCTCATTGGCTTTTTAGCCAGATCCAAATGCCTTAAGGGCTGATTCTGAAGCCTGAGTGCTGTTTAGGACATCTGCCATTCTATGAGTCTGCTGTGTGGACTGATTCTCATGTTAGATCGTTCTCTTCTTTTTAATTCTATCTATTGTTATTAGCAGACACTGGTCTTATTTATGTGATCCATTTGACACTTAATCCTATTTATATGATCAACTATACACTTAACATGATCATATTAACAAATAAAATGGCATTATTCCCACCCAGCTTAATGGGATTTGGAGTCCCATGGCAAGTTTTTAGCTTTATTCTTAGGGGTAATTCCAAGGGAATGTGTACTGTACAGCTCCTCCCTCTCTTATTACCACTCTTATTTTTTACTAGTATCTATTTTCAATTGACTTAATGCAGCTATGATTAATTCTATGTTAAGGAAAGAGTTCAACCCATTGTATTATGTAGAAAAAATAATAATAAAAATAAAATAAAATAGTAAACTGTTTCCCGACAGTCAGGACAAAGGCTGTTCAGGTCATTGCTTCTCATAGTGTCAATTTCACTTCTATAGGTTTTCTTTTAGGTGCTCTTTTAGTTATCACAGATCCATTCTGGTTTCTTATATTAGACTTGGTGGGGTATAGATTTTATTGGGTACTTTTTATATGTAGGGATACTGGAGAGGCTAGTATAGGCAGTAAAGTTAAAACAAATATGTCTTTGAGTAAGGTAGTGACAGCTTTTTGTGTGAGTAATGTATTTTGACTATAGGGGGTTAATTGATAATTATCTGTGGTGGTGTTTTTAGGTTATGTTTTATTTTTGCTACTCATGGCAACAGATAGACAAACCAGACTTTTCTGGCTTTTTCTTTTATGGTCACTGTCAGGTGGCATTCTTTTTGCCTTAAGGGTCATGAGAGTAATTAACAACACATTGCTTTGCATTTTTTAAAAAATATTTATTATTAATTTGAAAGGCAGAATTACAGAGAAACAGGGAGACAGAGAGAGACAGATAGAGACAGAGAAAGAGAGACAGAGATTGATTTTCTTTCCACTGGTTCACTCACCAAATGGCTGCAATAGCCAGAGGTGGACCAGGCCAAAGCCAAGAGCCAGGAGACTTCTCCAGGTCTCCTACATGGGTACAGGGACCTAACTACTTGAAGCATCTTCTACTGATTTCCCAGGCTCATAAGCAAGGAGCTTAGTCAGAAGTGGAGCAGCTGGGAATCAAACCGTTGCCCATATTGGATGCCAGCACCACAAGTGGAGGCTTGACCTATTATGCTATGACACCAGTTCCTGTTTTGTCTTTGAAAACCTGCTGTTAGTAGATGGGTAGTGGGTTGTACCTGTAGCTGAATGGGTTGCGTTAAGTGACAGTAAAATCTTACATGAGCTCGTGTTCCTGTCCAAGGTTGTTTATTTAACAATTTATACAAGTTATAGTTTCTTGGTTTATTTTATCAAGGAAACCAAATAGGATTTTTTTTTTGAGGACTTGTTTCAATGGGTCGTTATATTAATTAGTTATTTGGGCTCTTTGGGGAGGGTACGGCGTATACAGTTTTTAGCTAATATTTCGTTGTTCTGTTTAGTTTTGTACTTCAGAGTCTGTAAAATGGGTTTTATGGACATTTTTAATAACCTGTGTCACCAATGTATGGTACATAGTGTTTTTGAAGGCATGTAGGGATGTTTGTTGTTCAGGTCACCTGAAAGGAATGGCAACGAGCACTGCTGCAGCAGGGTTTACATAAGTCAAGATTTTTTTGTATTTGTTATATTGAGGCAAAGACTAAATGAAGTTACCTTTTAAGGGGCATTTATCCACATATTACAGATTTAGTGGCCACTGACACCTGACAGAGATGGTTTTGGCAACAGACAGTATAGTTTTTTTTTGTAAGCATTCGGTTAGTTTTGGTAGGTTAGGCAAGTTTTAGGCCTTTATTGTGGCCCATTTTGTTCCTGTAGGTAGTAGCTATTGATGTAACTATTGAGTAATATTATTTTATTTTTTATATGAATGCTTTTTTGTAAATTTGTTAGTCTTATTTGGATGGGCAAGAGGCATGTATCTTATTATATGGCACGTGGTGATTTTATGGGAGGTGTTTTATTTTTTATAAGTTTTGGCACATGGTTTGGGCCAGAGTATAACCATTAATTTTTGGAACATCACATTGTTGTTTAGACAGTTAGGCCCCAGTTTTACAACTGGGACCAAAACCCAATAAGTTGCTTTAGCCTTTGTGTTACTGTCAAAAGTCCTATTTTAATTTTTTGTGGTGATGTATACATTAAGTTTATTTTGGCTGTTGGATTAAATACTTTAAGGAGTTGGGCAGCTGGTGTTTTTTGTTTAGCTGCTATAAAGATTACTTGTTTTTGAATATTTTATTTTTAACTTTTTCAAGTAAACAGTATAAGGGCTTAGAATTTGCGTTAGATATGGGCTAAATTTGTTTAATCTTTTAATTAATTTATAAATTTTTATAACTGGTTTTGCAGTCATTGGGGTGGATAAAGGTTGGGTTTTCCTTTTAACTGTCTTCAGAATGACCTTGGTCTTATAAGACCAGAGAACTCAAGAATTCGATCAAGACCTTCAGTTTTGTATTTTGGATTTGTTGATCATTTAGTTATATGGCTCTAAATGACTCAGTAAAGTGGGCATAACTGTTTTTAAATTTGTGAGATACACTCGGACTTACCCCAATGGTAGAGCTAGAAATGTGCCAGGGGATTCCAAATCTCATTAAGTTGGCATGTACCAATGCCATCTTACTAGTTATATGGATCAGTTTAAGTTCATAATTGATCATAAAGATGGGATTAAGTGTAAAAGGGAGCACATAAGCAAGACCAAGTGTCTGTTAATAATAACTGATAGACTTAAAAAAGGAGAGAACTATCCAACATGGGAATCAGTCCACACAGCAGACTCACAGAATGACAAATGCCCTAAACAGCACTCTGGCTTCGGAATCAGCCCTTAAGGCATTTGGATCTGGCTAAAAAGCCCATGAGAGTTTCTCAGGCATGGAAAGCCAAGACACTCTGGCAAAAAAAAAAAAAAAAATGACCTAAAGGAAAGATCTCTGTGAGTGAGATCCCAGTGGAAAGAACGGGCCATCAAAGAAGGAGGTACCTTTCTCTGAAGGGAGGAGAGAACTTCCACTTTGATCATGGCCTTGTCTAAATAAGGTCAGAGTTTGTGAACTCAAGAGGCTTCCATAGCCTTGGCAGTTCATCACAAGAGCCTTGAGTGATTGCTGACGTCATAAATAAGAGTGTCAATTGTTAAATCAACAATGGGAGTCACTGTGCACTTACTCCGTATGTAGGATCTCTGTCCTTAATGAGTTGTACTATGAGAATTAATGGTAAAACTAGTCTTCAAACAGTACTCTATACTTTGTGTGTCTGTGTGGGTGCAAACTGTTGAAATCTTTGCTTAGTATGTACTAAGTTGGTCTTCTGTGTATAAAGATAATTAAAAATGGATCTCAATGAAGAATGGAATGGGAAAGGGAGTAGGAGATAGGATGATTTGCAGGTGGGAGGGTGGTTATGGGGGACAAACCACTATAATCCAAAAGTTGTACTTTTGAAATTTGTGAAACAGGCACAGATTATAAGGGAATTTTTTTATTGTATGGCTAGAAGTCTGTAGTTGTAAGGCTGGGCACACAGCCTTGTTTCATTTTTAGTGTAAGGAGTAAAATTATTTTTTATTAAACTTAGATATTAGTTTTGATTGAGTATATGAGTAGAATATTGAGTTTTTAATATTTGGAGGAGGGTTTAGTTGTTTTTGGTTTTTTGAGAGCTTTTGGTAAAGAATCTGATATTTTGATTTTGATTTAGTCATTGTTCTTTATGTTGTTGTCACTGTTGTTTTCATTTTTATTGTTTTGTAGCCACCTCTTATTTTACTGGCTCTTGGAGGTTTTTTTTTTAATTTAATTTTTTTTAAGAAAGGATGGAGATGGGGGGCATGACCAGGCTCTATGCTGGAGTCACGGCTTCCAATTGGAATTTATCATGGCTGCTTTTATTAAAAGTATATTGTAAGTCTGGTTTTTGATTCTTTGTATTTGGTTTGTTTATAAGGCAGTGAGAAGGACCACCCCATGGTGTCATTCAGTGCCTTGGTGTTTTATAGTTTTTGTTTTGCCTCCTCTTCCTAGGTTATAATCTGTGATTTGACAATATTTTTTTGTCCACAAGGCAGTTAGAAAAACCCACATCCTGATCCCTGCTACTGTAGGAGTGTCTTCCTGCTCAGATAACTCTCTGAGAGCATGTAATGTCTTTTTGCCACTAGTGAGTCAATTATTTACTTTAACCCCCTTTTGGGGGCATAAGCTTTTGGCTAGTCAGGCTTGAATCTCACTCCCTAAGGGAGCAAAAGTCTCTATACTGGCCTGAGTTAAATCTTGCCTACTATGCCCAGTTTTTTTTTTTTTTTCAGGAGCTCAGCTCCAGGAAGAAAAGGCTTGGATTTGGACAGGCCAAAGAACAACTTCAGAGCCCTGTGGAGATGTATACCTCTTTATTCTCACAACTGAAGCTGAAAGCACACAGCAAACACTTCCGCTTGCCCATGGTGGCCAACCAGCCCTGCTCTCAGTTTATTATAAATGCTTAACAGACAACAGTAGCAGGCAGCCAAGGATTGACATAGCAGAACTGTATCCATTTGTGGGCCTGTTGACTGTCAGAAAATGTATCAGCTTCCTGGGTCAGCCAACTATCAGAAAATGCATCAGCTGGGGGCCAGCGCTGTGGCACAGTGGGTAAAGCTGCTGCTTGCAGTGCTGCCATCCCATATGAGTGCCAGTTCAAGTCTCAGCTGTTGCACTTTCAATCAAGCTCCCTGCTAATGCACCTGGGAAAGCAGCAGAAGATGGCTCAAGTCCTTGGGCCCCTACACCTGCATGGGAGACCCAGAAGAAGCTCCTGGCTCCTGGCTTTGGATCAGCCTAGCTCTGGCCATTGTGGCTATTTGGGGAGTGAACCAGCAGATGGAAGATTCCCTCTCTCTCTCTCTCTCTCTCTCTCTTTCAAATAAATAAAATAAATCTTAAAAAAAAAAAAAGCATCAGCTACCAGGCCTGCATGATTGACATGAAAGTGAGGGAGCCTAATTAACTCCATTTCCCCAAAATTCTGCTTTTCAAATAAATAAAAGTAAATAAATAAACTTTAAAAAAATAATCTTAGAGGAGAGAGATGAAGTATATTTTGGAGCAAGGAAACCAGTTGCTTGCCAGTATGAAGTTTTCTGGCTGAAGTGTTGACCCTGAACCTTCTGAAGTAAATTTACAACACATAATCAGGTGTGATCTCTCCTCATCACCTCCCAAGTAATTAGGAAGTACCCTACCCAAGACCCCCAGCTACTTCCAAGTATCTGATAAGAACATATTTGCATATCTTCAAATTATATTATGTCATGAAGACATTTGGACTGATGAAAACTGACATTTACTATAAAATTAAAATGCATCATATTGAAACAAGGACTCATCAGAAATTCTCCCTGCAGACATGGGAGCCTGTTTTAATTGCTGAGGCACAGTGGTTTGTTTCATGAAGCAAATCAGCTCAGGGAGCAGAAGGAATGTAAATATACAAAGGTCAGAATATTGCAGTGGGAGGCAGAGCTACAGGCACTGTGATTGGTGCTGGTCCCCTGACTGCAGTTTCTAACTCCCGTCTTTCACTTTTGCATCTCTTGTCTTTCCCTTTCTTCCTCTTTCCTCATCTCTTCTCCCCTCTCCTTCCCTCCACTCCTTTCTCCTCCCCTCCCCTCTTTCCTCTCCTCTCCTCTCCTCTCCTCTCCTCTCCTCTCCTCTCCTCTCTTCCCTTCTTCTCCCTTGTCTTTTCTTCTCCTCTCAGGATTTATAGATTAGAAATTGAGAGGAAAGCTCTCTCTCTCGCTTTTTCACTTGCTCCCACTTTCACTCTCTTGCTCTGTTTTATATTTGCTGTGCCATTGATCATTCTTAGAGAATTACCACCCAGTGCTTATTATTTTTTTTTTTGACAGGCAGACTGGACAGTGACAGAGAGAGACAGAAAAGTCTTCTTTTGCCGTTGGTTCACCCTCCAATGGCCGCCGCGGCCCGCGCACCGCGCTGATCCGATGGCAGGAGCCAGGTACTTATCCTGGTCTCCCATGGGGTGCAGGGCCCAAGCACTTGGGCCATCCTCCACTGCACTCCCTGGCCACAGCAGAGGGCTGGCCTGGAAGAGGGGCAACCGGGACAGAATCCGGCGCCGCGACCGGGACTAGAACCCGGGGTGCCGGCGCCGCAAGGCGGAGAATTAGCCTAGTGAGCGGCGGCGCCGGCCCACCCAGTGCTTATAGTAATGATTTTAGAACAAGAGAATCAGAGAAAGAAACAGTTTTGCAGTTGAATTCTTAGAAGTGCACCATCATTACATGTGAATGTGTCTTCTAATAATTTCAAAGAGTAGCCATTATAATTATAGCAATAACTACTACTTACTATATGCCAAGCATTTTCCTACATTCTCCATATAAATTAATTCATTTAATCCTTACAGAAATCCTCAGAAGTAGGTGCTCTTATTATGTCCATATTAATGGTCATTAAACTGATTCTAAGCGTGATGGAATAATTTCTTCAAGATCATCCAGCTTGCAAATTGAACTAAGGATTTGAACTTGGATATCCTGGTTCCATAGTCTGAGTTCTAAACACCTACAGGAACACACACAGTGATTGGATTAGGATTGAGCAAATGACCCAATAAACCAGTCAATCTCCAGGAATACTGCTACAACACTTCAGAAAGAGGCACACTTTTGAGCCTATAATTGCTAGCTGCAAGAATATCTTTTATTCTGCACAGTAAAAACTGATCTTGCAATAAATGTAACAAATAGAAAAATAAAACAGATATGGAGGGAAAAAAGAGCAAACCTTATTGATATCTTCCAAGCTCCTGGATTGGATAGGGATAGAGTCATTTTTGACGAAAAGTTGGATCGATCTTTTCATGTCAT
Organism: Oryctolagus cuniculus; assembly: GCF_964237555.1. NCBI lineage: Eukaryota > Metazoa > Chordata > Mammalia > Lagomorpha > Leporidae > Oryctolagus > Oryctolagus cuniculus. Next base: position 23,132,397 of record NC_091453.1, read on the forward strand.
GCCATCTCTCCTTTGGTTTAAAGGGTGTGTGAGCATTTGCTATCATGGATTCTGAAAAACACACTGATGGGAAAAATATGAGTAGGGGATATTTTGTATTTGCACAGAGCATATATATTTTGCTTTGGAGTAAAGAATAAGGTTAAATGACAGACAGGCTGCACCAGGGTGTCTCCAGAAGGCTTAAATAACCCATATTTGCCTCCCAAAACATGAAGCAAGCAGTTCACATGTGCATCACTTAAAACATTTTAAAGTGCTAGTGCTCTGTCCCTCCATGGTCTTTAGCACATAAGTAGCATCAAGAAATTAGTACAAAGATCCTGCGTACTTATGTATCACTTTACAATTGATGAAGTGGCTTTATCCTCTCTATTTTGTTTTTATAACAACCATTTGAGCCTCTTGCAGAGTATTCTATTATTGTCATTATATAAATGAGTATTCCAGGTCTTAAGGAGGTTGCATGGTTTGCCAAAGGCCATATAAGTAATAAGGCATTGGACTGGGATTTGTAACAAAGTTTGTGATTCTAGGTTTGGTGCTTGTTTCTGAAAATAAATCTTTATTCCCCAGAAGTCTCTCATTTTCTAGGGAAAATTCTTACACTCACAGTGTATCCTAAACACATCTTTATTTTTATTGTTACTTTTCATCAAATTTTATACTGAAGAAGAAATTGTGGACAAATTCTCTTATGTTCAGAGTTATAGTCATTGTAACAGCTGAGAATCAAATTTACAAAATATAGGTAAAGTTAAATATTGTTTTAAGATAAACCTCTATTGATTATACAAATGATTTACTATTTGATATGGCAGATGTGTAAAAAAGTTAAACTTAAGGAAAGAGGTTATGTAGAAATAAAGTAAGATCTGTGCTAGACTTAGAATTTTCTGAAAGAAGAAGATTATTCCTCCACAGTGTGTATTTTTGAATAGTGACAATTCTGGGTGGCATTTATTTTAATTAGAAATGTGCAGTTTGTGGAGAGCCCCTGTACATCATCCTTCATCTAATATTCAGAACTACTTTGGATGCCAAATTATTTTAGAAGTTGTACATTAGTCGGAAAACTAAACAATGAATATAGAAACTTGGAAATATGTGTGCATCAAATACTGTTTTCAAATTTAAAAAACCATCTTTGGGGGCTGGTGTTGTGGCATAGCAGGTAAAGCCACTGCCAATGATGCTGGCATCCCATATGGACACTGGTTCATGCTGGCTGTTCCACTTCTGATCCAACTCCCTAATAATGGCCTGAGAAAAGCAGCAGGTGATGGCTCAAGTGCTTGGGTCTCTGGCACCCACATGAAGCTCCTTGCTCCTGGCCTTGGCCTGGCACAGCCCTGGCCATTGAGGCCATCTAGGGAGTGAACCAGCAGGTGGAAGACCTCTCTCTCTCTCTCTTTCTCTCTCTCTCCTTCTTCCTTTCTCTCTGTAACTCTGATTTTCAAATAAATAAATAAATCTTTTTTTTAAAAAAGTCTCATTCTTAAAGTTCTTTTAAAAGGAACTCATTTTAGAGTATTTCAGGCATGGAAAGCCAAGACACTCTGGCAAAAGATCTCTGCGAGTGAGATCCCAGTGGAAAGAACAGGTCTTCAAAGAAGGAGGTACCTTTCTCTGAAGGGAGGAGAGAACCTCCACTTTGACTATGACCTTGTCTAAACAAGATAAGAGTCGGAGAACTCAGAGGGCTTCCATAGCCTTGGAAACTCATGACTGGAGCATAGGGAGATTACTGATGCCATAGACAGGAGTGTCAATTGGTAAAGTCAACAACAGGAGTCACTGTGCACTTACTCCTCATGTAGGATCTCTGTCCTTAATGTGCTGTGTATTGAGATTTAATGCTATAACGAGTACTCAAACAATATATTTCACTTTGTGTTTCTATGGGGGTGCAAACTGTTGAAATCTTTACTTAATGTATACTAAACTGATCCTCTGTAAAAAAAAAAAAAAGAAATTATCAACTCCCAACTTGACTCTCACTGGGATTAAACATGACAATAGGTCTGCTCTGATTTCATCATCATTTAAAAAAAATCATCTATTATTTTTCACTTTATGTTTCTGTGTGGGAGTAAACTGTTGAAATCCTTACTTAATGTATACTAAGCTGATCTTCTGTATATTAAGATAATCGAAAATGAATCTTGATGTGAATGGAAGGGGAGAGGGAGTGGGAAAGGGGAGGGTAGTGGGTGGGAGGGACGGTATGTGGGGGAAGCCATTGTAATGCATAAATCGTACTTTGGAAATTTATATTCATTAAATAAAAGTTAAAAAAAGGAACTCATTTTAAACAGTTATTGAATAAAATACAAATTTCTTTCAAAGCATGTTAAGAATTTTAGTGAGTTAGAATGGAATGTATATAATACCAAAGAAGAAATTTAATATTTTAATCATTATTCCATTTCAGAGGGGTTAGTAACTATAAAAACACCAACTAATAAAATGTATTCATTTCCTATTGCTGTTGAAACAGAATTGTTGCACATTTAGTGACTTAAAACATTATAAATTTGCTATCTTCCAGTCTGGAGATCAGAAGTCTTATATGAATCTTATTGGGTTAGAGTGAAGTGTTAGCAGGGCTGCATTCCTCTGGAAAACCCATTTCTTTGCCTTTTCCAGTTTGTAAAGGTTGTCTACATTCCTTGGCTCATGATCTCCTTTCTCTATCTTCAAAGCCAGTATCTCCAACAAGTTGAGTGCTTCTCACGCTGCCAATATTTCTAATTCTCCCCTCCTTACTTCTTCCCTTATTAGGACCCTTGCAATTACATTGAGTCCACCCATTTAATCTTAAATAATCTGTGCAACTCCAAGTCATCTTATTATCAAACATAATTCTATGTGTAACTTAAATTCTCCTTTGGCTTGTCACCTAACATGTTCACAGGATCAGGGATCAAGATATAGATATGTTTGGATGAAACATTTTTTTTTGCCAGGATGCTGAACAAATCTCTTTCACATAGTTGAATTATACAAGAATGCCTAAATAGTGCATTTCTATTGTGAAATTTAGGGAGATAAAGAAAATATCAAAAATTTTAAGTACCCTTCCTACATTGTCTATCAAGTAAATGAACAATTAGTTTCTTTTTAATTAATGGGATTTAATTTAAAATTATAATATCGTTTTGGGAAAATATAATTATCAGAATGAACAACTAGTTGTTGTCAGTAGACATACAATTTCACTTGAAAATTAATGTTTTGCATCCCAGTAATTATCATAGGATGACAAACATTTGACAGTATTCAATGTATTTATTGCTTTTTAAAATTTGTATTTTTTCCTGTATTCCCTAATTAGACTTTCCAGAATGATGAGATACTACAAACAATTTGGGGGAGAATGAGTTTAATATTTGGAAATACAAGTGTAGTATTTTTACTTGTTTATGATGAAGGAGTAACTGAAATGTAAAAATGACACTTTTGCTTTTATTATTGCTAATTTTTTATGATAGAACATGGCTATAGAGCAGTAAGACTGGCTCCAAAGGCAATTTCAAAACAGGAAATATGAAAGTAAATAAGTAAAAAGTCTTTAATTATAATAGAAATAGTTCTATAATTTCTTATTGTACACATCTAAATTGATTGACTACTCATTGATAGTAATGAAGTTGGTTATTTGGCACCATTGTGAGGAGTTAGAATTGTTAATAGACAGTTAGAAGGGGACCCTGTGGTAACAAGAAACCAGATGTTTGTATGAAACCTGACATCCACTTACTAGACAAAAGACATTGCCTCAAAAAAATGAAAAGATTGATAAGGAACACACTAGGCCCCATACCCATAGGTAACCATGTGAGAAACTAGGCTCTGGCATCAAACCAGAACGCACGACAAAACAGCATGTCTCAAGTGCTTAGCAATTGATCAGGTAGGCATAACCTGCCTTAATTGGTCAGGTCAACCATGTTTCTCAACTCTTAGATCTCCCAAGTGGTTGACACAGTAGTGTTTGCTCACTTGTCAGGACCTGTGACCACAATGCAACAGACATAGAAAAAAACAAAACAGACCCCTGATGTAGTGAAACTGCAGAAGAATTAAGCAATTGATATGCAGTTCCTATATACGCTCCCAATACTCAGATCCAGATTAACCACTCCCTTGGGCACCTCTCCTGGCAAGCAAGATTCTGTTTCTCCATAAAATCTACTTTCACTTGCTTTGTTCATGGCCCCTTTATTGACCACATTCCTGTAAAACCATTATATTTTGAACCATAATATAAAAGGCCCTTCTACTGTTCACATTTTCAAATTACCATTACTAATGAACACACATACACACACACACACACACACACACAGAAAGAGGGAAAGAGAGAGAGAGAAATGCATTTTAAGTTGACATCATTAAATATATATCTTTTTTGAAAAATTTATTTTATTTATTTGAGAGGAAAAATTACAGAGATAAAGAGAGACAGAAAGAATTGGAGATCTTCCATTTGCTGGTTCACTTCCCAAATGACTACAACAGCCTATGCTGGGCCAAGACAAAGCCAGCAGCCTGGAACTCAATTCAGGTCTCCCATGTAGGTGTCAGGGGCACAGGTACTTGGGCCATATTATGCCGCTTTCCCAGGAGCTTTACCAGGGAGCCGAATCAGAAGTGGAGCAACCAGGGCTCAAAACGCCAGTCATGTGTGATGCCAGCATCGCAAGCAGCAGCGTAAACCACAACACTGGTCTTATATGTATTTCTTTACTGCTGTTGACCTCTTCAAAAAAAGATTTATTCATTTATTTGAAAATCAGAGAGAGTTGGAGAGAGACAAGGAAGGAGGGAGTGGGGAGAGGGAGAGGGAGAGGGAGGTGGAGAGGGAGAGGGAGAGAGAGGGAGAGAGACTGAGCTCTTCCATCTGCTGATTCACTCCCCAGATATGGCCAGGGCTGGGTCAAGCCAAAGCTAGGAGACAGAAGCTTCTTCCAGGCCTCCCATGAGGAGTCCAAGCACTTGGGTCATCTTGTGATGCTTTTCCCAGGCAATTAGCAGGTAGCTGGATCAGAAGTTGAATAGCCAAGACTTGAACAGGTGCCCATATAGAATTCCAGTGTCATGGCCAGTAGCTTTACTTTACATTGTGGCTATGCCACAATGCCAGTTCATTGCTGTTGACTTCAAAGCATTACTAGTAGATAAAAAAAAAAAAAAACTAGAAATGCCCCCTGGATGAAGATGTGTATGATGAGTGTATTTAAATCACATATAGCTTGAAACATTTTTCTCACTGTTTTTCCTACCTGTATGAGCCATAAATAGTGCTAAGTGTTCCCAGTGAAGGTTTCCCCTTAATGGTTTTTTTTTTTACCCAGTCCTTTTCCATTGTCAGGTTTCCTTTTTTTCTTTCTCTTTTTTTCCCAAGCTTTATGGTGATATGACTGTCAAATAAAATTATATATATATATATGTATATAGCATATATATGTATATATATACACATATAAAGTGTAAGATGTCACATTTTGATTAACATATGCATTGTGAAATGAATACCACAAAGGAAAACTGAGCTAAAGTTAGCAGAAGGGAGGCAATAACAGAGGTCAGAGGACAAATCAACAAAATAACAAAAACAAAAGAAATAAGTCATGGAAACTAAGATTGGGGGTTTTTGAAAAGATCCACAAAACAAAGAAACTCTTAGTGCACCGCCTAAGAAGTAGCAGGTGATGACTCAAGTAGCCAGGACCTTGCTACCCAGATTTGAAACCTGGATTGAGTTCCCTGCCCTTGGCTTCCAGCTGGCCCAGCAGATAGCAGATCTATTTCTCTCACTGTCTCCCTTTCTTTCTATAAAATAAAATAAAGGAACAAAGATATCTAGAGAGATGATGCATATTTAATTAGCTTGATCTCATCACAATATATTATATACACATATAAAGCACCATTTCATACTCTGTACTCTGTAAATATAAAATAACTATGTGTTAACTGAAATAATAATAAAAAAGGAAAAATAGAATAAACTTAACTCAGATGAATAAAGAGTCAGTAGCACTTCCTAGAGATTGAATACAGTGCCAGAATTCTCATTTAAAATGCCATCATGGGGAAATGTTAAAGGAAATTATTGCTTAGCTAAAAAAGCTTAAATGATGTGATATGTCTCAAATACACCTGCTAGCTTTAAAAAGGCTATCATGTGTGTCTTCGAGGATATAATACAAAGTCGGCATATTTTTGTCGTATCTATAGTCAAGGAACTTTTTTGAAGACCCTGGTATTTTCAAACCTGACACTTGTATTTCCAGATACTGCCTGTTTGATCAAGATCCAATTTGGGAACCTGTGTTGTAGCAAAGGGTTAAGCTGCCGCTTGCAATGCTTACATCCCATATCAGAGTGCCTCATTAAATTTTGCTAAAGATTTACGTATTTATTTGAAAGGCAGAGTAAAAGAGACAGCGAGTGAGCAGGGTCCTAAGCACTGGGGCCATCCTCCGCTGCTTTCCCAGGCCATTAGCAGGGAGCTGGTTTGGAAGAGGAGCAGCCAGGACTCCAACCCGAGTCCATATGGGATGCCATAAGGATATAGGAATAGCTATGCTATGTTATATGCTATGCCACAACCCCGGCCCTTACTAAATTTTAAACTATTTCCAATCCTATTCCCTTCCTGTCTTCCGCAGCAACACCATGCTTTTTAAGGATTTACTTATTTGAAAAGCGGAGTTACAGAGATGGAGGAAGAGACAGAGAGAGAGAGAGAGAGAGAGAGAGAGAGAGAGACTGCCATTTTCCATCTGCTGATTCTCCAAATGCCTGTAACAACCTGGGCTGCCCAGGCCAAAACCTGGAACCTGGAGTTTCATCCGGGTCTCCCATGTGGGAAGCCCATCCGGGTCTTCCTCTATCGAAATGCCAGTGACACAAGCCGTTGGCTAGCCGTGGCGCCATGTTTTCTGTATTTTTTACTGACAAAGACACCACCAGGGTCCAGGGCAGTCACCCCCACCTAAATCCTCCCCACATACCCACAGGTCATAAGGGAAGACTAATATGTTCGCCAGGAGCCCATGGAACTCCTCCTCCCTCCACCCATGGAAATCCCGAGCTGCATGTAGGGGTAGGGGGCGGAATCCTGGAACCCCGATTTAAACCTGCGTGGGAATTGGCCCTTTTCTTATAGGTCATATTTTGCACACATGGGTCAACCAGCTTTATGAAGAACCACATACTTTATTGTAAACAAGGTGCAAACCAAAGGGAGGAAACAGGTGAACGTGTGGAACGCACAACACGCCCGTCAGGTCCCGGGGCGTCACCCCGTGGCAGTGGGACAGTCTCACTCACCCCGGCCCAGCGCGAGCTGGTGGAGGTACTCCGCCATGCTGGCGTCCGGGCCCCATCCTGCGCAGGTTGGTCAGGGCTCACCCAGCTCCTTGATGTGCTGCACCTGCTGCTGCAGACGCGCGGTCTCCAGGTCTCCAGGAAGTGGCAGAGGTGGGCGTCGTCCCTGGCGGCGGCCGGCTGGTGCAGCTCCAGCAGGCTCTGGTTGACGCTCTTGGCCGGGTAGAAGGCGCTCTCCAGGGCCCGGAGGCCACCCTCCCAGTCGCTGTTCTCAGGCTCAGGGACGGGGCGGAGGAGGATGCGGCCCCCGCGCTGGTTCTGCAACCTCATCATCATCTCCGCGCGCTCCCTCTCGGTCCCTGAGCGCCGCAGGAAGTCGTCGGCCAAGCCCGTCAGCGCCACGTCGTCGCCGGAGAAGTAGAAGGCCATGGACTGGGCCACGTAGGAGGCATAGAGCTGCAGGTGGATGTGGCTGGGGACTGCGGCCTCGCGGTCGCGCTGGTAGTTTTGCTTCACGTTAGAGGGCTCGGCGGCCATGGCGGGTGATGGTGGCACAGGTGGTGCAGGTTGAGGGATCACAGTGGGGAAGGCAGAGAGGCTGCACAGACCAGAGGGAGGACAGAGGATTATTTAGCATCCGTATGGCGACAGAGTTTCTTCCGAGTAGTCAGAAGGGGAACCTTTTGAGGATGGGCTTCTGGTTGGTGGAGGCGGGTTTCCGGTTGGTCGGGAGGAGGGTGGCTCCGAGCTGTACAGTATTGCTGTAACCAAACTGACAGATACAAGTGGCCATTACTGGGGAATGGCATGGTATGAGTGAGGTTAAGGGTCAGAAGGTCGTTGATCAGAGGCAGAGGGCAATTGTCAGGGGGTGCAGGGGACACTACAGTGTGTGGCCTTTACTGAAATTTAATTTGGAACATAAGTACAACCTTTTTGAGTTACCTGGATGATTTTTTAAGCATCTTATTTGAATATTTTGCAAATCTCACATTGTTAGCACTGTTTTCTTATTTTTTAAAATTTTCACTTAACATGTAATACTTGTGCACCTTAATGTGACACAGGGCAGTATTTCAACCTATACAAACACCACAAACTGGTCAGATCAGGCAATCAGCATCCCATTGCTCCACCCTTCTCTTCGAGGTCTTTAGACAGTACATAATACATTGTTGTGATAGATAGTTGCCTGACTGTGACACGGAACACTAGAATCTATTATGCCTGCCTAACTGTGTTTTGGGTACCTTTTTTTTCATGATGAGTAAATCATTATACAGAAGTTCACACAGCTTGGAAGGAGTCAAGCTTTCAAATGAAGACTGTTAGACACAGAATTCCATGTCTCCAAAGAGGGGATGAAGACGACTTATTGCATTCGTTCTGTGTCTATGCACCTTTTATGAGGACTACTACACTGAGAACACACATTAAAAATTATCAAAATTCCCACTGCTGGAATGAGTCATTTCATAGAACATCATTGAAGGAATAAAAACAAATGACTCTGAGGACAGTTAAAGTACAAACGATGTTGGATGGGATGAATACATCCACATGGTTAACAGTGTTTTCTCTAAGAATCTATCTAAAGAAAAGTGTACACTTACCCAGAAAGAGCAACTCTTGAATGTCAGGGGGAAAATATCACTGAAATTGTTCATTTGGGGATCCAAATAGGAGAGAAAGTGTTTCTAGGATTATGCTAAAAGGTTAAAAGACTAGAGAGAACAGGGGAGTGACAAAAGTTCATTAACAGTGAGAGATAGGGAGGTGGAAAGGCTCACTGTTGGGACATTGTGGCCTAGCAAGTAAAGCTGCGGCCTATAACAACAGCATCCCATATGGGCTCCAGTTTGATTCCCAGCTGCTCCATTTCTGATCCAGGTACCTGCTAGTGGCCTGAGAAAATCAACAGATGATGGCCCAAGTATTTATACCCCTGTCACCCAAGTGAGAGACTTGGATAAAGTTTCTGGCTCCTGGATTTGGCCTGGCCCAGCTTTGGCAGTAGTGACCATTTGGGGAATATACCAGCAGATGGAAAATTTTCTCTCTCCCTCTCTCTCTCTCTCTCTCTCTCGATATGGGGGGGGGGATGTCTGTGTCCCTCTTTCTCTGTAACTCTGAATTGCAAATAAATCAATTTTTTTCAACAAAGGGATGACTCACTATTTTGGATATTGGAGCTGGGACTGTTATCACAGAAGTGTGCACTTGAGCATGAGGAGAAAAGTGGAGGTGGCTGGAGTTAATAATGTCTAGCAACTGAGTAAGGAAATCACAGAAATGTCATGATATAGAGGTTTAAGTCACTGAGGAAACCTGCCATTGGAATACAGCTTTGTGATATTAGACTTCTGTAGCTAGCAAAACCACAAAAAGCATGACAACTAGTGAAATAAGCACATTTGGAAAATATTCGAATAAGATGCTTAAAGAAATCATCAAGGTGACTAACTCAAAAAGGTTGTACTTATGTTTCCAAATATTTAAAATACTATATAGTGCAGAGGGCCACGCAGGTTGCCCATGGAACGGAGCTCTTGCCCCCAACCACTGTGGCATTCCACCCCTGCTGTAATGGCTCTTTAAAGGCTGTCACTGCCTACTTCCTGCAGTACTGCCCAATCATGAATGTGTCTTAGGCATTAAAATGAAATGACAAAATAAAATTTCACTAAAGGCCATCGATATGTGATAGCTTTTTTATATTTGCTCGGCCCTTAAAAATTGCCTACCCGTTGTATAAAAGCTGACTTTACTTTTAAAAAAGATTTATTTATTTGAAAGTAAGTGTTTCACAGAGAAGGAGAGAGAGAGATTCCTTCCATCCACTGGTTCACACCCTAAATTGCCCCAATGGCCAGGGCTTGGCCAGGCAGAATCCAGGAGCCTTATTTCCATCTGGGTCTTGCTCTTGGATACAGCAGTCGAATGACTTGGAGCATCTTCCACTGCTTTCCTGGGACCATCAGCAGGGAGCTGATTCCGAATTGGAGCACCCGGAACTCAAATTGGCACCCATATGGGATGCCAGCATCACAGATGGCAAATTAACCCACAAAGCCACAACTCCGGCCCACTAAACCTAGTTTTGAAAGCATACATTTTAATTTATTATTGATTCTCATTTTAGTTGAAAGGCAGAGAGATAGAGACAGAAAAGATTTTTCTCTCCACCGGTTCCCTTCCCAGATGCTGATAACAGCAGGGGCTGGACAAGGTGGGAGCCAGGAGCCCAGAACTCCATCCTGGGCGCCATGTAGGTGGCAGTGTTTCCAGGACTTGACCATAATGTGCTTCCACTCAGGGTTTTCATTGACAGATTCTGGAATGCGAATCAAAGCTAGGTCTTTAGCTTCCAGCAATCCAATATGGATGTGGCGTCCAAAGTGGCGTCTCAACAGCTGCTCTCACATCCAACCCCGGTTTTAAAATGTAGGTTCTTATAATTCTGAAGGGCTAGCGTAACACCGCTCCTACATCTTACCTGTCCTTTTTTTCTTTTCAGCCAGTTACTGAAATAACTTTTTTGTCGTTTCTGGTGGGAATGTTAGGTAATGCAATTCCAAAATATGAGCAGCTTTCAGAATCAGTAAGTTGCAAAGATTAGTCTGAGAAACTAAACTTCAAAAGTAGGTTTTAAAAGAACAGTTTTTTAGGTGTATTAATTAATTTTGAAAGGAGAGAGAGAGAGAGAGAGAGAGAGAGAGAGAGAGATCTCGCCTATCCACTGGTTCAATCCCCAAGTGCTTGCAATGGCCCCGAACTTGTAGCAAAACCAGGATCCAGGAACTCAATCGGGGCCTCTCACACGTGTGGCTGGGACTCAGCTGCTTGACGATGCATCCCAGGGTCTGCAGTAGCAAGAAGCAGGGGTCAGCAGCTTGAGCTCATTATTGAACCCAGATACTCTGACATAGGATGTGAGCAGCTTAAAAGTTCTCTTAACCACTAAACAAAACCACAAAACAAAACCACTAAACAAAACAGCCATCCCAAAAGGATAAATGTTCCTGGGCGTTTCTCATTATTTTCCTAAATTTCTATTTAATTTCAATTCTGTCTGTCTAGTCTCTCTAGCAAACTGGAAATTTCTTAAGGTCAGCATCCTTAGATTTTACCGTTTTCTATTGTAGAGCTTTTGTGGTCACTTCGGCAGCACATAAACTATTGTAGAAGTTTCTTTACTGGGGACTTAATAACAGTGGTGAACTGCATATTATTTTACTTTTTTCATGTACTTATTTTTAATGGTGAGAGAATGCTAACTCCCCTCTTCTGGTTCACTCCTCAAATATCCGTAATAGACAAGGCTCGGCCAGGCCGAAGCCAGGAGCCTGGCACCCAATCCGGGCCTCTTACGTGAGTGGCAAAGACCCAGTCACTTGACCCATCATCTGCTACCCCCAGGGTACACATTAGTAGGAAGCTGTAATCAAAACCAGAGCCAGGACTCTAACTTGCACACTCTATCACTTGATGTACGTACCCAAGCAGTGTCTTATTACTGTGCCAAATGCCCTGCCTTGGAACCTTGAAATTATTTCATTTTGTATTATAACTTATAGAGGTAAATTAGTAGATACCATTTTAAATTACATAAAGAGTGCTAAATCTTACCTTAGTCTACTGAATACATATTCACAGATTACAAACTCTGATTGGTTAGTATGGGGCTTCTAAGATCGGACTCCACACTCTGTGATGTGATGTCATTATTTCACAGTTCAATTTTTACTTGTGGGGATAAGGAAAATGGGCCTTTCTACTACTGCAAGCATTCTCACATAAGAGGCACACATGGGCAGGGTTTCTGACATGTTCCGCTTCCTGTGCTGATCCTTCAAAGTGTATGCTGTGTGCTCAATTGATTTCTGCAAGACAAATTGATGCTTTGAGCCAATGCAGAGAGCCCTGGTAAGCACTGTGTGGAATAAACATGGACCAGCTTATAGTAACATACATTAAAGTCGCAAAACCTAGTTTTGGTGATAGTAAACTGCTTATTAAAGGATACAGGATCAGGCCGGCGCCGTGGCTCAATAGGCTAATCCTCCACCTAGCGGCGCCGGCACACCAGGTTCTAGTCCCGGTCGGGGCGCCAGATTCTGTCCCGGTTGCCCCTCTTCTAAGCCAGCTCTCTGCCATGGCCCGGGAGTGCAGTGGAGGATGGCCCAAGTGCTTGGGCCCTGCACCCACATGGGAGACCAGGAGAAGCACCAGGCTCCTACCTTCGGATCAGCGTGGTGCGCCAGCCGCAGCGCGCCGGCCGCTGCGCGCCAGCCGCGGCTGCCATTGGAGGGTGAACCAACGGCAAAAGGAAGACCTTTCTCTCTCTCTCACTGTCCACTCTGCCTGTCAAAATAAATAAATAAATAAATAAATAAAAAATAAAGGATACAGGATCTAAGCCAAAAGCTACAGTATGAATACTAATGAACTAAAGTTCCTAAAGAAAGTTGTCAAGGTTATGATATACAGCTGTGAGGTTAAAGTGACTGGAATAGGGAAAGCAAGCATGCCGGGTATTACTTAATACACAGGTTCTATCTGGCTCAGAGAAAATAGTCTAAAGTGATAAATAGATTACGGAGATAGTCGGGGTCAGGCTGAAGAAACTGAACAGGGGCTGTCGTTGTGGAGCAGCAGGTGAAGCTGCCCCCTGCAACAACGGCGTCTCAAATCAGAGTGCCGGGTTGAGACTCAGCTGCTCTGCTTCGGATCTACCTCCTGCTAATGTGCCTGGGCAGACAGCAAGTGCTGGTGTCAAGAAAGGATCAGAACATCAAGAACATGCAATCAAAGCTGCTATGAGAAAACCCACGAGAGGTGTTAGTGTGTTCAGGAGACAAGCCACCCAGACCATGAACTCAGAGAAAAAACATGTGGCGAGAAGCAGATGCACCAGGAAGAGCCTGTCCAGACACAATCCTCCAAGGTAACATCTGCTTCCCTGAGCTCCCAAGGTCTAATGTCAGCGATAGCCATCATTCCCAGACTTCTACTAAGGGGCAGCATCCCATCCAGGACCTGCCCGCGAGAGCCAGACAGTCTGGCCCTGCTCTGCACACTCGTACTGCTAGGCTGTGCTTTACTGTCTGAAACCATGGCTCACAGGCAAATCCTGCCTCAGAAGCTGCCCCACTCGTACAGCCCTGCCCACCACACCACAACCCCACACAGGCCTGGTCCTCCCTAGCCAAAGCATCCAGGGAAGAGCGGTGCTCAACAGGAACCCTTTCCCTACCTGGGCTGGATGCCCTGAATCCTGCTGCTCTTCCTGGTCCACCTTTGGAAGCAAGTCTTCCAGAGTTCCTCAAACTCTCCTGACCCGGAGAGCTTACGTCTTGCTTCCCATCCTGGTGATGCCACCTGCATGAATACCTCCTCATCCTCATCTCCTGGCACAATCTCCCTTCTTCAGCACGGGAAATGTGGTCAGAGCTTCTCCTCCCCACTTACATCTCCTGACCTGAGCCCCGCCTCCACCACCACTAGGTCTTCTGTCTTGGGCTCCCCTTCCTCTTACCGTGTTTTGTTTGGCCTGAGCTCCAGTTCCATGCCAGTCATCCCTAGAGTTGGGAATGCTTTGATGCCTGAGTTGCTGGCTCTGATCCTGCCTCTCTTGGAGAACATGCCCAAATACACTGTAAATCCATGCCTTTACCATCTGTGTCGTGACCCTCCTTGACCCTCCAGGACTCAAACAAGGAATGCACGTCCACCCACTGGGCTGAATCAGCTGCCTGCCTGCCATTACCAGTGATGTTCCCATGACTTGTGCTAGACAGTAACCAACATTATGTGCAGTATCAAGTCCTCCATCCCCCAAGACTCCACTGCTCAGCATTACACACTGTTGGCCCTTGAGTCCAGGGCCCCTGCTTCCTCAAAAGGGTCTGTATTGACATCTGAGCTTAGGTTTCCTTTTTCCACATTGTCCTTTATACAATGACATGTTAATGAATAAGGTTTAAAAAGTCCCATTGTTTAAAATATAAAATACTTTTATTGAGGCCCCCCAAGATTATTTTATGTCATAATCATAAGGGTAAAAAAAGTAGCATGCTATGTGACTTTTGAGAATGGAGATAAAATAAAAGCATATATCAGCAAACATTTGGTGCTTCTATTTGAAATGGAATTCTGACCATGAAATTCTCATTTAGACACTTCATACCCAGCAAATCACTTAGCTTAGGTGGTTTTCAGCTTGAGGCAGAGTTAGGCAGAGCTTTCCAGAGAAAAAGAGGGATGATGGATGTATCCAAAGTGAAGAAGAGGTAGGGCATGATAAATGTGTGTGTGCCCATGCAGGAGAAAGATAACTTAGAAATACGTGAAGAGTTAGGCAGAAGACACAGTCAAGAAGGTGGAAACAGAAGGGGCCAGAAGAGTCTGGGAAAGTTTGTCGAGCAGAACAATATTAATGTGTTGGGAAGAGGGACGCCTGGGGTCCCTAGGTACTAGGGGAGGGAGCAGGGTGAGTGATTTAAGGTTAATGATTGACATTGGACAATGGTAAGATATTACAAATAAAAATACTTCAATGGATAATACCAATTTTAAAAACAGTTATGGTTGTGATGGTGAGCACATATGGGAGTATGGGTGGGTGGGGGAGTGGTGAGTGTGGGGACATGTTTGGATAGAGTTGTATGGGCACACCCCATACTGTGAACAGGTTACATATTTCTATATCCTGAGTTTTCTTCCTTGAGTATACCTCTGCTTGTTGATAAGATATTGCACGGTTTTAAAAGTTACGTTGTGGAGACTTGGTAGCAAATCATGTTTTAATGGATGTAGTGAAAAAATAATATAAACAAAGCATTACAAGGAACTCCCTCTCCTCCTTCCCCATATTTCTCACTTCTTCTTTGCTTTCCTGATATGTGGCCAATTGACACTAGATCTGCACAAAAGGTCTTTAGTCCTGAGCCCTATGGAGCTGTTCAGTTTATTGTCATGCTGCATTTGGTGGAAGAACTAAGAGCCTACAGGGACAATCAGATGAGCCCTCAGGGTGCAAAACCATGGGACTTCTGTAGAAAAAGTGCCAGGTACCCTAATTGCCTAGGGATACTTCCAAGGCCAGTGAGGTCTTACACTCACAATCCTCTCTAGGGGAGGAAGAGTTTTGTCTCAAATGTGCACAATCTTAGGCGCAAAAGGGGGTCAGGTGGCCACTGTTGTTGAGAGCTCTGTTTGTGGAAGTAGTAGGTTGAGATGCCTTCAGGATTAGGTGTGAAGCACTGTATGTTGTAGGACATACCTGGCTGTGAGAAGAGGAGGTCCAGGGCACGGGGAGGGACTTCTATTTCTACTTTTGTAAAGGTTGTTAGTGGAAATATATATGCCATTAGCTGTGTAAAAGAGATAGATACCCAATACTATGCATTATTGTGTATTAGCAAAAGACATTTAACAAGCCAAGGAGAATGTATTGTTTGCTCACAATAACATTATGAATATTGGGATTTGTGATGAATTAGGAGTCATTGTAGATAGTCAGGGCTATGAAAGGGGCTCAGGTAGTGTCATGTTGAAGACAGATTCCCTTTTGTGAAAAGCATAGATATTGAAGGGGCTTCATTCTGAAATCTAGATATTAAGCTCAGAGGGACATTGAGGAAAGTCTCGTTTTTCAATAATACTTAAAGCAGTGTTTTTCTATCTGAAACATAACAAGAAAGCGTAGCTATGCTGTAAACTCCAAGGGAAAGTGAGTGCACAACATGGGTTTTGATCAAAATGTGCTATATGTTTTGATATCCTTGAGGAGATAGGAAGTATCAGAAGGGCACCAACTTGTATGTATAAGGGAGGTGGGAAGACAAGGAGAGTCATTTTGGAAGGCAGTGGCTGCCATATGGACGATCAGATGGATAGTAGGAATGATGTTGGGGAGACTAGAAGAGGAGAGGAGAATGCAGAAAAGACAGACAACAAAAATGGTGAGGTTAAGAACCCGATGTGGGGACCTTAGGTTTCCTGTTTCGGCATCTTGAATAGAAGCCAACTACCTCCTGACATGTTCTTCTTGCAGCATACCTGAGAATGTTTCCAGTTTCACGATGTCTTCCACGTCTACACATTCCTGGATGAGTCTGATAAGATCTCAGATAAAATGGATTTCCATTCAGAATAGGTATTATACTTTTGATTGAGAATTACAAACCAGGATTGGATACATTGAAGTTCATCCACTGTATTAGTCATGAGAAAGACAAAAATAAGATCAAAGCATTCTTTTCATGTTGATTCAAGATTAATATTTTGATGTGTTTACAAAGAACAGCAATTAAGTTGCCACTACAAAGGTCTGCACCCCATAACAGAGTGCCTGGAATTGAGTTCCATTTCCACTCTCCATCCCAGCTTCCTGCTAATGTGTACCCTGGGAGGCAGCAGGTGATATCTCACGTACCTAAGATTATACCACTCATCTAGGAGATTCAGATTGAGGTTCAGGTTCCTGGATTTCACCTGGTCCAAACTTGGCTGTTTCAGACAGTTAGAGAGTTAACCAGAGGTTGGGAGATGTAGTCTCACTCTCGCTCGCTTGCTCTCTCTCTCCCTCTCTCTGTCACACACACACACACACACAGGTAAAAAATAAAAAATAAGTAATTTTTAAAAAGTCCTAGAAGCTGGCATTAATACTGGGGTGAAGACAGCAGAGTGCAGTGTGCAGTCAGTTCTTCATCTGAGTCGTGTTAACATATTGTCAAGGTTTTCTAAAAAGTTAAAATCTCATATTTTAAAATGAACAAGTTTGTTAAAAGGGATATCACAAGAACATGATTCTCAAAGTTTGAACAGGAAGATTTCAGAGAGGAGAGAAAAAGCAGGGTGTTGTATGCAGAGACCAGGAAATATGGGGCTGTGGAAAGATACGGGAGAGATGTAATCTTCAGGGGAAGTTCTTGAAACTTAACAAACTGTGACAATTAAGGTAACAGAAAAGTCTCAGTAGGGAGCGCTAATGGGAAGGCACATGAAGTATGGGTCTGGGCCTGTAAAAAGCAGGCAAATTACACCGTGGTAAATAAAGTAGAGTTTATGGCCTAGCTCTTTGAGCCCTGTATAAAATACTCCAAGACCAAAGCTTGATCCTCAGTGTCAGGAAGGACATTGAGGGAGGTGATTGTTCAGGAGAAGCTACCTCGCAGGATGACCCGACCGTAAGCACATGGGTCTCAGGACTTCCAGTCATGGGGAGAACTAGCAGGGTATGCATGAATGGAGCTTGCAGGCCTCCCAGAGAAGAACCCAGCAGGAAATGCAGGGATACAGGTAGTGGCCATCCTAGGGATGTTTGGGCAGCATGCATGGATCCAGGATGCAGCCCCACTAGGGGAAGAGATGGTAGGAACTGCATGCGTAGAGGACAGATCCAGAATAAGGAAAGTATGGCAGGTAGTGCCGCAGTACAGAATGCAGTCAGCCTAGGGGATGGACAGGAAGTGCACATGGTGGAATTTTCATTCATCCAGCAGGAAATGACGAGTTAGAGGGAGTATAGCGCCTAGAGTGGGAGCTTGTAAGAGATTTACATGTGGAAGGCACAGATGGCCTAGTGCAACTTAAACAGGAAGTCCTGGGTGGAGAGAGCATCCACCCTCGACAGCAGACATCAGGAGGGGCACGGGCAAGAAAAGCTTTCCACCCAGGGAAGGAATGGGCAGGAGATGTATACACAGAGGGCCCAGCCAGGTTAGCTGTGGTCTGACAGGAAGGTCATGCGTAGAGAGCATCCCTAAACCATAGGAGAACTCCAAAATAGGTACATGGATAGAGAGGACACCTAGAATAGGCAAGCTGATGGCAGGAGCTGCATGTGCAGAGAGGCCCTGCATCCTACGGGAGATTGTTACATGTGCATTGATGCAGTCAGCTCAGGAGAGGTACTAGCAGGTGTCACAGGATGGAGGGAACATTCATCATGGGGGAGGGGACATGACAGGTGATCCATGAATGCAGGGTGCAGCCATCATAAAATAAATAAAAATAATTGAAAATGAATTTGATGTGAATGGAATGGGAGAGGGAGCGGGAGATGGGAGGGGTGCGGTTGGGAGGGAAGTTAAGGAGGGGGGAGCCCTTGTAATCCATAAAATGTACTTTGGAAATTTATATTTACTAAATAAAAGTTTTTAAAAAAGCAATTGAAAACACGTGTTCACACAAAAGATTGCCCATGAACATCCTGGTAGTGTCAATGATAATAGCCAAAATGTTGAAAATCTCAAACTTCCATTAACTGAAGAATGGATTAATAAATTGGAATGTATCTATATAACAGACTCTTTTCTAGTCATTAGAAAAGATAAAGTAATAATAAACACAAGAATGTGCTTGAACCCTGAAAACATCAAATGAAACCAGACAGATACAAAATGCTGTACATATTATGGTCCCTTTAATATTGATGTCTAACACAGGCAAGCCCAGAGATGCAGAAGTAGACAAAAGTTTACCAGAGACAAGTGAATGGGAAGAAATCGGAGTGTGGGTTTTCATTTTAGAATGATGAAACTATTCAGGAATCTATTACTGACAACTATTTCATTGAGAACACACTAAAAAGACACTGAATTGTACACTAGACATGATTATAAAGGGTTATTTTGTTACGAGAACTTTACATTAATAAAATGAAAAATAAAACAATAACAACGAAATTCCTAACCGTGGTTCTCAAACATGGGTAGTACATTACCTGTAAAAGGACCAAAACAAAAAAGGACCACTAAATTTGAAGAGAGGAAAACAAAAATTATAAAAAAGCCAAGAAGGTACTCTTGATGCACTGGATTCACAGAGAAGAGGCAAGAAAGACATAACCAGGTTTCAAATGTGCGTGTAGTACGTTCAGTCACTGTGGATTACACAGCTAGAACAGGAGAATCAAGTGGACACTGATCCGTGTGTCCTGTGAAACAGGTGATGACAACTACACAAAGATAACATCATGGCAGTGATACAGGCATGAACACGTCACAATAGTTATCCCAAAGGAGAGTGGCACATGCTATGCCCAGTTCGATGGAGAATACAACTGATCAGTGTTGTTGAATGAGCGTGGACATAGAGGCAAAACCTTGTTTGGTTGCTCTGTGAGAGAGCACAGTGGGCCTCTTGCTGGAGGTGACTCATGTCTGTCAGTGCCCTGCGACTTGCAAAGGGATGTAAAATAACTCAAAGGCAACCTAAGGCTACCATCAGGCAGTCACCCTGGCCCAGTTTCCTGAAGACAGGGCCATTTTCCCACCAGGAGATAATTTTGGAGGCGAATGCTAAAGCCAAACCAAAAGTGAGCACTTTCTCAAACGCAGGGGGTGGGCTCATGCAAACAGACTCCCATCACAGCCATTTGCAGGCTATGCGTCATCAGGGCGCACTGGTCCCCTGTGACGTCACAAAGACTGAGGCGTCACAAAGGCTGCTCCCCAGCCAGTGAGGGACACGGTGGGTGGGACTAAGCACTGGCATCTGGAGAGGCCCAAGCCAGCAGGAAAATCAAGCTGAGCCGATTGGGACCCCAAGCCCAGCAACCATCATGCGCGGGAAGAAACCCAGCAAGAAAGCCGGTAAGCGCAGGAAGCCCAACGTCTCCCGCTCTACCAGAGCCGAGCTGCAGTTTCCCGTGAGCCGCGTGGACCGCCACCTGCACCACGACCGCTACGCGCAGCGCCTGAGCTCCTCCACGCCGGTTTTCCTGGCGGGGGTCCTCGAGTACCTGACCTCCAACATCCTGGAGCTGGCTGGCGAGGAGGCCCACAAGAACAGCAGGATACGCATCACCCCGGAACACATGAGGAAGGCGATCGAAAGCAGCGAGCACCTCAGGGACCTGCTAGAGGAGGACCCCAAGCCCCGGGATGAGGACGTGGCCCAACCCGAGGAGAAAGAGTGAGGCCTGAGCCAGCGCCTGGCTGCACTGCGCCCGGGGCCTTGCCCAGCCCCCAGACTCCCGTGGAGGAGGGCGCCTTCAGCATGTGCCAATAAAGTGTTCAGTTGATTCCAGGATTCTGAAGGCCCCTTTCTGTTATTCGGAGCGGGGGTGCCTGTGGAACACCCAGAGGGTGGAAGGGGCGGTCGGCGTGGGGACTTGGAGTCGGGGAGTCAGACAAGCCGGTCCAGTGGTGGCGATGGGCCTGGAACTGTGGCCCTGGTGGGAGGATCTGGCTGGGGTGGAGGGCAGAGCCAACTGCCTCTCTGGTTCTGAGCAGGGAAGGTGGTGGGAGGCCAGGAAGCTGGCCTGGGGCCCCCTGGTCTGTGGAGCACACTGCGTGCTGTTGGGAACCGAGGCGGAGCTGGAGGCCAGGAAGAGGTGCAGACTTCCCTCTGATGGAGGAGGTCAAAGTCAGAGGCTGAAGGCAAGGGGTGTCCGGCAGAAGGGTGGCACACTGGTTGACGTGAGCCTAATGGGACAAGGGCTTCCCATGAAGATAAAGAGTATGGGGAAGCCACAGGAAATACACAGAGCAGGGGTTATAGTCAGCTTGATTCCATTTATTATTATTGATGCCCTGCCTCATTCCAAAAGGAGTTAGGGACGGGATTACTGGCTAGTGTTTCTATGCTTTGTGGACTCTATCCTTCTGCCCGCTCATGAACTCTGATAAATCAAATAGTAATCATATGTAAAAGCTTTCTCTGCCTAAGACGTGTAGTTCAATCAGTTCTTAATGGAAATGAAGAATTTCTACGTTGACTTGTTTTTAATTGTTTTCTACTATAAACATAACTACTTCTCTGAGCATGGATGTCAGAGAAGATAGACTAACCAGGGGCTGACTACCTGCTTGGAGAAGTCCCTGCTGATGGACTCAAAGTGCACACAATGGTCAGAACACTCTCATAGGCAGTTTCAAGTTACAGATCGCTGTCACGTCAAGTGTTGTAGCCATCTGACCCCTTGCCTGTGCATCCTCACTCGAGGTTTCCACTGTTCCTTGCATCCATGATGACCACCCCCTGCTGCCTCTGTCCTTCCACACGGGGCTGGGCAGAGCCTGCTCCATTGCCTCCCACAGTGGGTCAGGGGACCTGCATTCGAGATCCCAGTTCACCATTTCTGGGCGCGTGGTCCTGGGCCTTCACCTCTTCCCCTACTCAGGTTTCCTGGTGTATAAATTGGGCAACCCTGGCCCTATTGTTAAGGTTTCCACCACACACATTTGTGATTGCTACACTCGGCACTCCCAGCCTTACCGAGCTCCTCTCCTGTCCATCTGAGGAGCAATCAGGGCTCTCCCAGAAACTGCAGGTACCGGTGACCCCATGCTGGCAGGGGCACTGCACCCCTCCTCTCTCAGAAGTGAAGCATCTGTGTTCCCTGGACATGAGGACTCACATTGCAGCATCCTTCAATGAAAACTGAGTGCCTCTAGGATGGAAACGACAGGGAATTAACAACTATGCTCACATCCTGACGTGTTGCTTCCAGAATTCTCTGATGCTGTAAACCATTTAGTTTGCTTATACCTGTCAATCAAGAAGACATATCCAAGGAATTATTACATCATGGGAGAAGCCAGAATAGGTGGGTGAACCTTGTCAAACACGGGGTTTTTGTGTGCTCAGACGGTCACCATACAGTCCATGCAGTTGTCAGCACATATGGTCCTGGTGACTCCTGCCCGAAACCAGGCTTCCTCGCCTCTTTCAGACTCTGAGAGCTGAGGTGGATTCAGAAGTTGAGCTGAATAAGGCCCCGTGGCCAAGCCCTCTGCAGCGTCAGAGAGCATGGGTGGATTAGCACAGAGACACTGCTGTTACTTTAACCATCGGGTTCAGCTGTCCTTGCGGTATTCAGAGGGATATAGGGCCATAACTAGCGAAGCATCCAGCACCCTGCACAATCTGCTACACTCAAGATGCAGAGAGAGAATCACGGGCCTTGGAAGGCATTATCCACCCACACTCAGGTGGAGTTGGTGGGGGGGATTGTGAGGAAGGATTCCCTTCAGGCTGGGCCCTGTGGACTGAGCAACATTGATGATCTGAGTTCTACTGGCAGAGAGGAAGCTAAGACCCAGGTGAGCAAGCACAGAGGCTGAGGAGGGAGTGGCTTCCAGCCAGGTCTGTGATCACAAATTCTGCCAGGGTGGGCCAGTTCCAGCACGGGTCACCACAGCAGAAAATATCATGTGTGAGAAGAAATGAGCCCACCAGGTAATTTGGAAGATAAAGTCAGGCAGTGTTGGCATGAATGAGATGCCTGACCACTAGGCTGTTCTCTCACAACCAGAATCCTTTGAGAAGAGAGGCATTTTGAAAGCCCAGGTTCACCCTCCCTCGCATGTGAGAGATCTTGTTGAATGGAAAGAGGGAGACAGTCCGACTCTTTAGAAAGGGCTGGTAGAGCCTAAAAGAGGACTGTGGAATGAGGAATCCTTTTGCTCCCCATAAATACATTATTTTCTAATGCACAGATTACAAAACGATAGCTCACACACCTAATCTGGATATCACACAGGTTTGCCACACCTATGTAGGCATTTTAAAGAAAATCAATGAGTAGGTGACATTTAAAAATCCAGCATTTTTACCTGAATACGTGGATTTCTTTTTTTCTTGATAAATTAACTATATGGGCATAGACATAGTGACAGCTCAGGATGACAAGATGTTTTCTCATTGAGACCAAAATACTGACCCAGTGTTTACTATGCCCCTCAGAATATCTGCATCCCACATCAGAATACCCAAGTTTGAGTGCTTGCTACACTTCCAGTTCCAGTGCATCTGCGAGGCAGCAGCTGATAGCTCAAATCCCTGGGTCCCTGCCATCCATAAAGGAGCCATGGATTGAGTTCCTGGATCTTGACATGGCCCTAGCAACCATGGGCATTTAGTGGAGTCAGCCATGGATGGAAAATCAATCTCTCTCTCTCTCTCTCTCTCTCTCTCTCTCTCTGTCATCTTATCCTCCAAATAAAATGAAAATATAATTTTAAAAAAGACTAGCATCTGGTTTGCCACAGTCCTCATCCCTTTTGATTGTGTTTCATGTCTGATTCCCTCCACTTATTTATAGGAACTTCCAAAACTACTACAGATGCTTGTCTTTATTGCTTTCACCATGAATTAATTTCCACTCACAATTTTCAGATAATCACTCTTCACATTTAATGAAATAGTACAGTGGAATACTTCTCACACTACCTTTGGTGTGGGCCAGCACTTTCTGGTTTTGCCGCTATTGTGATGTTGCTCAATTTAACTGTGAACTAGTATGTGATCCCACTTCACATGACTAGCATGCAGCTCACATTTGTCACTCGAGTTCAACAATACCTGTACTGGTCTATACACTGCTCAACAAGATCCGGTCACTCACTCCAATGTTGGGGCAAAGTCAGATCCCTGAAGAGGACCCTAAATACCAACTCTCAGTTTCCATTCTTCTTGCACCTGTCCCATCAGACCGTGTGTCTGCTGCAATTTTCTCATGGCTCTGCTCACCACCCATACCTCACTTACCACACCCACCCCAGTGTTCTATGCTATGTGCCATGATGTTCTATGTTATCTACCATGATGTTCCTTCTGGGTCCTCTCTGGGCTTTTCATAGGATGAACTCATGGACTTTCTGCCATACTTCCCCATCTACATTACCTTTGCGCTTCTTCAATGCATTTCCTTTAGCCTGCCCTAAGCTGGAGGCACGTGGAACTCAGATACCACCTTCCAGGTTTTCTCCTACACTGAGCCTTCTCTCCATCCCTGAACCCCCGACAATCCTTCCCTAGGCTTGCTGTTCACTCTAGCCATGTACCTCATGTGAGACTCTCCCCTTGACTGGCTACCCTCTCCATCTTTTCATCTCACATTGAGTCCCTGCTCCCCACAGTGGCAGCCCGACTCACGCATGCACTTCCTTTCAAATTGTCTGCTGCATTCACTGTACATTCCAGCTATGCACCTCCTGCTGAGTTCTCCCTTTAACTGCCTCAAACCTCCACTGGTGAACTTCCCTGGGTGCTTCTGCTAGGCAGCAGTATCCTCCTCCACTTATGGATGCACTGCTGAGTCTTCTGTTAGACTTGCTCTACACTCCAGCTTTGTACATCCTGCTGAGATGTCTCCTACCCTTGATATTCTCTCCAAATACTTGCCACCAGTTCCTCCCATAGCCCAGTTGCACCTTCTACCAATGCACATCCTAATTTCCTTTGTGGACTAGCTGCAACCTGCACCCATGCACCCCACCAGGATTCAACTTGGGTCATTTCTTCCTTCTCCCATATACATACTGCCAATTCTCTTCTAGGACCTAGCCATTTTCCAACAGTCTAAAGGATCTCTGCCTCCTCTCACCCCAAATAAAACACTTACAAGCAAGTTTCTGCCCTAGGTTGGGTGACAGTCATCCCTTGCAGCAGGATGGGTCTTCCCAGCTGCCTTGTGGACAGGAAGCAATACCACAGGCTGCGACACAGGAATAGAGCCTGCAGGCTGCCTTAGAGAAGTCAAAAATAGCTCAGAGGGATTCCTATATAATAGCTGATGCTATCGGGTGGGTCCTTCTCCACTGCTCTCTGGGTAGAGGAGAAAGATGAGTTGCAGGAAGAGATCTGAAAAGCAGAGCTTGCAATGCACCTCAAGGCAGAAATGGAAAAAGACAGCAACACTGAGAGTAGCCAAGATAACCTCCAGCCCAAGGCCTTGCACTCCACATGCTCCCGTTCTAGGGAAAGGGTGGGAAGAACACAGCAGCAGCTACAGCAGCAATCCCACTACCATTGGTTGTAAGTTCCAGGCCCCTTGAAGAATTAGTGGGTGGCAGGGATGTGTATCCCATCCTCCACAGGCCCTACTGACCCTGTCCCTGTGATGGATCCATGGCACGGCCCCTTTAAGATACCCAAGATTAAATACCCAGACTTACAGAATGGTCTCAGCCTGGCAGTGCGATGCTGCTCTGCTACGCAAGTGCTGTGGACCAGACTGACCCTGGCACTGGGCACAGGGCTGAACAGGCCCCCCAGGGACTGCCATGGCAGTGCCAACTGGGAGTCTGGGGTTGTAGACAAAGTGCGCATCAGCTGGTCCATACTCTTTCCCCATGGTGGGGAGTGAACTGTGGCTGCAATGGCGATGGCGCGAACAGACCAGGGGAAGGCCTAAGGCCGCAGGGAAGCTGAGCACTCTGATAGGAAAAGCAGCAGGGTGTACCATTAGAGTGTCTGCGGGGAGGAGAGCCCAGACCCTCTGTTCTTCAAGAAGCGAAGGGCGGGGACTCCCTGAGAGATGAAATCCAAAGCCCAGAAAGCACACAGTGAGGCAGGACGATGCTAAAGCTGCTGGGGCCCAAGAATAGCTGGCGAGAGGCAAAGAGAAGACAGCACAGCTGAAGGGAGGTGGGGACAAAAGAAAGTCCCATCCCTGCTCTGGAAAGAGGGTCGTCACCCTTTGAGCTCCAGCCAGCACCAGAGGCCACCTGGCAGTTGTTACGGTTGAGTGGTCTGGTGGTGAGGCCAGTGCTGAGCCTTCAGTGTTATTCAAGGCTTTGAGTCCACCCAGTTGTGGGGAATAGTGGTGGATGGTCCTGTGCTTGGGGTTGAACCCCAAACAATCGGCGCCTCTGTTCACTCAGCCTTGCAACAATGACACGGTGCCGCATTACGTCGTGACTTAATATAACGTAATATTAACCTGTGGCTCCCTTACAGATTTGAACGCAGTTATTTCCATTTCCATTTTGCTGAGTCATCTGGAGTCACCGCTCTGAGATGACAAATAGACTTTCTTGGACTTTTGTCCCAGTCAGATGAATACCGCCTGATGGCCACAAGCATCCTGGTGGAATGAACATCTCTGCAACAGTGGTCAACAGATTTGACTTGTTGCGTAAACACCAAGTTACTTATCAGCTTCGCAGCTGGGCTGCCTTGGAAGGTAGTCCCAACCACTGACCACACTGGATGTGGTTATGAAATCCCACTTGAACTCATGCCAGGACTTTAGTTTGGGAGTGATATAACAAGACACAGTCAAGGTTAGTGTAGTCCCTACTTGTATTGTTGTGGCCTTTGGATGTAACATTTCAAACTCAATGTATACTCCTCACACAGGCACCTTTATGGAAGATAATGTGCATGTTGGTTGAGAAGCAGGGAAACTTGAAGGGGTGGAGGGTTGGGAAGGTGAAGTTAACATGTTCTGGTGCTATTATGCCTCCTTATGCATGTGCCTCTATGGCAACCAATGTCATGGTAACCAGCAGGCCAACTTGCTTGGCTCACTGCTTGTAAGTCTGTTATGTAACTGGCTCCAGGCCACTGCTGTCTGTAAACCCATATAAGCAACTTGGGGCACGATTAGATGTGGCTGTTTGTGGATGGATGTAGATGTCTGTGTGTGTGTGTCTGACCACTGCCAGGGACACAGAGGCAGAGATCTCCTGTGGTTCCACCCTCACTGGGGTCCAGTGGTTGTTCCTTGTGCATCTTCTCGCTGCCACTCTCAGGAAAGGAGATATAAGCCCACAAAGGGGCGGGCGCTGTGGTGCAGCGGGTTAAGGCCCCAGCTTGCAGTGCCAGCATCCTTATGGGCTCCGGTTTATATCCTGGCTGCTCCACTTCAGATCCAGCTCTCTGCTATGGCCTGGGAACACAGTAGAAGATGGACCAAGTTCTTGGGCCACTGCACCCATGTTGGAGACCTGAGGGAAGCTCCTGGCTCCTGGCTATGGATCAGCTCAGCTCTGGCCATTACAGTCATCTGTGGAGTGAAACAGCCAGTGGAAGACCTGTCTCTTTGTATCTACTTCTCTCTGTAACTCTGTCTTTCAAATAAATAAAATAAATCTTTACAAAAAAAAAGTAAGCTCACAAAAAGCTCAGAGTTCTTCTCTGACCTGTCAGAATTGAAATTGCTCAACCTGGGCCCTAAGCCACGGACACACACAAATCAAGCTGAGAGTTCACATCCAGTGATTTTTCCACTCTTCTTCTATTGCTATCCACTGAAATCAAGTCATAACTTAGCCAATGTTATAGTATTCCTTAAATAAATTCATTAAATAAGTTTGCATTTTGAAACATAAATCACTTGGAAGGATGGCCAGTTTTCTGGCATCATAAATTACTAATGGTTTCTAAAAATACATTTATTTTATTAATTTGAAAGGCAGAATTACAGAGGAAGGAAGAGGGAGAAGGAGAGGGAGAGGGAGAGGGGGTGGGGAGGGGGAGAGAGAGAGAGAGAGAGAGAGAGAGAGAGAGAGTCTTTATTCTACTGGTTCGGCCCCCAAGTGGCTGCGATGGCCAGGGTGCCAGGCCAAAGCCAGGAGCCTGGAATGCCATCTGGGTCTCCCACATGGGTGGCAGGGGTCCAAGCACTTAGACCATCTTCTGCTGCTTTCCACGGCACATTTTCAGGGAGCTGGATCAAAAGTGAAGCAGCTTGGACTTGAACCAGTACTCAGATGGGATGCCGATGTCACAGATGGAAGCTTAATCCTCTGCACTGCAATGCCAAATCCAGTAATAGTTTATTAAATAAAGACAAATAGCACGTGTTCTCCCTGATCTGTGGTAACTATAGGATGCAAAAAATGTAACATTTATGAGAGAAATTGACATTTAGGGTTTTCATTATTGTTTACAGTCCTCTTGCTACTGTTGAGGAATAGTTTTTTTTTTTTATTTTTACTATTTGTTGAATTATTTACTTAGTGGAGGGTTAAGCTTATGATTATAAAATAAATGGAAATGTCTTTGTAAATAA
The DNA here is from genome assembly GCF_964237555.1 of Oryctolagus cuniculus. Taxonomy (NCBI): domain Eukaryota; kingdom Metazoa; phylum Chordata; class Mammalia; order Lagomorpha; family Leporidae; genus Oryctolagus; species Oryctolagus cuniculus. Next base: position 23,160,496 of record NC_091453.1, read on the forward strand.
TGATGATAATAATAATTCCAGATCTACTTACAATTGTATGAAAACTCTCCCCAACTACATTTTAATGGCGTTTTGAACCAAATTTTAAAAGGTTTGAGCAAGTCTTTCTGTCAAAGGAGTTTACCTTCTCAAGTGGAGACCATTTTGTTTTCTATTGCTGACAGACTGGTTCTGGTTGTGAGTTTTCCTGATGATTTTTCTGCAACCACTTTTGTAGTTTTCCACACATAATTGCATGGTTTCTTAACAATGTACATAGTATTCTTTGTTTTGTTATTCCTTAGATAATGGATTCACATATCATTGCAGTCACTATTTTGAATGTTTGCACTCCTGAGCTCCTCACAAAACATTCAACTGTTGATTTCAAGTATTGAAGATGCCCTGTGTATGTTCATTACAAGTACTTGATTGATTTGAGCTTTATTAGAGGAGAAAACATTGATTTTCCTTAAATGTATATAAAGTTACTAAATATGTATTATGGCAATTATATCTTGAAGGAGCTTGTGGGGGAGCAGGGATATGTATGAAGCATCCGTACTGCTTTTTGGGCTTAGGCAACATGTCATTGGCCTAGCCTCACTGATGCAGCTCCCAGTGGAAAGCTCACCTCACTTCCAGGGCACAGTCTGGGTGCTCTAGGTCCAGGGATCCCCTTTTTGAATGGCCCTGACTCCCCTTTCAGGGTTGTGTGGGCTCCATCCTGAGCCCACCATGCTAAGTACAGACCTGGCTCAAATGTGCATATACCTTCACCTAAGGGAAGCCAACAGGTAGATGGGGGCGGGTGGTAATTATTATACAGAGTACAAAAATATATAACGTATATGAATGAAATTGACATTATGAGATTTGATTGTTTATAGCCCTTGTCTATACTTTTGAGGAACAGTGGTTTTTCTACCTACTATTTGTTGCACTCTTTATTTAATGGAGGATTAAGCTTGTGATTATAAAGTAAATTAAAAGTATGACATTGTCATTGTAAAAATGGAAAGAAAAATAAGAAAAGAATGATAAGGGAGGGAGGGATTGAGGGAAGGAGGGAGAAAAGCGTAAGACGTTTCATTATGCTCACAAAATTTTATATATGAAATACATGAAATTTGTTCTCCTTCTATAAATAAAATTGTAAAATCTGTATATGAGGATGTCTGTATGAGTGCAAGGTCCCACTTAGTTTGGGAGGATGTAAAGTGAAGAGAAAAAAGGAGTCACAAAGGGCCATAGGTGTGCTATTTTTTTTTAATTTTACTTTATTTTACATTTTATTTTATTTTTTTTTTTGACAGGCAGAGTGGACAGTGAGAGAGAGAGACAGAGAGAAAGGTCTTCCTTTGCCGTTGGTTCACCCTCCAATGGCCGCCGCGGCCGGCGCGCTGCGGCCGGCGCACCGCACTGATCCGATGGCAGGAGCCAGGAGCCAGGTGCTTTTCCTGGTCTCCTATGGGGTGCAGGGCCCAAGGACTTGGGCCATCCTCCACTGCACTCCCTGGCCACAGCAGAGAGCTGGCCTGGAAGAGGGGCAACCGGGACAGAATCCGGCGCCCCAACCAGGACTAGAACCCGGTATGCCGGCGCCGCTAGGCGGAGGATTAGCCTAGTGAGCCACGGCGCTGGCCTATTTTACATTTTTAATTAACATGCAATATTCCAACATTTTTATGGGGCCCATATTAACCAAAATAATTTACAGATTCAATGCAATCCCCATCAAAATACCAATGATATTATTCAAGAACTAGAAAAATCATTCCTAAAATTCATTTAGAAATACAGAAGATCCCATATAGTACAAGCACTTTGGAACAAAAACACAGATGGAGGTACACAATATAAATTTGGAGAACTATTGTAACCAAATCAGCATGGTATTGACATAAAAAACAGACACCAATGAAACATTAGAGACCCCAGAAATAAATGCATGGATTTACTGCCATGTGGGCTTTGACGGGGATGCCAAAAACATACCATGGAGAAAGAACAGTTTCTTCAGTAAATGGTATTGAGGAAACTGGATACTTGTATGCAAAAGACAAATATGTCCCTTCCCCACCTCTCACACTACACAAAATCAACTCAAAATGGATCAAAGACCTAAATGTGGAGTTGGCACTGTGAAACAGTGTAATCTGCCACCTGCAGTGCCAGCATCCCATATGAGCACCAGTTCGATTCCCAGCTGCTCCACTTCCAACCCAGCTCCCTGCTAATCTGCCTGGGAAAGCAGTAGAAAATGATTCAAGTCCTTGGGCCTCTGCACCCATGTGGGAAACCCGAAAGAAGCTTCTGGCTCTTGGATTTAGCAGGGCCCAGCCCTGGCCATTGCAGCATTTTGGGGAGTGAACCAGCGGATGGAAGACCTCTCTCTCTGCCTCTGCCTCTGCCTCTCTCTCTGTAACTCAGCCTTTCAAATAAATAAGTAAATCTTAAAAAAAAAAAACTAAACAGAAGACATGAAACTACTAGAATAAAACAGAAACACTTCAAGATATTCATAAAGGCAATGATATTTTGGATAGTACCTCAAAAGCATAAAGGGATGATTTTTCTGTGCTGTTAACTTCTAGGAGAAGTTCAAAGAGTCTAAGAGTTCAAAATCTGAACATGTCCTTCTAAATTATTAGGAAGGTACCATGTCAGGGTAAAAACATAGACATATTTACTTGTCAATTTCTTAAGACTATAATCTTCTCATAGATTTGTGTATGTTGGCTTTATTTTGTTTGCTTGTTACAAGGCCCACAAATGTTGTAGGTGGCCAGAGCAAACATGATATTACTAGACAAGAAGTTCACATTTGCTTTGCTAGCATATGCTGACAACATTGTATGTTATATGATAAAGTTAGTGGAACATATCATAATGGTTATTCGAACCTTGATAATTTCTCCTTATGTTTACATGGTTTCCCAGATTTCCTTTTTTAGATACCATAGAGGTAAGATAAAAATTGAGAAACCTACATTTAAAGTAATAAACTAAATTAGTAAGATTTCAAACTATCAATATTCCTGAGATGAAAGTTCAAAGAAATTTCATAAAAAATTATTTATCCACCCAACAAAAACATATCAGTGTTGTACTTTGTACATGGAAGACAATTTTCAGGATCTCTCAAGGATAAAAGAAGATAAATGAAGCACAGCTGTAATTTTCTTGTCTAATAGTAAAGACAAGATAAACATGTTCAGAGTTATAATATAGGGCAACAAGCAGCATGTCCTTGAGAAGTACAGAAATGACTCTATGGGAGTGCCAAGGCAGGCAAATTGTTGTAGGATTTACATGCCCTGTTTCATTGTGTACATCTCTCTATCCACAAGAATTTAGTTCCCTTATGACACAATGACTTCTATTACTGTATGGCCTTTGCTGCACAGAATGTCTAAGGCATTTCAGGAATAATATAGATTTACTGAATGATGGAGCATTGAAGAAATACTCGAGTTACATTGCTTTTTTAACTTAATATTTTATTTATTATTTTTAAGGATTTTTTATTCACATTATAGTCAAAGGCTTAATCCTCTACTAAATAAAGAGTTTAACAAATTAAAAAGTATAAAGATCATAGTCCAGGCCAGCGCCACGGCTCAATAGGCTAATCCTCCGCCTGCGGCACCGGTACCCTGGGTTCTAGTCCCGGTTGGGGCGCCAGATTCTGTCCCGGTTGCTCCTCTTGCAGGCCAGCTCTCTGCTGTGGCCCGGGAGTGCAGTGGAGGATGGCCCAGGTCCTTGGGCCCTGCACCCACATGGGAGACCAGGAGAAGCACCTGGCTCCTGGCTTCAGATAGGCACAGCAGGCTGGCCACAACACGCCGGCTGTAGCAGCCACTTGGGGGGTGAACCAATGGAAAAGGAAGACCTTTCTCTCTGTCTCTCTCTCACTGTCTAACTCTGCCTGTCAAAAAAAAAAAAAAAAAGTCATAGTCCAGCAGGAAACTTTGGGACCAAATAGACATTTATCCAAAGAAGATATACAAACGGTTGATAGGTATATGAGCATCATTGGGTTTCCTTAATACAGCTGTTTTCAAATCTTCATTCAAGCATTTAAAATTTCCAGTTCCTAGATGTTGGCTTCCTGGTACCTTATCTTGTTTGTTAGTTAGGTGAGGTCATGATTTCCTGGGAGATCTTGAAACTTGTTAATGTACAGATTTGGTTATAGTAACACAGCTTCAAATATGACTGTCCCTCCAGAAATTCTAAAGCTACCTATTTGTTTCTGAGCCTTGTAGACACTACTTTTTTTTAAAGATGTATTGATTTATTTGAAAGGCAGAGAGAGAGATAGAGAGAGAGAGGTCTTCCATCTGCTGGTTCACTTCCCAAATGGCTGCATTGGCCCGAGTTGTGCCAATGTGAAGCCAGGAGCCAGGAGTTTCATCTAGTCTCCCATGCGGGTGCAGGGGCCCAAGAACTTGGGCCATCTTCTACTGCTTTTCCATGCCATAGCAGAGAGCTGGATGGGAAGTGGAGCAGCTGGGACTTGAACTGGCGCCCATATGGGATGCTGGCACTGCAGGCGGTGGCTTTTCTTGCTATGCCACAGCATTGGCCTCTCTTGTGGACACTTCTGCTACACTCTGCCTATAGTCAATATATTTAAAAATTTTTTTGCCAGCGCCGCGGCTCAATAGGCTAGTCCTCCACCTTGCGGCGCCGGCACACCGGGTTCTAGTCCCGGTCGGGGCACCGGATTCTGTCCCGGTTGCCCCTCTTCCAGTCCAGCTCTCTGCTGTGGCCCGGGAGTGCAGTGGAGGATGGCCCAGGTGCTTGGGCCCTGCACCCCATGGGAGACCAGGAGAAGCACCTGGCTCCTGGCTTCGGAGCAGTGCGGTGCGCCGGCCGCGGCGGCCATTGGAAGGTGAACCAACGGCAAAGGAAGACCTTTCCCTTTGTTTCTCTCTCTCACTGTCCACTCTGCCTGTCAAAAAAAAAAAAAAAAAAGGAAAATTTTTTTAGGTTCATATATTTCATCTTAAGTGTTCTTACTTCCATAAAATAGAAGTTTCTGTCCTTGTACGAGTTACCACCAGGATATTTGTTAGTTTCCAGTCCTATAATGTCTCTACTGTTGCTTAACAATAGAGATTTCTTTCCAATACATTTCTTCCCAATACTTTACTCTGTGAAGACCAAGTGTTTCTAATGATTCACCCTCAATTCTGTCCTTGACAAGTGGCTAAAATCTTTGAATGACTTAGAAGTATTAGTGTTCTACATATACAAGTGATGCATACTTCCTGATACATCCTAAATACCTTCTGATTATATAGCCTGTTTACTTACTTATTTGAAAGGCAGAGTGACAGAGAGAGAGAGAGAGAGATCTCCCATTCTCTGGTTCACACCCTAAATAACTACAACACTCAGGGCTGCATTAGGCCAAAGCCAAGAGCCGGGAACTCCATCTAGGTCTCCCACATGGCCAGCAGGGGCCCAAGTACTTGGGTCATCATCTGCCACCTTCCCAGGCACATTGGCAGGGAGCTGAACAAGAAGTGGAGCAGCAGGAACTTGAACCGGCACCTGACGTGGGATGCTGGTGTCACAAGTGGTGGCTTAACCACTGCACCACAATGCTGGCCCCTGACATATTATTAGGCACACTTTCTTTTTGAATGCTTAAAGAATAATTTAAATACTACAAAGCCACAATGTTTTGAATAATTTTATGTCTGATGCTAAACAACATTTACAGTGAAGCTAAAACAATTCAAAAACAAAAAGTAGTTTTTTGCCTGGTTTTAGGAGAAATGGCCAATTTGGGCATTGGAACATATTCATGGGAGATATTAAAAGTAGGAGTATTCTGGGGCAGAATTTGAAATGAAATCCACAGTAAGGCATGTGGAAGTGTGTGTAAGTTTAAATTTTGAGTTTTGAACAGAAGATAAGTGGGTGGAGATAATGTAGGAGCTGAGGAGCACAGAGAATATGTTTGTTATTCCTTACAATTCAGTGGAGAAAAATGACTAAAGAAGTTGTGCTACAGCCAGCAGAGTTAGCAAATATTCTTTACGAAAGGTTTCCAGTGCTGCATAAGAGTTCATATGCTTTGTACTGTGCTGGGAAATAAAATTTTAACAACACCCAAGCAAATCACCACTTAGAAAACACTTGTCCTTAAGCTGTGCCTTGCTTAGAAGGAACTCACTAACCTTCATTTACAAATATGTTACTTAGTTATTTAAACATCCATTGCTTTTCTTTTGATGATAGCTACCTGAGTTCTTGACTGTGTCAGAGATAGCTGGTGGCTAACCAGTGATGACTGAACATCAGGAAGACATTTTAAATTTCTTGGTCCTTATACTACATCTAATTTCAAAACATATAATATCTGATTCTTATTCAGGCATACTTTTTCATACCGTTGTTTTAATTTTAGAATTATAATTATACATGTTTGTCAATAGATTTTTGCCAACGTTTTCCTAATCATCACTAGTTAGCTGAAGATCATCCCCTAAGTTATTCCTCAGAAAACGCTCATTAAAAATGAAACTTCTGTACAGAAACAGATGGATAGACCAATGGAACAGAATTGAAACACCAGAAATCAACCCAAACATCTACAGCCAACTTAGATTTGATCAAGGATCTAAAACCAATTCCTGGAGCAAGGACAGTCTATTCAATAAATGGTGCTGGGAAAACTGGATTTCCACGTGCAGAAGCATGAAGCAAGACCCCTACCTTACGCCTTACACAAAAATCCACTCAACATGGATTAAAGACCTAAATCTACGACCTGACACCATCAAGTTACTAGAGAACATTGGAGAAACCCTTCAAGATATTGGCACAGGCAAAGAGTTTCTGGAAAAGACTCGGGAGGCACAGGCAGTCAAAGCCAAAATCAACTATTGGGATTGCATCAAATTGAGAAGTTTCTGTACTGCAAAAGAAACAGTCAGGAGAGTGAAGAGACAACCGACAGAATGGGAAAAAATACTTGCAAACTATGAACAGATAAAGGGTTAATAACCAGAATCTACAAAGAGATCAAGAAACTCCACAAAAACAAAACCAACAACCCACTTAAGAGATGGGCCAAGGACCTCAATAGACATTTTTCAAAAGAGGAAATCCAAATGGCCAACAGGCACATGAAAAAATGTTCAAGGTCATTAGCAATCAGGGAAATGCAAATCAAAACCACAATGAGGTTTCACCTCACCCCGGTTAGAATGGCTCACATGCAGAAATCTACCAACAACAGATGCTGGCGAGGATGTGGGGAAAAAGGGACACTAACCCACTGTTGGTGGGAATGCAAACTGGTCAAGCCACTATGGAAGTCAGTCTGGAGATTCCTCAGAAACCTGAAGATAACCCTACCGTTTGACCCAGCCATCCCACTCCTTGGAATTTACCCAAAGGAATTTAAATTGGCAAACAAAAAAGCGGTCTGCAGCCTAATGTTTATTGCAGCTCAATTCACAATAGCTAAGACCTGGAACCGACCTAAATGCCCATCAACGGTAGACTGGATAAAGAAATTATGGGATATGTACTCTTTAGAATACTATACCGCAGTAAGAAACAACGAAATCCAGTCATTTGCAACAAAATGGAGGAATCTGGAACACATCATGCTGAGTGAAATAAGCCAGTCCCAAAGGGACAAATACCATATGTTCTCCCTGATCGGTGACAACTGACTGAACACCAAAGAGGAAACCTCCTGAAGTGAAATGGACACTATGAGAAACGGTGACTTGATCAGCATAGCCCTGACTGTTAATGAACAACTTAATACATTATCCCTCTTAGTAGTTTTTTTGTCTGTTCTACTTAATATGACTGGTTTAATTCTGTAATTAATACACAGTTATTCTTAAGTGTTAAAAATTAACTGAAATGTGATCCCTGTTAAACATAAGAGTGGGAATAAGAGAGGGAAGAGATGTATAATTTGGGACATGCTCAAGCTGACTTGCCTCAAATGGTAGAGTTAGAAACATACCAGGGGATCCCAATTCAATCCCATCAAGGTGGCATGTACCAATGCCATCTCACTAGTCCAAGTGATCAATTTCAGTTCACAATTGATCATAATGAAAGGACTAAGAGTCAAAGGGAGCACATAAACAAGTCTAGTACCTGCTAACACTAACCAATGGAATAAATAAAGGGGAGAGTGATCCAACATGGGAAGTGAGATACTCAGCAGACTCATAGAATGGCAGATGTCCTAAATAGCACTCTGGCCTCAGAATCAGCCCTAAAGGCATTCGGATCTGGCTGAAAAGCCCATGAGAGTATTTCAGGCATGGAAAGCCAAGACACTCTGGCAAAAGATCTCTGTGAGTGAGATCCCAGTGGAAAGAACAGGTCTTCAAAGAAGGAGGTACCTTTCTCTGAAGGGAGGAGAGAACCTCCACTTTGACTATGACCTTGTCTAAACAAGATAAGAACCAGAGAATTCAGAGGGCTTCCATAGCCTTGGAAACTCATGACTGGAGCATAGGGAGACTACTGATGCCATAGACAGGAGTGTCAATTGGTAAAGTCAACAACAGGAGTCACTGTGCACTTACTCCTCATGTAGGATCTCTGTCCTTAATGTGCTGTGTATTGACATTTAATGCTATAACGAGTACTCAAACAATATATTTCACTTTGTGTTTCTATGGGGGTGCAAACTGTTGAAATCTTTACTTAATGTATACTAAACTGATCCTCTGTTAAAAAAAAAAAAAAAGAAGAAGAAGAAATTATCAACTCCCAACTTGACTCTCACTGGGATTAAACATGACAATAGGTCTGATCTGATTTCATCATCATTTAAAAAAAATCATCTATTATTTTTCACTTTATGTTTCTGTGTGGGAGCAAACTGTTGAAATCCTTACTTAAGGTATACTAAGCTGATCTTCTGTATATTAAGATAATCGAAAATGAATCTTAATGTGAATGGAAGGGGAGAGGGAGTGGGAAAGGGGAGGGTTGTGGGTGGGAGGGACGGTATGGGGGGGGAAGCCATTGTAACCCATGAGTCGTACTTTGGAAATTTATATTCATTAAATAAAAGTTAAAAAAAAGAAAAAAAATGAAACTTCTTTGTCTATAATCTTTGAATCTGAAGGACAGCTTACCTGGATGCAAGATCACTGGCTCAAACTTTCCTTTAGAAATATCTTTTAAAGTCTTCCTTTAATGTCTTCTGCAATTTAATGATGCTATTGAAAAAAAAGATACAATCCAATTTTCTTTAAAAAAAAAAAGATTATTTATTCGAAAGGTAGAGGGAGAGAAGGAGAGAGGGAGAGAGACAGATCTTCCACATGCTGGTTCATTCCCCAAAGGGCCACAATGGCCAGAGCTGAGCTGATCTGAAGACAGCAGCCAAGAGCTTCTTCCAGCTGTCCCATGCTAGTGCAGGGGCCCAAGGGCTTGGGCCATCTTTTACTGCTTTCCCAGGCCATAGCAGAGAGCTGGAAAGGAAATGGAGCAGCCAGAACTGGAACCGGCGTCCATATGGGGTGCCGGCACTGCAGACAGTGGCTTTACCTGCTATGCCACAGCTCCGGCCCCCCAATGTTCTTATTTTTGCATTTTACTGAGATAACCAAAGTATTGTTCATAATTTTTACCAAATTATGTCTTAAGATTTACTATTTTGAATTATTTTCATCAAGTACATAGTGTTGCCTTTCAAATGTGTATTCCAATCACTTTAACTTCAAGAGTGCTTTTTTAAATTGCGGTTTTGAATATTTATTTGCTTTCATTGTTTGGATGTTTTGGGGGAATCAAATTAGTCACAGTGAACATTTTTATTCCCACTTTCTTAGCTTCGTGAGGTTTTGTGCATGGGTGAGGAATGGGAGCTTCTCTGAGGAACCAAAGACTGCTCAACTCTAGGAAATCTATAAGTCTATAAAAGCCACATCAGTGTTTTAAAAAATGAACATATTGTCTGTACAGAAGCATATTTTTACAAAATTCAACACAATTTTATGATGTAAAACTGCACAAATCAGTACAGAATTGTTCTAAAGAAAGCTTCTACAAAATTTCTAAAAGTACAATTCAAAATTATTCATTTTATTGATTAGTATAGAAACATTTAATGATGTATCATGGGACGTTTTAAAACAGCATAATGAGCCTCAATTACTTCATCCTTACATCTACTCATTTCCCTAATAAATTAATTCCTTGGTGTCATACAAAGTTCACCAATGAGTGTGATGGGGTGTGTGTGTGTGTGTGTGTGTATAACTAAGTACTCATGAATTTAAACATTTTAAAACATTTATGCTTTTTACTTATTGAGGTTATTTATTATTCATTCTCAAAATGTATCATTTTTGGCAAGGTATGATTTTTCTCTAGGTGGTTTAGCATGATTGAAATATTATTTAATAATTTCCTTGTTAATAGGACCAGATGATTTAGGCTCACCTTCTATATTTTTACCCTTAGATGTATAATTAGCCACTTCTACAACGAGGCTTATTTTTGCTTCTGTTTCCAGGGACTGGTTTTAATTTATTTCCTCTCTATGACTTACTGTGTTTTCTGTGGTGGCTAGTCTTCTTTGGGCTCTCTACAATTTCATCTTTTAGGATATTTTTCTACTTGTTTACTAAGCTCTGTTAAATCCTATTTCACATTATCCTCCTTTCACTCCATCACTTCCTGTTTCGTGGCCACCTTTTCATGAGTTACTACATTTGACTGCACTCTGTGATGTTTTGTATACCTATAATTGCTTTTTCAGAATTTGTATTTGTGCTTTTTCTATTTTATTTAACTTTCCTTTTTTGTTCTTATTTCAATGTTAAGTTACAATTTTCTTAAGTTTTGTGAGAGTCATTTTAGGTGAAGTTTTCTATTATTTTTAGAAATATTGCTTTTGTTTATCTTTTATCTTAAAGTAAACATTTTCTTTTTATTTATTTCTTTGAAAGTCAGAGTTACACAGAGAGAGAAGAGGCAGAGAGAGGGAGAGAGAGAGGTCTTCCATCCGATGGTCCGCTCCCCAATTGGCCACAACGGCTGGAGCTGGGCCAATCTGAAGCCAGGAGCCAGGAGCCAGGAGCTTCTTCTGGGTCTCCCACATGGGTGCAGGAGCCCAAGGACTTGGGCCATCTTCTACTGCTTTCCCAGGCTATAGCAGAGAGCTGGATCGGAAATGGAGCAGCCGGGTCTTGAACCAGCGCCCATATGGGATGCTGGCGCCTCATGCCAGGGTGTTAACCCACTGCCCCACAGCGCCAGCCCCCTACAGTAAACATTTTCAGCAAACATTCCTAATTTCCTGTTACTTGCAAGTAATTAGGATGGATTTTCCTAGATATCGAGTTGGAAGATGTGTGTTTGGGGGCTGAGGGCATTACAGCATGTGCCAGGAGAGCATTCCAGGCTTCTCGGTCCACATCTCCCTCCTCTGTCACTACAGTATCTTAAAATGTGTTCCTTTCTGTAGCCAGCAGTGCTTTGGTTCTCTGAGCCGAGCTTGGTTCAGGTGAACTCCGCCCCCCCCCCCCCCCCCCCGCAGCCTGGATTTCCAATTCCCTTCTTCTTAGACACTCTTTCTTGCCAGCACATTTTGCTATCCACCACCTATGGGCTCCTGAACAGTTTCTGAACCTTGTCTTGCTCTTCCTTGCCTAGAGATTGTGAGGAGTTCAAAGTCAGTTATGCTCACAGTGGTCCCCTTTCAGGTGGGATGCTTTCATTTGGGAGGCAACCATTTGTGGAAGAGGTATGAAGCCCTTCAGCGCTTCGATCCTTCCCCCAAATTCCCTTCACAAATACCTGCTTGCAGTCTGGCTTCATCTTTTATGAGACATACATGCAACTTTGAGTCTGCTCATGTTTTCCGTCTCTGAGTTTGACTAAAAATGTGGTTGCTTTGTTATAAAACCCTTGGTTATAAACTACTTGGTCACAATCTGATGTCCCAACTTTGATAAATCATTAGAAGCCCTTATTTCTAAGGGCTGCTAGAGGCCAGTCTTGGTCCTATGCGCTCTGGATATGACTCAGCACAACCAAACCAAGAGCTAATTGAAGCCATTATTTCGTTTTCAGACGGAGTTACTTGAGGTCCAGGAAGGTTAAAGTAATTTTTGTAACCTGCTCACAGATTAAATTGGAAATGCTGGGATTTAAAATCTACGTGTTTTAAACTCAGAGCCTAAAATTCGATCCCCTGAAACAACTTGCTACTTTTCTTGTAGATTTTGATCTTCCAGGATTAGAATTATTTCTGTAAATTTGCCACTCTGTATAGAGTAATGCATTCTGTCACAATTTAATGTAAGCTAAACATAAAAACCTTGACTTACAAACTTTACTGAGTGTGGTTCCTGGAGAATCTTGCATATTTTCATTTAACCTTGAAAGCAAAAATCTGGCATCCAATTTTAAATATGCAAAGATAAATACGGTTTATATTACAGGAGTATATATTAAAATAAAAACCTGTTTCTTCTTTTCCACAATATTTGACAAAAATGCTAAGAGGAAACAAAGAAGATAATATGCTGAAAATATTTAGCATGTTAAAATCCTAAGATGCTATTAATTTGAATGTTGCATGTCATGATCATTTTTGCCTTTTTCATCTGTCGAGCCTCACAGATTAATAAGAATCATGTGATATTCAAGTAGAAATCATATAACTCTAGTTTCAAGGTTATACATTTGTGAAATTTGAAGATTACATGTGGAACTAACATTTAACAAATACCCGTTATATGTAAGACATTGTTAAATACACAAATTTGAAGCAAAGTATAGAGCTGACACTTCACAAGAATTTGTAGATACCGTATTAGTTTCTATTGCGGCTAAAACAAATTTCCAAAAACTTAGTGACTTCAACAGCACAAGTGCATTGTCTTACAGATCTAGAGGTCAGACCTGAAATCAACTTCCCTGAACTAAATTAACATGTTGGCATATGGAGACTTTGGGGGGAGAATTATTTCCTTACCTTTTTCATCTTTTAGTAGGTACCTGTACTCCTTGATTTGTGGTCTTTGCCCCCATCTTCAATGTGCATCACTCCATCTCTTCTTCCATCATCAAAATCTATTCTTCCCTTCCACATTCAATCCCCTCTTAGTCTCCCTCTTATAGAACACTTATGAGTACAAACAGGAGTTAGCTGACTATCCAAAATAATCTCCCCACATCAATATCCTTAGCTGAATCAAATATGCAAAGCACTCCTTACATTGTATAACTCACAGGTCAGGGATTAGGAAATGGATACCATTGTGGTCATTATTCAGCCTATCACATATACACCACTTGTATGTGCTATTCAGTCAGCTATATGTACATATACACATACATATTCTGTTATATATTTTGTATGATTTAGCCTATACATGTGAATATATATGTATATAATGTATGCAAACCACATTATTCTATGTACGTGATAACTGCCCCTTAATTTTCATCATTTAGACAAGTCTGAGGCTCAGGTTGTTGAATGCACTTCCAGAAGGATTTCAGCTCTTCAGTATCATGTCTGGATATAGAAGGAAATACTTTCTGATATGTAAGGTCCATCCCAACTTACTGAACTTCCATTAAGGACTGAAGTTCTAAATGAATAGAAATTTAATCTTGCAAAATACAAACCAGGGTAAAATGAAGGAAAATGAGTTTGAAGCTGACATACATTGAGAAGTTTAATTTTTCAGTGAATTATGACTTTGTGAACACTAGATTATCATTTCTAGACCAAAATCATTAAAGCATGTTCAGGGCTGTTCAAATGCCCTGAATAACATCCAGTCTTTCCGACCATGATATCTCTTACATGAGTCCAAAGTTCAAAGGCAGACTTAGATTTGTACAGGGTTTCAAAGTCGTGTACATTTGTGTTACTGGTTCCAGCTACCATAATAAAATACCACAGACAGAATGGTTTAAACAACAGAAATTTATTTCTTACAGTTATGGACACTGAAGGCCCAAGATCAAGGTATCTATAAGACTGATGCCTGTAAAGTTCACTCCCCAAATGCCTACAACAGCCTGGGCAAGCAGCAGACATGATATCAATTTTGGATGCATCTGACTCAGAACTTAGAATGACTTCGAGTAATATGTTAAAGTATTCAATGGAGAAAGAAGACACTATGAGAGAATTGTTAATAACAGCACAGAGATGAAATCTCTAAGAAATAATCAAGAAGAAATGCTATGTATTAAAAATTTAACAGAAAGACTAACATATTTGATAGGTACATTGGTTGAATGTGGTCAGATGTATGGTCAGAATTGGATATGGTCAGAATCAGTGATCTGAAAATAAGTCAATAGAAACTTCAAAAATAAAAGGAAAACCAAAAAAAGAATTTAAAAAAGTCAAAATATCTAGTAACTATGGCAGAATTTCAAAATATGTAATACAGGTATAATTGGAATACCAGAAGGAGAACAAAGACCAGAACAGAAGAAAATATATGAAATAATAATGGGTGAGAACTTTCCAAAATTAATGACAAGTTATTAATCACAAATCAAAGAAGCTCAGAAAAAAACAAGCAGGAAAAAATCCTGACAATTCATCTCATATTCAAACTGCAGAAAACCAATGGCTGTGGGAATCTCCATGTACTATTGTTAAGTTGTCTATTTTTCTCTAGTTCTGTCAGTTTTTGCATTATGTGTGTGCAGGCTGTTATTATGTTCATCTGTGTTTATAGATGTCATACCTTCCATCTACACTGACCTTTTATTGGCATGAAATAGCCCACATATCAAATGTTTGTTATTCACACTGTATCATTTTTTAATCCTTTTACTTGGATTCTATTTGCATCTTTCAATCTAAATGTGAGACCAATAGAGAAAATATAATTTTGGTTTTGGTCCAATTTGACTCTCACAGGTTTTGATCAGATTATTTAACTTGTTCACATTAAATGTTATTATTGATATAGTTGAATTTACATCTACCATTTAAAATCAATTTTGCTGGATTTAAGAATTTTGATTGTGGCAGAGTAGTTAAGACACCACTTGGAGATACCTGCATCCCACACCAGAGTACCAAGTTTCAAATATTAGTTCCTCTTCTGATCCAGTTTCCTGCTCATCTACACCCTGAGAGGAAGTGAGGAAGCATATGATAACTTAAGTACTTGGATCCCTGCTACGCACATGGAAGACCCAGATTGATGTCCAGCCTCCTGGTTTCAGCCTGGCCCAGCCCTGGCTGTTGCACGAATTTCGGGAGTGAACCAATGGATGAAAGACCTCTCTCTCTCCAAAATGAAAAAAATAAATAACATTTTTTAAAAATCTTAATTGACAGTTTTTTTTTTATTTTCAGCACCTCCATTGCCTCATCTCACTGCCTTTTGACATTTATTATTTCTGATATCATCTATTATCTTTTTAGTTTTATTTTGCTGCTTTCAAAATTCTCTCTTTAGCTTTCAAATTGTGAACATAATGTCCCTGAATATATTTGGAAGCTGTGGTAAGCAAAACAGCATGGTACTGACATTAAAAGAAGACACAAGTGGAACATAATGAAGAGCCCAGAAGTAAGTTCATGCATATGCATGCAACTGATTTTTGACAAAGATGTCAAGAACATACATTGAATAAAGGACATATTTTCAAAAAATGGTGTTGGGAAAACTGAATATTCATGTGTAGAAGAATTAAAGTAGACCCTTACCTCTTACCATATAAAAATCAACTCAAAATGTATTAAAAAAAAACATAAAAATATGTGAAACTGTAAAACTACTGGAAAATCAAAATATATTTTGGAGATAGTGTGATGCCTCTAGCTTTGTTCTTCTTGTGCAATATTATTTTAACTATTCAGGGACTTTTGTATTTCCATGCAAATTTTAGGGTAATTTGTTTCTGTTAAGAATATCATTGGTGGCCGGTGCAGTGGCTCAAAAGGCTAATCCTCCGCCTTGCGGCGCCGGCACACCGGGTTCTAGTCCCGGTCGGGGCGCCAGATTCTGTCCCGGTTGCCCCTCTTGCAGGCCAGCTCTCTGCTGTGGCCCGGGAGTGCAGTGGAGGATGGCCCAAGTGCTTGGGCCCTGCACCCCATGGGAGACCAGGAGAAGCACCTGGCTCCTGCCATTGGATCAGTGCGGTGCGCCGGCCGCAGCGTGCTGGCCGCGGCGGCCATTGGAGGGTGAACCAACGGCAAAGGAAGACCTTTCTCTCTGTCTCTCTCTCTCACTGTCCACTCTGCCTGTCCAAAAAAAAAAAAAAAAAAAAGAATATCATTGGTAATGTGATAGAGATCACATGGTATCTGTTTATCCTTTTGGGCAATATGGACATTTTAACAATATTAATTCTTCCAATCCATAAAGACATCTTTTCCACTTTCTGTATCTTGATTTTATTTCACCAATATTTTATAGTGTATAGTAGATATATTTTACATAAACAAAAATTAATTCCTAAATATTTTAGCTATTTTTAACTATTATGAGTAGGCTTATTTTCTTCATTTTTTTTAGATAATCACTATTGATGTATAGATATCTACTGATTTTTGTATGCTGATTTTATATTCCACAACTTTGCTGAATTCACTTATTAGATTTAGAAGGGGTTTTTTTATGGAATCTTCAGGATTTTCTATATATAATATCATGTAATACAAAAACAAGCAGAATTTAATTCTTTCTATCCAATTTGAATGACATTTATTTTTTCTTGCTTAATTCTCTGGCTAGGTCTTCTTGTACTACATTGAATAGAAGTAGCAAGAATAGACATTCATGTCTTTTTCCTGGTTTTAGAAGAAAAACTTTCAACTTTTCCCCGATAAGCATGATGCTTATTCTGGGTTTATCATTATATGGTGTTTAATATGTTAAGGTTCATTCCTTCTATACCTAATTTGTGCAGTTTTTTAAAATAACAGGATATTGAATTTTTGTCAATGCTTTTCCTGCATCTATTTAAATGTTCATGAGTTTTGCCCTTTCATTCTGTTGCCATGGCATATCACATGCATTGATTTGTGTATGTTGAATCATCTTTGCATCCCTGAGATGAATCCTACTTGATCATGGTGAATGATCTTTGCAATGTACTGTTGAATTCATAGGGTAGTATTTTGTTAAGGATTTCTGTATGCCCTGTAGTTTTCTTTTTTGTTATGCCCTTCTCTGGTTTGTGTATTGGCTCTTTCCATAACGTATTTACTTCTCTATATATTAAGGATCTGGAAAACATTGATGGGAAAGGTTTATCATCTTTCCATTCCATTTCCCATAACTTTTTAAAATCTTTTCATATGTTGAAAATATATCTATTTGGGACCGGCTCCATGGCGCAGTAGGTTTAATCCTCTGCCTGCAGTGCCGGCATCCCATATGGGTGTCTGTTCTAGTCCCAGCTGCTCCTCTTCCAATCCAACTCTCTGCTATGGCCTGAGGAAGCTATAGAAGATGGCCCAAGTCCTTGGGCCCCTGCACCAGCATGGGAGACCAGGAAGAAGCACCTGGCTCCTGGTTTTGGATCGGCACAGCTCCAGCTGTTGTGGCCATCTGGGGAGTGAACCAATGGAAGAAAGACTTTCTCTCTGTCTCTCCCTCTTACTGTCTGTAACTCTGATTCTCAAATAAATAAATAAAATCTTTTTTAAAAAAGAAAATATATGTATTTTATTTATACATTTTTATTAATCGATTGATTAATTTTAAAGGCACAGAGAGTGGGAGTGATCTCTCATTCAGTGGTTCACTCTGCAAGTATCTGCAACAGTTGAGGCCAATAGGCCAAAGCCAAGAGCCAGGAACTCAGTCCAGGCCTCGCACTTGGGTGGCAGGGACCCCATTACTTGGGCTATCACTGCTACCTCCTAGGATACACATTTGGAAGAAATTGGAATTAGAAGTACAGCTAGGAATTGAAGCCAGGCTCTCCAATCAGGGATGCAGACATCCCAAAGCAGGTCTTACCACTGCACCAAAGTCATAACTCCAAATATTCCTATTTTTATTGGTACATCTCCTCATACAAAGATGTCCTCTTAAAGCTTACTTTTATCCTTGGCAGAACCCTTTTACCACTGCATGAGAGCTGGTGATAGGGACACAGTTCCCAGAGTAACAATCTTATTTCAAGAATGGGCACTGGTATTCTGCAGTATCAACCCTGGTCTACTCAGCTCGCCCCTCCGGCATGGAACTTCCACTTCATCAGTGAGCAGAGACTCAGTACTCTTTGCCTACAGAAAGTGAGATATCGCTTTCACCCTATGAGGATTGTGTGTAAGAAGGTAATCAGTATTCTCTTCTGCATACCTGGAACAGAGTTTTTGCACCTGAGAAGTAAGAGGAGTGAGATAAACACCAGCAGCCTGTGCATTCTGTAACGAAAATGTAGTCACTCACTTAGGACAGAGACTCTGTAACAAAGAACAACTGGGGATGGGTGAGTAATAGACCAGGTTGCAGGTCAGATGCCAGATGAAAAGGACTAAAATTTAGTAGATTCTTTGGAATAAGTGCATCTCCTATGCTCTACGGTTTTAGGAAAATTTCCAGAGACTTTAGAAGATTTTTCTTTTATATTTTTTGCTTTTTTCTTTATTTTATAATTTTTAAACACTTTGCCACATTCACTTCAAATGTAGACATTATATACATATATGTATATACTAATTTTTCTTGAAATCAGAGATATTAATATCAGAGTGAGGAATTCATGACAATCATCATAATGGGAAAGAAGGGTACTTTGTCATTTATATAGTATGGTTCAGTGAAGTAATACTTATAACTAAATACCAAATCATTTCACATCCACAGAATTTGCATACTCTATTAACTTCCATAGAGAAAGCATGTGATATTTGTCTTTCATAATTTTTGGTGATTAAATTGTTTTGGTAGGGAAGCGGTCTAGCATGTCCCTTGTTCCATCATGTCATAATTTGTACCTCTAGTAACTATTCTGTACTCTTTGTCCTCATGGTTTTAGCTCAGTATCTTTCTGCTTGATTTTGAGTATGCCTCCTTTTTTATGCTAAAAGAATGAATGAAATTCCCAGAAGGATGGCTGACAAGTTCTTCGGTTTGGTGCTACTGGGTCCTACATGACCCACTTCCCATTTCCTGACTCTGATTTGGGAGAAGGGATTATGTCTTGACTCTTTCCCACATCCATGAGAGCAACTGTTTATTTCCAGTATACAAGAGACAGCATTTCTAGTATATAGAAGACAGGCCTTATGCATGTTCCTTCTATGCAATATTATACTTACAGTATCCTGGCACCTTAAAATTTGCCTACAAATTTTGTTCAAAAATCTATAAACAAATAAGATCTTAATCATCTACCATGCCACTCAAGTGATTCTGAAATAGATGTGAGGATTTATTGTGGCACAGAACCATACATCTAGTGACCTCAAATGTTTCCTATTTCTTGGTAAGACACAACAAATGAAATGAAATGAAATGAGTTTCTTCATAAGATCCCTAAGATTTTTGGAAGAATGCAACTGGTATTCCCTGGAATCATCTTAACGTTTGGCTAAAAAAATATCAAAGAATGTTGTTACTGTTCCTTAAGTCATTGATCTGTATTACTTCCCTCAGGATACTTAACTCCCATGAACTAGACACCGCTTCTTGTAACACAGCCTAAGATGGTGGCATACAGGCTGTGGGAATAAGCATTGTTAGACGTTGTATTGCTTATATCCTGAGTGCCATCATTGCAATGAACATATTTCTAAATGGAAACATATCTATAAATAGCTGAACTGAAATTCTAATAGGTCACAGATTGCACATGCCCTTAGAGCTCTCTATTTTTACATAAAATCACTGCCAATCATGGCAAGTGATTGTCTGCTCTGCACTTTGGGACTATGAAGACATTTTTGCTTTGGTTCATACTGAATGCTGATTGTTCTTTATAACTTCTAAAATTGTCTCTATGTTCCCTTATAGATAGGATCTCAGTTGAATTCTATTTTTACAAGAGATAGTGCATTTTTAAAATCTATTATCTTTTTAGTCCCCAAGGGTAATTAGTAAGGTTATTAAGGCATATGTTCTTGGAAAAAATAGACATACTCATTTTTTAAAATAATTCATTTGGTTCTACCCAAAGTGAAAACATACGGAAAGTTACTGATTTGACAGGGTTTAAATTACATAAACGTTGATCCCAGCAACTGAGGCACAGAGGAGGGCACTCCAGTTAACAAGTAGCGTCATGAGCCTTACAATACCGTTGCAAGGGAGTCTGCACTTAAGCTCACTGCATGAAATGATGGGCACAGGAGATGGGCAGGGTGGCAGTAACAAACTTTATTTTCATGGAGTATTTGTTTCTCAGAGGATTCATAACTATTGTTATTTTGTTATTTCTCACTTTGTTGACCTGGAAAGTGCTATTTTTATACCAACGTCAATGATCAATGTCAAAGAGAACAGCTGTTTATGTTCTCATATTATTTTGCTTCAGAAGCAATGCATGGCTTTTATTACTTCATGCCTGAAATAGAAATAATATTTATAGTGAGCAATTTGACTATGAAATCATTAAGCATACGAGAAGGATTTAGAAGATTTGATTTTAATTCTGATCTGCCACAAACATGCTACGAAATTATTCCAATATCAGTGCTTTCAAATACAGGATGAGAAAGTCCAAGTCTGTTTTTTCTTCCTCCCAACTGTTCTGACTACAAATGAAATGTAAGCTAAATACTTACATATGAATATATCTTTAAAAGTACTTTTTATGAGGATTTATAGCATAATGAGGAATAAAAACTAGAAAGAAATATTTGTAGCAGAATAAAACACAATTATTATCTATTTTAGGCTAAAATATAGGCATAATGTCTCCTTTCGTTATTAATAAGGTTGGAGACTGCAGCGCTGTGGTGCAGCGGGTTAACGCCCTGGTCTGCAGTGCTGGCATCCTATATGGGTGCCAGTTCTAGTCCTGGCTGTTCCACTTGTGATCCAGCTCTCTGCTATGGCCTGGGATAGCAGTAGAAGATGGTCCAAGTGCTTGGGCCCCTGCACCTGTGTGGGAGACCCAGAGGAAGCTCCTGGCTTTGGATCATCCCAGCTCTGGCCGTCGCAGTCATTTGGGAAGTGAACCATGCACGGAAGACCTCTCTCTCTCTCTCTCTCTGGCTCTGCCTCTCTCTGTAACTTTTTCAAATAAATAAAATAAATCTTTTTTAAAAAATAAGGTAGACTTACAGTATGTTGCCATCTCCAATTTACACCATGTATACTCATTCACAGCAGCAGCTAGGTCAGATCAAGTGCTCAAAATCCTGATATATATAAAACCAGAGATGTATGAAGTCAACAATTTCTGAAGTGTCATGTGACTTTTATTTGATAGAAGCTCTCTCATCCCTACCCCCAACCAAGGGTGACCATTACATGGAGTTGGAAACACCCTCTAAGTAGATTAAGATTGGATTCCATACACACAATTGGAGAAAATATTTTATTTCTAAGTAAAACAGTAATTGGAAAATGAGCTACAGTTCAGAAATTGAATATAAACAAAGCAAAGGATGGAGCTGTTGATAGGTGGTCAGGGTCTGAGTCTGAAAAATACTTAGATTGATGAAATCTCTGAGAGGTTAAACAGCTGAGGTTCTTCGTACTCTCAGGGAAAACAACCACTGATGACTATGGCAGAACATGTAAGTTAAGTTGAATAAGGTCATGGAGATGGGGGGAGTAACAATTTAAACTTCTCTAAAAGGCTGAACAAAGTAGTTGCTATATCTATGCTAAGGTTGTACTAAAAGTGGGACATTCTGTTGGCTGAGGCACTCCAAGTAAAAATTTTCATTCTAATCTTACTCAAGTTACATCTGGTATAACTAAAAGGAGAAACTAAAACTAGGGATAGGTAACAAATATCTTTCAGAAACCAGTATTCAAAGAATTAAGAATGTAAATAATCCAATACAGTCCTTAATAAACATATCCATTATATACGAACCCAAAATCAGGGAAGTAGAATTTGTTTTCAAGCACTCAGAATATTATAAAAACAGAAATAAAAACACAAAGTTTCAAAGTTCCTCTAACTCCATTATAAGGACTCACAAAATCAAATATGGAGAAATAAAATTAAGAAATTTAGTGACAAAAAGATACTTTCACAAAGCACTAATTCAAATATCAGACACATAATTCTGAATAATTTACTGATTAAAATGGAACTCAATGTTGGAATTACAAGACTGCCATGTGGTGCAGTTGCTTTGGAGGTCGGTCCACATTCTGTATTGGAGTGCCTGGTTTGAGTCCTGGCTACACCACTTCTGATCCAGCTTTCTGGCTAATGCACACCCTGGGAAGCATAAGATGATGGTTCAAGTATTTGGGTCCCTGCCTCCTACGTGGGACACTTGGATTGAGTTCTGGCCTCCTGTCTTCAGCCTGGCATAGCCTTGGCTGTTGCAGTCATTTGCGAAGTGAACCGGCAGATAGAGCTCTCTCCATCTGTCTCTCTGCCTCTAAAATAAAATGAAAATAAGTTTATTTTAAAGTCATTACAGTAATAACTATTAAAGAAAAAAATTAATCACCATATCTCAAACTTCAGTTTTCCATTCAAAATAAATATAAGGGACAAATGCATAGCCTTAAATATATTTCTAGAGAAACAGAAAACCTGAAGATAAGGAGAAACTTTTTGCATATTAAGTTGCCCCTTGGGATGCCCATATCTCATATCAGAGTAGCTGGGTTAGATTCTTGGTTCCCTTCCCTATTCCAGCTTTTTAATAATGTGCACCCTGGAAGGCAGCACTGTGATATGGGATGATAACCGAAGTACGGGCAGCCCTGACACCCACAGGGGAAACCCAGATTGACTTTCTGGCTCTTGGCTTTAGCGTGGTCCAGTCATCCTGTTCAGGGAGTATAGGAATGAGCCTGCAGAGATTCTCTCTCTCTCTCTCTCTCTCTCTCTCTCCTCTCTGAGATTTCTAGCATAATTAAATTTACTGTACAAAGGGATACAACTGGGGCCAGTGCTATGGCATAGTGGGGCAAGCTGTTGCCTTCAGTGCTAGCATCCCACATGAGCACAGGTTTGAGTTCCTGCTGATCCTCTTCCTATCCAGCTCTCTGCTATGGCCTGGGAAAGCAATGGAAGATGGCCCAAGTCCTTGGGCCCCTGCACCCTATGAGAGACCTGGAAGAAGTGCCTGAATATTGGCTTTGGTCTGGCCCAGCCTCAGCTGTTTTAGCCATTTGGGGAGTAAACCAGCAGATAGAAAATATATCCCTCTGTCTCTGCCTCTTTCTTTTTGTGACTCTGCGTTTCAATAAATAAATAGATCCTTTTTTTAAAAAAAATAAAAGATCCAACTTTGTATTGCAATGATGGAAGACTTGAATTTAATAACTGTAGCAATCCAGGACAATGAAAAATCTTGAGATAGACATGGTTGTGGGTGAAGAAAATGGAATGGAGTTGAAATAAATGAACTAGAGGCCGGCGCCGCGGCTCACTAGGCTAATCCTCCGCCTAGCGGCGCCGGCACACCGGGTTCTAGTCCCGGTCGGGGTGCCGGATTCTGTCCCGGTTGCCCCTCTTCCAGGCCAGCCCTCTGCTGTGGCCAGGGAGTGCAGTGGAGGATGGCCCAGGTGCTTGGGCCCTGCACCCCATGGGAGACCAGGAAAAGCACCTGGCTCCTGGCTCCTGCCATCGGATCAGCGCGGTGCGCCGGCCGCAGCGCGCCGGCCGCAGCAGCCATTGGAGGGTGAACCAACGGCAAAAGGAAGACCTTTCTCTCTGTCTCTCTCTCTCACTGTCCACTCTGCCTGTCAAAAAAAATAAATAAATAAAAATAAAAAAAATAAAATAAAATAAATAAATGAACTAGAGAAGGATAAGTGGCTATAAATGTAGGGTATCTGGCTTGTCAACCACATAAGCACAAAACCCAGTCAAAATTATATGGGAGATCTGAAGCATCAGAAAAGGAGATAGCAAGATCATTGAGCCCTGTCGGTTACAGTAAGGAATTGAGCATTGTTTACTAAAGACCTTTTTTAAAAATATCTGACTACAGGTATGAGTTGGAGGTATAGTGACTGACCATATGATTTATCTTCACCGAGGACATATTTGACAGGAAGAGGTAGTACTATGAATAATTTTACAGGGACAATAAGCATAAACCAGGGCTTCCCTAAGCAAATAGTATATATGACATTGTTCAGTAGTCTTAATGAAGATTGCTCTCAACAGAGAATTCGAGACATTGAAGGACTACTGCTAGCCTCACAGTATCTGCATGAAAATTAGAAAAAGGAATTCCTTCCTGATAGTGGATACAACCAAATACCAGGTATATGGATTTTGTGACACTGTGTAGTAAGAAGCCTTTACACCAATATGCAACAGTCCTATATAGACATTGGCTTCAACTAAATTAAGGCAGAGTAAAGGATTTTTGAAGAAGTTTAGATTTGGGGGGAAGAGGGATTAAATTTGAGTCACTAGCAAATGATAGTATATATAGGAAATGTGGTTAAAATAACTAGATTTCCAAACCGAGCTTTGGTTTGAAGTTCACATACAATAGGATTTTCTTCATCATTAGGAACCAGTACTTCTAATCCCATACAGTTTCCAAACATTCTGCTAGCCCTTTTTTTGTCCCCTTATCTCAGTAACACAGCTTCCCTCAGCATACTATACAGGGGTTTCACCTACTTATAATGTAAAACCTTTACTGATAGGAGGCCAACATCTATAAAATATTCTTTAGAACAAGAGTATTTAATGTGCAAATGATAGAGGTAGGCTTTACCAATGCCACTTTTTGGTCTCTTTGGTAAATCATTTCATGTGTGAAAATCAGAGTAAGGAAGTAGTCCTTTAGTCTAAGACATCTGAAAATTAAATATCTTTAAACTGTGAAATACAAATTTTTCTTTCATTTGGAAAAAAAATTAGATAATTATAAAAACTTCAATCCACAAGGCAGGATCCTAAAAATCTTAATAAATACAGAGATCTAAATTTTATTTTTATTCTTTTCATTTAAAGCTTTATATACTAGATAATTATCAACTATATGTTCAAACATATGTCTTTATAGATGCAGTGAAAATGTGAATTTCTATTAGTTATGCAAACTAAGAAAGAAATTTAAAATACAGACATCATTGCTTGCTTATTTTATAATATATTCCTTTCAAAAAGCCAGTTGAAAAATCTCTGAGAAAGAGTAGAGTTGTTTTCTTTAGTGTAGCAAAATGCCTTGACTAATCAAAATAAGTGTTCAGATCTCTTAGTCAAAGGAATGTGGTTTAATTAAAAAATGATAGGGAGTGAAGAACTTCTGTTCAATGGAAAGCAAAGCTGGCACCAGTAGAGAAGCTAATTCAAGAATAATATGTAACTTTTATTATTCTATTGATATATAGGTATGACAATAAATAGACATTGCTTTGAGTTGATAATGACATTCTACCAGATTCAGAATGTACAAATTGCATCATGTAGTTTCTTGATTTAATATACACATGAATAAAAAAGAGATCAAAGCAAAACTCATTTTTCATATGGAAATGAAAAAGAATGAGGAGACAGAGATAACTACATATGCTTTGCTCAACCCTTCACTACACTGAAAACATTTTTATTAGATTTTAAACTTGGTGATTCATGTGCTATTTTTAGAGTTCTTTTGCTCAGAAAGGCATTGGGTATGCACACACATAATGCAATTCATTTCACACATATTGAAACACTTAAAATTGAATAAAAACAAACAGCCTTCTAATATCATGACATTTGGAAAACAGCATGTGATAAAGAAATTACAGTATGGATTTGGCAGTAAAGTAAAACGACAAAAATGGATTCCCACATCTATTATTCTTCAGCTTGAGGGAGATCTAAATTAAGAAGATGGTATAGAAGGTAAAAGGGGCCAATGATAAAATCAATTGTTTCTAAAACCTTTCATTTTTAGATGTATCAGTAATTTATCTACGTACTATCCTTGCACTTGTATATCATATGTAAATTTTGAAAGTTTGCCTTTGTGGAAACTTAAAATCAGACACATCTCTTTCAGTCTAGGAAAATCAGGTCTACTCAAAGTGACTTATAAACTGCATTTTCAAAGCTAGCAAGCCAACATAAGAAATGAAATACTGCCTTTATAACAGACTTAAGAGTCTCCAATGAAGCAGTACCAATAATAAGATTTTGAATGCAACTGTAACCAACTAAACAAAGCAATGACCTGGTTAAATTGATTTTACTTCACAGAGGGTATATTAATGTGTCATTTCTTTGGATTTCAGAAATAATATGCATAAACACACACACATATATATACACATACACACATATAAGCTTAAATATGCAGTGAAATCAACTTCAGTTTTGAATCAACAAATTACTTAATGTGCACCTACTTTACAAAATATTATTTGGAATTTGATACTTGGGAACTATTTTAGTGTGTTAGGTTAATTTTCTATAGTTCCTAATAGTATGAGTTTTATTTGCCAAATGTATGATTTTCATCTATTATTACACAAAAGTGCTCCTTGTGATAGGGCATGTGAGTTAGTTATACTAATTATTTAGTCATGGTAATAAGGAAACACATTAATAATGTATTTTTCACTTGACAGGGAAAACAAGAAATCGTTTCTGTATGTGGGAATATTAATTTGAAAAGATAAAAAATATGTTGTCAGTAGTTGGTGCCATCTAGTGCTGAACTTATGGCAAAAGCAAAGGATGGGTAAAATTCTGTTAGAAACATAGAAACATTCACAGAACAGAGCCGCCTAGTGATTATTTTGGCACTTCAATAGTCACGTTAGTATAGCTGAATTGTGTTAAGTATTAGATATTCCACAAGTCTAAACTACTTTACATATTCAGATGGGATCAAATTTTATTTCATCCCATAGATCTTGACCCTATAAGATAAAAGTCAACAAACTGTGGCCTGAGGGCCAAATGTAGCCTGCCACCTGTTTGTGTATTGTGTGTGCTCTAACAATGATGGCTATATTTTTACATAGGAAGAAATCAAAAGAGAGAGATTTTTGAGCTTTCATTCTCATCAAAATTTTTCAAATTTTTATTGATATAAAGAGAACAGATTACAAGTATTTCATAGATAACAATTCTAAGAATATAGTGATACTTCCCTCCCTCCCTTCTTCCCTCAATCCCTTCTTCCTTCCCTTTTTTTTAAGTTTTGCAGTAACATTTTTAATTTACTTTATAATCAGACAATGTTCCACTAAATAAAAAGATCAACAAAATAAAAGCAGAACTACCACTATTCAACAAGCACAGAGACAATGGCTATAAACAATAATCAAGTCCCAAGAAGTCAATTTCCTTCATATATATTACAATATTTTGTATTCTTATATATCAGCTACCACAAATCAGAGAAAATGTGATGTCTTTTTTGGTCTGGACTATTTCATTAAGCTTAATGGTCTCCAATTGTACCCATTTTGTTGTTGCAAAATGCAGGATTTCATTCTTTTTTATGGTTGAGTAGTACAATATTTTGTGACAAATTAAAATTTTATAGAGTTAAAATATTATATCCACAAAGAAAATTTAACCATAATACAGTCATACCCATTTTTTTAGCAAGTTCCTTTGGAGCCATAATGAAAGCTCTAAGTAGTTGCAACTCTATGTGGTCTGGAAGATCTAAAATATTTACTATCTTACTCTTTACGGAAAAAATTTTCTGACTTGTACTCTAAAATGTTGTAATCTGATAAATACCCTAAGAAAGAAATAATGCATATATATATGTAATATGTAGTATTGTATTATATGTGCTTATGTATCTGAGCACATCCATAGTCCAATTTCTAGTTTAATATACTATTTGAGAGCCGGCGCCGTGGCTCAATAGGCTAATCCTCCACCTTGCGGCGCCGGCACACCGGGTTCTAGTCCCGGTTGGGGCGCCGGATTCTGTCCCGGTTGCCCCTCTTCCAGGCCAGCTCTCTGCTATGGCCAGGGAGTGCAGTGGAGGATGGCCCAGGTGCTTGGGCCCTGCACCCCATGGGAGACCAGGAAAAGCACCTGGATCCTGGCTCCTGCCATCGGATCAGCGCGGTGCGCCGGCTGCAGCGGCGGCCATTGGAGGGTGATCCAACGGCAAAGGAAGACCTTTCTCTCTCTGTCTCTCTCTCTCACTGTCCACTCTGCCTGTCAAAAAAAAAATATATATATATATATATTATTTGTATCATTTATTCCACTCCAATCAAACATCATTTTTCACAAACACATGATATGATTTTTGCACAGCTTCATTCTCAAGGATTCTATAGTACAGCATTCAAGTTTGGGCTCCACTAGTTTTTCCTTTATCCCTTTGTTCATTGATGTTTCATGCCTGTGTGCACAAGGCATTCTTGTGATCCACAGCCCTGCACTGCACTGTCCAAGTGTGCATCACACCATCTGGGTGATTTCTTTATAAAGGCTCTGCAGGGGTGAAGAGTGTAAATCACTGCTTGGCATTTCAGGAGAAGCCAGTCCCTGTCTTCGCTGGCTGGAGATACTGAAAACATAATGTCTCTATAAAATGCAAGCAGGCCCAAAAGGAAGATAAAGATGCCAATGGTAAAGGTTAGAAAGGTTCAATAAAATTACTCTAAGAAGAATGGAGGTGTGATGGCTCACCTTTACATGTGAAAAGGGAAGGAGGGAGATAATTTTTTTTTAGTTCTTATTTATTTATTTAGGAATACAAATTTCATAAGTACAACTTTAGGAATATAGTTATGCTTCCACCATACCCACACTCCCTCCCCACTTCCTCCTCCCTCTCCCATTTCCAGTCCTATTCTCCATTAAGATTCATTTTCAATTAACTTTGTACACAGAAGGCCAACCCTATACTAAGTAAAGATTTCAACAATTTGCACACACAGACACACACATACAAACTGTTTGAGAACTAGTTTTACAGTTAACTCTCATAATACAACTCATTGAGGACAGAGGTCCTGCATGGGGAGTTAGTGCATAGTGACTCCTGTTAATTTAACAACTCTTATGTATGATGTCAGTAACCACCGGAGGTTCTTAACATGAGCTGCCTAGGCTATGGAAGCCTTTTGAGGTCACAAACTCCGTCAGTATTTGGATCGGGCCAAGAGCAAAATAGAAGTTCTCTTCTCCCTTTAGAGAAAAGTACATCCTTCTTGGATGGCCACTTCTTTCTGCTGGGATCTCACTCACAGAGATCCTTCATGTAGAACATTTATTGCCACAGTATCTTGGATTTCCATGTCTGAAATGCTCTCACGGGATTTTCAGCCAGAAGGAGGGAGATAAATTAATGTAACTTACTACTGTGGACATGAGGACGCTAAGATTGTGTCAAAATGATTTTTGAATATTTGTGAGATTTCTTTAGTACTTATCTTCTCAGACTTCTGTGATAACTGGAATTCATATATAATTTGTGAAACATTGTGTTATAACAAATGCATTTCAAGATGAATTGTTTTTGCAAATAATCATTTAAAGTTATAAAAATCCTTGTGTTTTACGGGAATTTTGAAAATGTTCTCGAAAATTTGAAATTTCATATTGTGCAAAAAATATTCATAAATTTCAATTTTTAAATTTCATTTTTCAGGGCTGGCGCTGTGGAGTAGTCGGTAAAGCCACCACCTGCAGTGCCAGCATCCCATGTGGGCACCAGTTTGAGTCCGGGCTGCTCCAATACCAATCCAGGTCTCTGCTACAGCCTGGGAGGGCAATAGAAGATGGCCCAAGTCCTTGGGCCCCTGAACCCATGTAGGAGATCCAGAGGAAGCTCCTGGCTCCTGGCTTCAGATTGGCAAAGCTCCAGCTGTTGCGGCCAGTTGGGGAGTGAACCAGTGGATGGAAGACCTCTCTCTCTCTCTCTCTGCCTTTCTGCCTCTCTACCTCTTCTTCTCTCTCTGTGTAACCCTGACTTTCAAATAAATAAATAAATCCTTAAATATAATTTTCCAGGAATCTTTGAAATCTCATTGTACAATCTTAATTCTTTACACACACACATGCACACACACACAGAGTGTAAATAAAATACAAAAATAAATTATTCTACATAAATAGAATAGGTTCTTTTCAACTTCTCTGGCACAATAGAAGATATTCCTTATCGGTGTTCTTGTTGATATCTGTTGGGTAACAGAAATTATTGAGGTTCAAATTTCTCCACATCCTCAGTAACACTTATCTTTTTTCATAATTTTAACAAGTGTGAAGTGATATGTCATTATGGTTTTGACTTGTATTTCTGCAATTATTAATGCAAAATGCTTTGCCTTTAATTTGAAAACTATATCTGTGAATTACAAGTATTCGTATAACTATATTAGGAAATTAAACTATAAATGATTAAATTTTCTGTCTAACCTAAAACAGCTTTTAGGTGGTGAGTCTGTATTTTGAATCAAGCTCATTCTTTTAAATTGATGAATACAGTGATTAGTTCCATTTAGGCCCTGATAATGTATCTCTTGTATTATTACTTTTGCACTATGTGATAAAACCAACTGCTTATTATTGTAAACAAAATGAAACAATGGGGTTCTTTTTAAGAATGGTATTACAGAGGTGCTGAGCCAGCGACCCAGAATTACTTCAAACCTTTATGACCCAGCAAGATTCTCTATTACTTTCCCGAGAAAGGTGTATAAGAGACACAGAAATAAAAAAGATCTCCTTTATTATTCAATGGAGAATTGACTCTAAATCTCAAAGTAGAGCACCATAAGGCAATTTAGAAGACCTGGAACACTCTTTAATCTTTTAGACCAGAGGAGAGAATGCATAAAGCCCAAATTCAAACTGAGTAGCCTTCTGGCTTTCATAGCCCCACAATAAAAAGTATAGTTCTTCAGGTATTCAAAGAAGGAGGTACCTTTCTCTGAAGGGAGGAGAGAACCTCCACTTTGACTATGACCTTGTCTAAACAAGATAAGAGTCGGAGAACTCAGAGGGCTTCCATAGCCTTGGAAACTCATGACTGGAGCATAGGGAGATTACTGATGCCATAGACAGGAGTGTCAATTGGTAAAGTCAACAACAGGAGTCACTGTGCACTTACTCCTCATGTAGGATCTTTGTCCTTAGTGTGCTGTGCATTGAGATTTAATGCTATAACGAGTACTCAAACAATATATTTCACTTTGTGTTTCTATGGGGGTGCAAACTGTTGAAATCTTTACTTAATGTATACTAAACTGATCTTCTGTAAAAAAAAAAAAAGAAATTATCAATTCCCAACTTGACTCTCACTGGGATTAAACATGACAATAGGTCTGATCTGATTTCATCATCATTAAAAAAATCATCTATTATTTTTCAAAAAAAAAAAAGTATAGTTCTTTACTATACCAATAAGACAAAAGGTTGCACCCAAATTCCATCTTTAACCCTGGCCCTTAGGAGCCACTTCTTGAACAAGATAAACACACACACACACACACACACACACACACACACACACACGAATAGAGAAAAAAACAAGTTAGAACCACCCAGATGAAGCCAAATCACATATGGGTTGGGAAGCAAAGAGCATGAGAAAAAGAGAGAAAGAACAAGTTCCTCAGGCACTTAGAAAACTCAGTACAAACAAGAATTAACTCAATAGATGAAAACTCTTTCACACTGGGTACACACATAATTGTGCCTTGATCACAACTTTTTATTGAAGAATGAATAACAAGGAAATGAAACACTGAGTGTTTCATAATAGATCAATAGTTATTTAGTTATGAGGAAATATCTTATTTGTTTTAAAATTTGGAGTTCTTTTTTTAGAATTTTTATTTATTTATTTGAGAGGTAGAGTTTCAGAGGGAGAGACAGAGACAAAGATCTTCCATTTGCTGCTTCACTCCCCAAATGGCCAAAATGGCTGGAGCTGGGGGATCTGTAGCCAAGAGCCAGGAACCTTCTCTGGGTCTCCTACTTGGGTGCAGGCCCAAGCACTAGGCAGATCTACTGCTTTCACAGACCATAAGAAGAGAGATGGATCAGAAGAGGAGCAGCCGGGACACAAATGAGTGCCCATATGGTATGCAGGTGCTGTGGTGTAGTAGGTTGGGCCTCTGTCTACTTTTATTGGTTCAAAATCTACCTCTACTTCCCTTAAAATTTTTCTCAATGACTACTTCTATCTCTGTCTTCTGTAAGTATATGGGTAAAGTCAATGCTTCAGTTGTTAATAGTGTTACAAAATTTATCTTTTATCATCTCAGATTGAAAATGTGAACACTGCTCCTCTTCCACAGACATACACACTGAGGCAGCAAAATGTAGCGTATCAGTGAATGAAGAATCCTGACTTTATGGATATAATCCCCAAAGTATAGGCAGCAAATGTGAAAATACATCAAATTAAAAAGCTTTGCACAGAAAAGAAAACCATCAATTGAGTAAAGATACAATATAAACATTAGGAGAAAATATTTCCAAATCATTCATTTGATAAGGCATTAATATCCAAAATATAAACAACTCATGCAACTCAGTAACAAGAAATCAAGTAAACTGATATTTTAAATGGGCAAAGGAACTGAATAGATATGTCTCAAAAGAAGACAGAAATTTCCAAGAGGCATATGAGAAAGTGCTCAACCTCACTAACAATAACAGAAATTCAAATCAAAACTACAATTATTATAGTGGCTATTACAAAAATTATGAAAAGCAAGTAGTGGGAGGATGTGAAGAAAAGGCTACCCTTGTACACTGTTGGCAGGATAAAAATGAGCCTAATAATAGTAAAATTCCAGCATTTTGTAGAGATAAATTTGCTGCAGAAAGCAAAACTTCATTTTAAAAAAGTACTACTGGAACACTTAAGGAATGCTTTCCATCATCCAAAGGCAGCTTTACTATATAGCTTCATCACAACTTTGAAGATTAGGTTTCATGGCAATGGACCTGCAACCAGGGAAGCATATTGAACTTGAAGTGAACTAAAATTCCAGCTTGTTCGTTTCTGTGTGCTTTTGTTTGTTTTTACAGCTGCTGCCTCTATTATATTTTTAACATAGACTACCAGTTACTTGAGTTCCCTCAAAGCATGCACATGTGTGTATATTTGGTTTTATTTAACCCTGAATGAAGAACTTCATTATATCCTAAATGCACCACCTTGCTCACGTTAGCTCATATTTTCAGCTTGTCAAGCTCTTTTGATATTCAGCTCCATCATCTATATTATCTGATTCTTCCCTGTCTCCACTATCCAGTTCATAAAAACATCTTTCCATGATTCATTCAACTCACTTATTAAATCACTGAGCAGGATATATCCAAGCCCAAGTATATGTTTGTGCCACCAGAGTATTATCAGAAGGTGGACATTATCCTGGTTTTCTTTCCATCAATAAAGCCATGGTCCTGAACTAAGTGTGATGTCACTGGACCAGATACAGGCTACAAATGATAATTGTGGCAGCATGAAATGCTAGTGGAAGTGAGAAAGCTTCTACTTTGCACACAGACCTATAGTTATACTTGCCCTATGGAACAGGTAATAGAGGAGTGCATGCAAATTGAGTTCAATTATCACAAAATCAAATGCTTTCAATTTAATTTTTCCTGAGCTTTGGTACAAGGTATAATTTTAAATCCCCATCCTCAAATTTCAGAAAGTAGTTAATTTTTTATGTTCGTTTGGCTGATGTATTAACTATTATTATTCATTTTTCCCCAAAGAGTTCATCTGCATGTTGTATTTTTATAATTTTGGCAATTAGATTTTTTGAGATAAAAATATATAACAAAATTCATCATTTTAAGCATTTTAGAGCATGTAATTCAGGGACTTTTATAAAAGATTTATTTTTACTTTATTTGAAATACAGTTACAGAGAGAGGTGGAGATATCTGCTGGTTTACTCCCCAGATGGCCATAATGGCCGGAGCTGGGCTTATCTGAAGCCGGGAGCTTCTTCTGGGTCTCCCACGTGTCAGGGGTCTAAGCACTTGAGCCATCTTCTACTCCTTTCCCAGGCCATAGCAGAGAGCTGGATCGGAAGTGCAGCAGCCGAGACTCGAACGGGTGCCTATACAGGACGCTGACGCTGCAGGTCGGGCTTTAACCCGCTGCACCACAGTGCTGGCCACAATTCAGTGACTTTTAATGAGTTCACACTGTTATAAAACCAGCAATACTAATATAAGAACATTTTCATCTTCTCAAAAGGAAGCCCTGTACTCATTAAGCAATTAGTCCTAACACTTCTCTAACTCCCAGCAGCCGTTAATTTGCTTTTTGTGTCTATTCACATGAATTAGATCATACAGTATGTAGCCTTTTGAATCTGCCTTCCTTCATTTTGCTACAGTTTTCAATGTAGCAAATATTATACATATACATGTATATATATATATCAGTCCTTCATTCTTATTAAAATTTAATAATAATCTGCGTGAATGTATCATTTTGTTTACCCTTTTGACAGTTGATGGACATTTGGGTTGTTTCCAGCTTTGGCTATCATGAATAATGTTCCTGTGAACATCCATGTACAAGTTTTTATGTAAACAAGTTTTCAATTCCCTTGGGTATACACCTAGGACTGAAATTACTGGGCTATATGATAACTATAATTAAATTTTGTTGAGAAGCTGAGAAAATATTTTCTACAGACATCATACCACTTTACATTCACACTGACAATGTATGAGTGATCTAATATTTCTCCAACTACTTGACAATGTTTGCTTTCTTTTTTAAAAAATCATAGTCATTCTAGTGGATATGAAGTGGTACCTCATTGTGGTTTTCATTTGCATTGCCTTAATGATTAATGATGTTGAACATCTTTGCCTGTGCTTACTGGTCATTTGTATGTCTTTTTTGGAGAAATATATGTCCATGTCCTTTGTCCATATTTCAGTTGGGTTATCATTTTGTAGTTGAGTGATAAGTCTTCTGTATATTCTGGATTCTGTACTCTTCCATAATTTGTCAATATTTTAACTCATTCTGTGAATTATCTTTTCAGTTTTGATAGCATCCTTTAAAGGACAAAGTATTTAACTCCAGTGAAGTTAAATGAAGTTAATGAAGTTCAAGTTAACTATTTTCTATTTGAGCACTTTGTTTTGGTGTCATAAGAAAGTTCTGTCAAAAAAAAACAAAGTTTACAGTTATGTTTCTTTCTAAAAGTTTTACACTTGTAGCTTTTACACTTAAATCTTCAATCCATATGGCAATAATTTTTGTATACAATGTAAAGTAGAAGTCCAAATTCATTACTTTGCATGTGCATATCTAGTTGTCCAAGAACTATTAAGACTAGTCTTGGCATTCTTATTAAAAAATCAATTAGCTACAAATGTAATATTTTTAGACTCCCAATTCTATTACATTGACCTATATATCTATCTTTATTCCACTACAGTCTGATTACAATAGTTTGTGGAAAGTTTTGGAATTGGAAAGCATGAGTCTTCCAACTTCGTTCTTCTTTCCCAGATTGTTTTGGCTATTCTGGCTGGCTAGTATTTTCACATGCATTTGGGGATCAACTCATCCACTTCTGTAAAAGTACATTTGGAATTATTAAACTAATGGTATTGAATCTATGGATAAATTCAGAGAGTATTGTCATCATATTTAAAATTTTCCAACCCATAAACATAGGATGTCTTACTATTTATTTAGGCCTTAAGTTTTTACAACACTATGATAAAAATTTCATTATATACTCTTAAGCTGCATTTGTTATATTTATTACTTTTTATT
This sequence comes from Oryctolagus cuniculus, assembly GCF_964237555.1. NCBI lineage: Eukaryota > Metazoa > Chordata > Mammalia > Lagomorpha > Leporidae > Oryctolagus > Oryctolagus cuniculus. Next base: position 23,196,290 of record NC_091453.1, read on the forward strand.
CTGCTTGGTATTTTCAGTGGAATTGTATTCTTTCATTTTGGACTGTTCATTGTACATGTAAAGAAATACTATGATATTTATATTTTGATGTTGAATCTTGCAACATTACTGAACTCTTTTATTAGCTCTTATCATTTTTGTGGATTATTTAAGATTTCTATACATAAGATCACATCACCTGCAAATGCAAGTAGCTTTATTCTTTTTAAAAAATATTTGGATGAATTTTATTTCTTATATCCCCCAATTGACTCAGCTGAAACTCTCAGCACAATGTCAAATGGAAGTGATGAAAGGAGGCATCTTTTTCTTGTTGCTGATTTGGTGGGTGAATCAATCAGTGTTTTCTCATTTTCTTAGTTTCATCAGGCTGCAGAACAAAATACCAGAAACTGAGTGATTTATACACAACAAAATTGTATTTGACACAGTTCTGAAAGCTGGGTAGTCCAAGATCAAGGTGTCATCAGATTCAGTTTCTGGTGAGAGACTCTTTTCTGGTTTACACAGCACTTTTCACTGTGTCCCTGCCTGGCAGAAGGGGTAGGAGTCTCTCTGCAGCCTCTTTTGTAAGAACACTAATCACTAATAAGAGACCTATTCATCTCCCAAAGACCTGACCTTCTTTTTTTTTTTTTTTTTGGACAGGCAGAGTTAGACAGTGAGAGAGAAGAGAGAAGAGAGAGAGAGAGAGAGAGAGAGAGAGAGAGAGAGAGAGAGAGTCTTCTTTCTGTTGGTTCACCCCCCAAATGGCCGCTACGGCCGGCGCTGTGCCTATCCGAAGCCAGGAGCCAGGTGCTTCTGCTGGTCTCCTATGGGGTGCAGGGCCCAAGCACTTGGGCCATCCTCCACTGCAGTCCCGGGACACAGCAGAGAGCTGGACTGGAAGAGGGGCAACAGGGACAGAATCCGGCTCCCCACCAGCACTAGAACCTGGGGTGCCGGCACCACAGGCGGAGGATTAGCCTAGTGAGCTGCGGCACCGGCCAAAGACCTCACCTTCTAATACCATCACCTTTGGGATTATAATTGCAATATACAATGTTGGGGGGGCACAAACTTCAGATCATAGAACTCAAAGTGATGCTAGATGTGGATTTCTCATAGATGCCCTTTGTCAGGTTGAAGAAGTTTCCTTCTATTCATAGTTTGTGGAGTATTTTTGTCACAGAGGATGGTGGATTTTGTCAAATCTTTTTATGAATGAATTGAATAATTCTGAGGGTTTTTTTGCACTTTCTGTTAATACAGTGCATTATATAGATTAATTTTCATATGGATAACCACTCTGGATTCCCAAGATGAATGTCACTTAATCAAGGTGTGCAATATTTTTAATATGGAGTTGGATTCAGTTTGCTAGTATTTTGTTGAGAGCTTTTATATATCTATATGTATAAGGGATGTTATTTAGTTTTTTTCCTTATGATGTCATTGTCTGGCCTTGTTGTCAGGTAACACTGGCCTTAAAGGATAAGTTATGGAGTATTTTCTACTGTTGAAAGATTCAGTAAAGAATTGTGAACTTTTAAATATCTGCTATAATTCACTTGTAAATTTATCTGGTTCTGGGCTCTTCTTTATTATGAGTTTATCATTACTGGTTCAATTTCTTGTTAAAGTTTATTCAGATTTTCCACTGTGCACTTACTCCTCATGTAGGATCTTTGTCCTTAGTGTGCTGTACATTGAGATTTAATGCTATAACTAGTACTCAAACAGTATTTTTCACTTGATGTTTCTGTGTGGGAGAAAACTGTTGAAATCTGTACTTAATGTATGCTAAACTGATCTTCTGTATATAAAGAGAATAGAAAACGAATCTTGATGTGAATGGAAGGGGAGAGGGAGTGGATAAGGGGAGGGTTGCGGGTTGGAGGGACGTTATGGGGGGGAAGCCATAGTAATCCATATTCTGTACTTTGGAAATTTATATTCATTAATTAAAAGTTAAAAAAAAGTTTATTCAGATTTTCTATTCCTTCATAAGTCAGATTTGGTAATTTGTGTGTTTATGGAAATGTGTCCTTTCCACTTAGATTATATAATTTATTGGCAAAAATAGTTAACAATATTCTCTTGTAATCATTTTTATTTCTGTAATAGTATGATAATGTCCCTCTTTAATTCTTGATATTAGAAACACACATTTTCTCTTCTTTTTCCTTTGTCAATCAAGCTAATGGATTGTATTTTTTTATATTTACAAAGAATCAACCTTTGGTTTTGTTAATTTTCCCTATTGTTCTATAGTCTCTATTTCATCCCCCTATCTCCTCATTTCCATCCTAATTAATATTATCTTTCATTCTTGTTTTGGGTTTAATTTGGTTTTCTTTTTCTAGTTTCTAAAGGTGGTAACTTCAAATTTTATCCTTATTTTATTTAAACATTTATATCTATTAATTTCCTTTTGAACCCAATAGGTTTAGGTGCATTCTTTCTTTTTGCTCTGTTGTTCATCTCAAAGTCAGTAATTTTCCTATTGACTTCTTTGACCTGTTGATTTTTTAGGACTATATTGTTTGACTTACATTTGCAAATTTTACAAATTTTCCTCTGTTAATAATTTCTAATTTAATTCCACTGCCATCTGAGAAAACACTTTGTATTATTTCTGTTGTTTTGCAATTATTGATGTATGCTTCATCACCTAGCTGTAGTCCGTCCTGAGAAATATTCCACAGGTATCTGAGAAGAATGTGCATTTTTCCATATACATTCATGCATTACTTAATGACAGGGATATTTTCTGAGAAATGTGTTGCTAGGTGATTTTGTCTTTGTACAATTATAAGAGCCTATGATACCACTAGGAAATATAATCTTGTGAAATCACCATGGTATGTGTGATTCATTGTTGACCAAAACATTGTTATGCAGCACATGATTGTATTGGGTCTAGTTTTTATGATGTTGTTCAAATACTCTACTTACTGATCTTTTATGTAGTTGTTCTAGCAATTAATGAAAGTACAGTTATACTATTATTGGTGAACTGTGCATTTTGCCCGTCAATTATGTCATTTTTCCTTCATATATTAGAGGCTCTGTTGTTAGATGAGCATATGTTCCTAATTGTTATATCTTCTTGAAATACTGACATTTCATCAATATACAGTGTAATTTTTGTCTTATACAAAAATAACTTAAAATCTATTTTATTTTATAGTATTATAGCCACTCAAGCCCTCTTTTATAATTATTTGCTTTAAAATATTTATTACTTTTTTCACTTTCAATCTATTTATGTCTTTTAATCTGACATGTCTGTTGCAGATAGTGTAGAGCCTAATAGTTTTTAAACCATTGTGCCAATCTCTCTTAAGTAGACAGTTTAATGCATCTACATTTTGAGTAATTACTGATAAGGAATAATTTAGTTCTATCATTTTCTTTCTCCAATCTATATCTTTCTTTCTGGATTCTTAGATTCTTGATTACTGCCTTCTTTTGTATTTAATTGATATCTTTCTACTGTATTGATTTGATTCTCTTCTCATTTCATCTTCTTTATATATTGAAATTATTTTCTTAGTGACTACACTGAGGAGTACAATTAACATCCCAAATGTATAACATTGTATCTTAATTTAATATCAAATTAACTTCCATAGTATATCAAAATTCTCAATAGTATAAGAAGTATCTGAATTTATATAATTCTGCCCTCCCATTATGCCTTACTGTCACAAATTTCATCTTTATACATAATGTACTCATTAGCACAGATTTGTATTTAAAAATAATTTTTGTATCCTATACAAAAATCAATTCACGATGGATCAAGGATTGTAAACCTAAGACCTGAAAGCATCAATTACTAGAGGATAACATAGGAGAAACACTGCAAGACATTGGTTTGGGCAAAAACTTCTTGGATAAGACCCCAGAAGCATAGGCATTTAAAACAAAAATAGACAAATTGCATTATGTCAAGCTAAGAAGGTTTTACATAGAAAAGGAAACACTCAACAAAGTGAAGAGGCAACCAAGAGGAGGAAATATTTGCCAAGTATACACTTGATAAAGGATTAATATCCAGAATATATAAGGAGCTCAAGAAACTCAACAATAACAAAACAAATAATGCAGTTAAGAAATGGACTAAGGATGTGAACAGGCATTTTTCAAAGAACAAAATACAACTAGCCAATAAACTCATGAAAAGATCCTCAGGATCACTAGCCATCAGGGAAACACTAATAAAAGCCACAGTGAGGTTTCACCTCACTCCAGTTAGAATGACTATCACCAAAAATTAAAAAAAATAAATAAATGCTGGTGAGGATATGGAGATAAAAGTGCCCTAATCCACTGTTGGTGGGAATGTAAACTAGTACAACCATTATGGAAGACAGTATGGAGATTCCTCAGAAATCTGAATATAGACTCACCATATGACCCAGCCATCCCTCTCCTGGAAATTTAACCAAGGGAAATGAAATCAGTCAACAAAAGTGTTATCTGCACTTCCATGTTTATTGCAGCTCCATTCACAATAGTTAAGATATGGAATCAAGACAAATGCCCATCAACTGATGACTGGATATAGAAAATGTGGTAAATATACAGAATGGACTACTGCTCAGTTATTAAAAAAATGAAGTCCTGTCTTTCACAACAAAATGGATGCAACTGGGGACCATTATGCTTAGTGAAATAAGCCAGTCCCAAAAAAGCAAATATCGTATGTCTACTCTGATTTGTAGTAACTAATATATAAAGTATAAAAAATGTAACATGAGTAAAATTAACATTTTGAGATTTGATTATTGTTTGCAGCCCTTGTCTATACTCCTGAGGAACAGTGGTGTTTCTACTTACTAATTGTTGAATTCTTTATTTAGTGGAAATTAAAGCTTATGATTATTAAGTAAACTGATAGTATTCCATTGCAAAAAATTAAAAGAATAATAAGGAAGGAAGCAGGAGGAAGAATAAGAGGGAGGGAGGGAGGGAGGGAAAGGGACAGAGAGAGAGAGAGGCAGGTATCGTTATGTTCTTAAAACATATATATGAGGGGCCAGCGCTGTGGCACAGTGGGTTAACGCCCTGGCCTGAAGCGCTGGCATCCCATATGGGCGCCGGTTTGAGAACCAGCTGTTCCACTTCCTATCCAGCTCTCTGCTGTGGCCTGGGAAAGCAGTACAAGATGGCTCAAGTCCTTGGGCCCTAGCACCCACATGGGAGACCTGGAAGAAACTCCTGGCTCCTGGCTTCGGATCGGCGCAGCACTGGCCGTTGCAGCCAATTGGGGAGTGAACCAGCGGATGGAAGACCTCTCTCTCTCTCTCACTGCCTCTCCTCTCTCTGGGTAACTCTGCCTTTCAAATAAATAAATAAATCTTTATAAAAATATATTAAATAAATAAAATATTTCCTTTATATAAATAAATAGACATCTAGACCAATTGAACAGCATAAAAACTACGGAAATTAATCCACATATCTAAAACAAACTAATCTTTGACAAGTAAACTAAAATAATTTCCTGGATAAAGGACAGTCTCTTCAACAAATGGTATTGGGAAAACTGGATTTCCACATTTAAAAGTTTAAAACAAGACCCCTACCTTATACCCTACACAAAAATCAACTCAGTGTATCAAGAATCTAAACCTAAGTCCTGAAACCACCAAATTACTAGAGGAAAACTTGGAAGGAACACTGCAAGACATTGACTTAGGCAAAGACTTCTTGGAAAAGACCCCAGAAGCATAGGCATTGAAAGCAAAAACTGACAAATGGGATTACAACCAGCTACGGAACTTCGGCACAGCAAAGGAAACAATTAACAAGTGAAAAGGCAGCTGACAAAATGGGAGAAATTACTTGCAAACTGTGAATCCCATAAAGGATTAATAATCAAAATATATAATAAGCTCAAGAAACTCAACAATAAAAACATAAAAATCCAAATAAGAAATGGGCAAAGGACATGAATGGCATTTTTCAAAGGATGAAATACAAATGGCCATTAAAAAAAAAAAAAAAAAAACTGTTCAGGATCACTAGCCATCAGGGAAATGCCAATAAAAAACACAATGAGTTATCACCTCACCCGAGTTTAAAAAATGTATCCAAAATGATACTCTCCAAGTCTGTATAATCTGACTCTATTTATCGATAGCTACTTCAATGCTTAGCTGGACCATTTACATCTCTTGGTTAGTCTCTGCTTTGTTTTCATGGAGCCTAAATGTCAGCCAGAAGTGCCAGTTTAGGTTGTTTTCAAGTCTTTTCTGAACATCCAGGTCTGAGCCTATGTATAACCTTTTATATTCCGTACTACAGGCAGGAATTTTCCAAAGCTATTCTTTTCCCATAAATTACCTGTACCAGCCTCTTCCTTTCTGGAATTTTTGCTCTATCTGCTGTTTGTTCCATATGTCATCTCTCATCTCATGGGGCTAGGGCCTTTAAGGCTTTTGATAAATGTCTACTATGAAGCTAATTCAGCCCTAAGACAATTCCATGGTGGATAAAACAATAGCAAGCTCCTGAATTGAATCCTCTAAGAACCATGAAAAGACAAAGTAGCAATTCTTTAACAATAAGGTTTACATTGCCCCCTCTGTCACCTGAAAGTCACACTCAAATTCACTACTACTGTAGGAAAGAAAAGTACCTTGGGAATTTTTCTTCCTCTTCTATCATATTTTTTGAACTTTTAAATATATATGTGATCTTGCTAGCTGTCTGCCTTCCCTTCTGGACTTTAATTCCATGAACTTGGACTACTGTTTTAAATAACCAGTCATTCCTCAATAGTTTCAATAGTACCTGGAAAATAATAACAGCATAATAAATTTTTATTAATCAATCCATCTCTAATGTGGAGGAATGAAGATTCAAAAAGATTGATGTTATTGCTCAAGCTGACTTACCTCAAACGGTAGAGTTAGAAACATACCAGGGGATTCCAATTCAATCCCATCAAGGTGGCATGTACCAATGCCATCTCACTAGTCCCGGTGATCAATTTCTGTTCACAATTGATCATAATGATAGGACTAAGAACCAAAGGGAGCACATAAACAAGAATAGTGTCTGCAAATACTAGCTGACAGAATCAAAAAGGGAGAGAATGATCCAACACGGGAAGTGAGATACACAGCAGACCCATAGAATGGCAGATGTCCTAAACAGCACTCTAGCCTCAGAATCAGCCCTTAAGGCACACGGATCTGGCTGAAAAGCCCATGAGAGTATTTCAGGCATGGAAAGCCAAAACACTCTGGAAAAAAAAAAAAAAAAAAAAAACAACCCAAACCTAAATGAAAGATCTCCGCGAGTGAGATCCCAGTGAAAAGAACAGGTCATCAAAGAAGGAGGTATATTTCTCTGAAGGGAGGAGAGAACTTCCACTTTGACCATGGCCTTGTCTAAATATGATCAGAGTCGGTGAACTCAGGGGGCTTCCATAGCCTTGGCAGCTCATGACAAGAGCCTAGGGTGATTACTGATGCCATAAACAAGAGTGTCAATTTGTTAAGTCAACAACAGGAGTCACTGTGCACTTACTCCTCATGTAGGATATCTGTCCTTAATGTACTGTACATTGTGATTTAATGCTATAACTAGTACTCAAACAGTATTTTTCACTTTGTGTTTCTATGTGGGTGCAAACTGTTGAAATTTTTACTTAGTATATGCTAAACTGATCTTCTGTATATAAAGAGAATTGAAAATGAATCGATGTGAATGAAAGGGGGGAGGGAGAGGGAAAGGGGAGGGTTGCGGGTGGGAGGGAAGTTATGGGGGGGGAGCCATTGTAATCCATAAGCTGTACTTTGGAAATTTATATTCATTAAATAAAAGTCAAAAAAAAACTAAAAAAAAAAAGATTGATGTTATTTAGTCATTTATCCTGTTACTCAGCAGGAAAACCTAGCTGAAGACCCAGAACTCCCAGGAAATATATTGTGTTGTTTATTTACTAGTTTTGATTTTTATCTTGCCTTCCTAGCTTTCCTTGCCCTTGAGCACACAGACTATGTATGTGTTATACATCTAGAATACTGTTTTACTGGTTAACATTAACACATATGAATATTTATGCTTTTAAATTCCTATTTTAGAGAGCTTTCAGCTCTTGAAAATTCAGTTAAAAAGATTTCCAGTAAATATCAGCATGTGACAATGTCCATCACCATGAGAAGAATAAAAGTACAAACCTGAACCACATGAACCTGCAGAACAAAGCGAAGTATATAAATCTGCTAAAATTGATAAAATAAAGAGGAACATCACATATTTCCTTTTACTATTAGAACACTTTGAGAATATGATCATTCTAAAATGCTAATCCTTACCCAATGCCCTCAGATCTTTGCTGTGATTCTCTATAGGAGTGACTCTTCTCTGGTAGTGTGTAGTAATTCAGTCACCAGAAAGCAAGAGCATAAACCTGATAAACTTGAATCCCTCAGCCCTTACCCAGGGAAAAACTAAACAGCTTCAACACTTATGTAATTAACGAGCAGTGCAACAAATGCTCTGAGTACTCCAAGCAGGAATTTAAGCCCAAATATGCACAAGTGTATGAAAAGCACAAATGGAAGAGAGAATCAAGATATAACCATGTAGGGTCTAAAAATTTAACAAGGGGCTTAATGCACAGTCTTAATACTAATCTGTTCAGATATCAAGCACCAATATGTCCCTGCCCTTGGAAGTCTGCTTAGGCTCAGTCAACAATTTACACACTATCATAAAAAAGAAAATCTTAATGAAGGGGGCAGGGAAGCAATATAGTTAGAAAAAACACATTCTTGTGGGCCAGCACTCCATGTATTGTTTTGTAGAATATTTAAGGTAAAATTTACTTTTTCCTTCTGAGAACGGTTTTTCAGCCATGAAGCTTTCTAAAACCTCATGTACCTAATTCAAAACCTTTAAAATTTATGTTATAAAATTTATTGTAGTGTCCTAATAAATCAGCGCTTGCTAGTAGCAAATTATCAGAATGTGCTGTATATTAAAAAGATAAATCAGAATTGAATAGGAAAGAGAGAAGGTGTTTTCAAATCAGACCGCCAAAGCACTAACTAATGGGAACATTTGTAAACTCAAGAATGATTTACCATAGGGCTCTTGGTGAGAGTGTGTAAATCCAGCAGAAGATTTTACATCTATCAGCTGGGACCTTTGGTCCATTGTTTATAAATCAAGAAGTTAATGAAGAGTCAGGGGTCTGTAAATCCAGGCAGTAAATTAGAAGCCTGTAACTTCTGATTTACAATTTCAGAATTGCATGTATCACTGAACATAACAATAGAGCGCATCCAAAATCACCTGAAGACTGGTATGTGCAAATCACAGTTGGAACTAAAAAGATCGCATGTTTACACTACCTACCAGTACCGACTTAGCCAATTCTGCAATTCTGCATTTTATAAGACCATAACAGAGATGTGCCAAGCAGAAGGCCTGCACTTAGCATCTTCAGGGAACAAATTAGCTCGTTCTTATTCAGTTACTTTTAATGAGGAATAATCTATTTAAATACAGCATTTACAGCACAGTTTTTGGCTCACCCATAAAAGGGCCTTACAGCAAATGACAATCTGAAAAGACTCCATCTAGTCACAGACATGAAGTTCGAAGATGGTCCCTTTCCCTCAGGATACATAAAAGCCTCCTCCCTGAAAGGTCCCGTGTGAGGACAATTCCGGGGTGGGCCACCTTGCTGCTCCATTCCCACAACGGGACCCAAGGCAAGCCCTCGCCATTTCAGGAGCAGCATGTGCAAGCCCCATGTGGTCATCTCACTCACGCCACAGCCTGACACTGGTGGAGATGATGGGCTGGAGGGACCCTCACTTGACCTCCTGTTTGGTTTCCCCAAATCTCTCCTGAATGGACGGGGAGACTTGCAGCACAAGAGAACTCAAGTAGAACTAAAAGAAATTAAAAAGCGAAGGGCTAACATGTCCCAAGAGGTGACTGACTCAGAGGAATTACAAGAAATTAACAAGCGTAGAGCTAACAAATCCCAGCAGGTGACTGACTCAGAGAGCAGGTTAAATGTGGCTTGTCTGCCTTTCCCTGCCTCCACTTCAGAAACAGACACCATGGTTACGTCATGTCATGTTCCTGGGAACTCTCGCTGTGGAAGGGCTGGGCTCAAATGAGGCTTTGGGGAGACCCAGGCTACGAAAGCCCCCCACCACACCCCACCCAGTGTTCGGGAATCAAGCACACTGATTCTCTCCTGGCTACTCTGAAGCCGAGTGAGACGCCCTGCCTCCCCATTTCAGCTGCAGCATTCCTGCCTTAGGTCATCTTCTCTGAGTGACAGTCCCTCATGCTCCAGACCTGAACAGGTGCCAACCTGTCACCCATGCACATGTCAGGATCCTTAAATGTTAGTAGGGGCCTTCAGGTACTCTCCCTTTAGGGAGATAACCACGTGGGACTTTATCCAGGAGGTGGGGGGTTAATAAGCTAAGGGTAGGCTGGGGGCAATTTAAGTGGCAGGTATTTGGGAACAGGGACATCGGTCCCGGAATCACCTTCATGATACCTCACAGGTCACTGCTTCCTGCCCTGACTAGACCGGGGTTAAATAAGATCATAGCAGCCCAATGCACGGTAATCAATAAGGACTTGAATAGAAAGCATCTGCCTGTCTTCCTCCTCTGTATTTTCTGACTCATGGATAGGGACACCTTGGACTCCCCCACGTGCCTCCTGCAAGAGAGCTGGAATCATCGATCTGAAAGTAGACACGGTCTCCTGGGAGGAGCAAGACAAAGAAGAGCCCACGTCTTGTGGACTCATTCTGCACCGTGACTTCATGGCATGTCCCTTGTTCTCCGTCACTTCAACGGACCTCACTGCACACCTTCCCCAAATTTGCGTTTATGGACTGAACACCTGCATTGATTCCCTGCCTCCAGTTTGGCATCCATGCTGCTCTTCACAGCAGGATGTTCTTTGGGGAAACCACGTGAAGCTCTAAATGTCACTTGGGTCCTCATCTCCGACTACAGCTAGAA